>NC_087164.1:19694922-19799922 GCF_035594125.1 Scylla paramamosain
TCGTTGAAGTGCAATTCATACTTCATGTACGGGAAGCTGACGGTGCCTCTACGACTATTACAGTGTGCATTGTAGTGTCTAGGACGGTGAAATGACGGAGGATCTATGGGCGAAGCCTGTCACTATGAGGTGCAGCATTTAGATAACCGACTTCAAATAAGAGAAGAAAGCCAGAGGGAGTTAGGATTGATGGTTAGTTTTATGAGTCCGAGCTGTTACGTATTCATATGATGTTCGTCTCTAATTAATCCCCTAGGGTGTTTACCTTCACAAGTGGTATTTTAATTGAAGACCTTCTCCTAAAGATATAATCGCGTTGGTGAACTTGGATGCGGTAGCGTTGAGTTGAAGCGAATGCTTTCGATTACTTGCAAAACTTATCATCTACAAGAACTTTATAACTAATTATGAAATTTGATGGAGCTGGTTAACCTTGTTACTGGTCACTCGGTAAGCTCTCATCACAATATACTTAACTCTGTTTCCAAGTAACTAAATCCCAGCGCCTAACGTCGCATTGCGACAGAAATAAATGGTTAACTTGCAATGACCACCTATGGTAGTATAATGAAGTGAAATGTCTACTTTAACACTGCGCAGCAACACTGCGCACTCACGGGAGTGTAACTCGGAAACACGCAGCTTTTAAACCTCTTCACTGCAGCGAATACACTGAAATATCCCAGTTGAGTATACTTGCCTGACAAGCATCAATTAAAGCTATGAAAGCCCACGTCTTACACGAGAGGTGAACACGTTTATTACGTAAAATAGGACACCCCGTTCAATTCAGCTATTTCGTTATACCCTAAAGTAGTCTTTATATTATCCCCATACATCATGATATCAATCTCCTGACTCTAATGTTCATTGCACTTCTGATATTAGTCACTTCGCTTGACTCATTTCATTCATCCATTCCAACCCTTCCAGGTATTTCTGTTATTTAGGTGACTGAAGTTGAAGCGAAGTATATAACCACAGTTAAGTAACACATCATTCTCGTTTCCACTTTTCAGCATTTTTCCTCAATCTAAAAGCCTCTGTTCTGCTGATAATATCCTCAACAAAACTTAACTTACAGATTCCAGTGAAGTCAGAGGGACTTAAGATTGAGGCAAAAGCGCAAATTAGTGGATTTAAGTCGACTTGTATCCAGGGCCAGTATTCTGGAACACTTCTGCGCCTCAGCCTCACTAGTTTCAAAAGGCTGTAGTTGCAGCTACACGGGCTTTCAAGGGTGTTTTTGCGGTCTTGGTGACCGATTGACAAGATTTCTAAGTTAATAAAAGAAGAAACATTCTTGAGAACCCAGGTAATCATCTGTGACCTTTGAAAATAGTCGTTGTGAGAGAGCAAAGTGTTTCTGAATACTGGCCAAGGCCTGTAAACGCGGTTATGGCGGAGCCACAGCAACATGGCAGGCGCAGCTTGGAACCCTCTGCCGTCATCCTTTCCGCGGGTTGAGGGTGAGGGGCGGCGGACGGGATGTGGTGGTGTGTTGTTATAATAATATAATGATTCTTCTTCCCGTGATGGAATTTACCTGAGGCCACATGTATAGGCCTCGCCCGCAATGTATACTGCCCGTCTGTCTTATGATTGACATCGGCAGTCCATTCAATCCCATAAATGGTAGTCTGTTTTGTTTGCATTATGAAGAGAGATAATGCATATTACCTGAAGGATTAAATTCAGGGTAAGATAGTGTGTGTGTGTGTGTGTGTGTGTGTGTGTGTGTGTTACGGATGTTGCTTACGCTTATATTGGTCCGGGACTGTCCAGGCGTTGATTATCCCGCCGCATAAGAACACATTCCTGGGCACTATTAAACCGACAGGTGGTCAGCCCAGAAAGGGGTCGGGGGCGTGAGGACGAGGAAGGCATGGGGTGATCACGAGGACAAGGGGTTGTAACGCGATGATGGAGATTGTGGGCGTGCAACAGTTTGATTGTACAAGTGGGTGTGAATCAGGGAGGAAGTGATTCGGCAGAACGTAGTTACGGTGGTGAAGCCCTATTACAGTATTACAGCAAGGTGGTCAGTGGGTGGTCAGGTGTGTTGTATGGGAATAATTCATTTAGTGACTCGTAAAATGCTAGTTGTTCGAGTTCATATTTGTGTAACAGAGAAAAGTAACTGAAATATTACATTATTTAAGATTAAGGACACACACACACACACACACACGCACACACACACACACACACACACACACACACGATATATACTATTAATTGCTGATCTACGCCTTAATTTAACACTTTTATTTCTTCCAACAGAGGGCAGGAGAACAGTGCTATTGGAGTGGCTAGTGGTGGCAGTGTGGTAACAAGTGTTGGAGGTGGTGGCACAGCCAAGATGTCTGTAGGGCCTCGTAACCCTCCGACCTCTGTGTCAGGCTGTGGTGACACACCATCCAGGAAGCCTGTGCGCTTGTGTCAGGTTTGTGTTGTCAATACTTCTCACATACTTAATATTAAAAAAAAGAGATGGCCAAGTTCAACACAAATTTCATGTATTGTCTTATTTGAAAATATGGTATGTTCCTTTAGATATTTCTCAATATTTCTGCAGTTTTTTTTACAGTACCTACTTTATTTAGAAATGTCCCAAAGAAATTTGTTTTCATAATGGTCCACCTTTTCAATAAATGAACTTGTATAGTAGATGTTAGCCTTGTAACTGATACTGATAATAGAGCAGCCTTGACAGTGAATACATTTTCTCCCACTGAGAGCCATGTCTCATCTTCTTTGCTTGGCAGGTCTGTGGAGACATTGCCAAGTCTCTGCACTTTGGAGGATTGTCATGTGATTCCTGCAAGGCATTCTTCCGACGTTCAGTACAGAATGATGCATATAAGCACTTTCGCTGTGGTGGAGACCAGAAATGTGCTATATCAATTGCATCCAGAAAGTTCTGCAAGTATTGCAGGTTAGTATTATTCTCCCTATCCTCTATCAATATAGCCTAAATCAGGACAAGGGTCCAAATTTAAATGATAAGTTTTAAACTACTTTCAATGATGATTTTCTAATCACTGCAATAACAAACATTACACTCAAGCTTCTTCCATGCTGGTATTTTTATGAAGCAGATATCTCTCTCTCTCTCTCTCTCTCTCTCTCTCTCTCTCTCTCTCTCTCTCTCTCTCTCTCTCTCCTCTCTCTCTCTCTCTCTCTCTCTCTCTCTCTCTCTCTCTCTCTCTCTCTCTCTCTCTCTCTCTCTCTCTCTCTCTCTCTCTCTCTCTCTCTCTCTCTCTCTCTCTCTCTCTCTCTCTCTCTCTCTCTCTCTCTCTCTCTCTCTCTCTCTCTCTCTCTCTCTCTCAGTCAGTGACATGCTCACATTTTTTTTTTTCTCAATAATGGCTTACACAGCTGCATCACTAATTGAACTTTGAATAACACAAGGCTCTGTAAATTAAGTTGCACCCTATGGCATAGCTTTTGGCATATATCCATGCCTTCATCAGTTTTTTAAAAGAGCAAGCCTGACCATTCATGACAAAGTTGGCATTTCTAAGATTATATCACACATGTATTTTTTTCAACAGCATTGCCTTCAGTACTGGAGCCATCAGTTTTCAGTGGCTGGTTGGCTCTCAGAAGTATAGCACACAGCACCCAAGGCTTCACACCATAACAAAAATATAAATAAATACAGAGATGACTGTATCTGGTGCTAGCAAACCATGGAAATCAATCTGAGTGATGATTATGCACTTTTATGTGTTAAACTATATCCACTTGCCCTACAGAATGAAGCATAAGTAAAAAAAAAAATGCAGAAGATATGGACACAAAAGTGGTTAGTAAGAAGACAAGAAACCAGCCAGTACAAAAGAGCAAGAGTTGTCTGTAGATGAGCAATGGATGAAGCTGATAAATACTAGTATTATAAAATTCTGGATCTTGTGAGATGCTATTCACATCCATAATTAGGACATGTAATTAAACCTTAAAATCAAATTAAGTTTGATTCTTGTGTTCAGTTGCTGCATTTGGTGTATAAAATGTAAAATTGAGGAATATATGATTTTGTTATTTTGAATTTTGTGCAATATACTAATATAGACTGTCAATGACTTGCCCACTGCAGATCAGTGGCTGCTTTCAGTGTTTTCCAAGAACCAGCTGGCCCTAGGAAACTAAGAGCAAACAGAGAACATAACCACAACACTGCTACTGAACAGTGCTATTGGAAAAAATGCGTGTGATACATTTTTTATACTATGTGGAAGTAATACATTATCACATGAAATTTTAGTTCTTTTTATTATTTGCATGTCTAGAAAATATGTAACAGCTTTGCTTTTCCTTGAATTATTCATATTTTTCCTCACTCATTTGCTCATGTAACCCCAAGATTGTTACCTCACAGATATTACATTTTCATTATAATTTCTTCCTCTAATTTTCATGTAATTTATCAGTTGTGTATCAGAACAGTATAATGTTTGGCTGTGTAATTGACATTACTTCAGTGCAATGGTGGCAGAATCTGTGCTGTAATATATTTTTCTAATTTCAGTGCACAATATTTAGATTTTAGTCAAAAAAAAAAAAAATCAACACCAATCTTTGTTTAGAAATATATCACAGTCCTAAGAGAGTGATTTACTTGCTATGATCTTATTGTATTGCTTATGTGTGCTGCCCCTTGCTGATCATGTGGATTTTACACTCTCATCTCTCCCATGTAAAGAAAGACCAGGAAGAAAATTTAAAACATATGAAGGACAAACTAGTCATAGGTAATTCTTAAGTGTTCCACTCAACTGCAGTCATTTAGAAATAATTAAATTCAACACATTGAAGAAAATCTTTGATGTTATTTGTGCTGCTATGTGCACCCACTCAACTGTTTGAAAGACCTTCCAGAATTAAGTCTTCATATTGCAAATCACGGGATCAGTCTCCATCTGCCTGGAAGTAATTTTAAGGGTTTGCAAAGCCACCAGCTCTTGCCTCCCAGACAAAGAGTAGGGCCAGTAAGTTGTTTCTCTTCCTATTGTGCTAGGGCATGCCTTTTTTTTGGTAATCCAGAGGCTTCAGTTGAAGTATAACCTCTATAGCCTGTACTTTATCAGAAATTCATATCCATACTCTACAAATGCAGTGGGACACTTGATGAACTGGAGAAAAAAAGTCCTTCAAATGGTTCAAGGCACTCTCTTACACCTATTTTCAGTAGTTATTCAAGCAGTGGAAAATATTCAAAATTACCTACTTGAAATTCAGAAAATGTATTTCTTTATGCCTTTTCTTAAGTAACTAATCATTGAAGAAATAGGCTACTTTTCTTAATCTCCATTTGTTCAACATGGTCATGTATGTGTATTATGGCATCTAAATTAGTTTTTCCTTATTTCTCAGATACATTTTTATTTCTAACAGGTTTGCCAAGTGTGAAAACATTGGTATGACAAAGTCATGGGTGATGAGCGAAGAAGAACGGCTGCAGCTCATGAAGACTCGCCTCACAAAAAGGATGATGTACCAGCAAGGTGGCAACAGCAGTGGAGGCAGTGGCGGCGGCAGTAGCAGCAGCACCAGTAGTAGCAGCGGTGGTGGAAACAGAGGTGAAATTTGTGGGGGAGGGCGAGGACCTTCATCAGGCTCATTCTCCCCAAACGAATGTTCAAAAGAAACGTCCACCTACACCAACAACACTGCCTCAAAAAACCTGATGTCTCACAGCCAAAATACCCACAGCTCCTCCCTCGCCTATCATCGGCCATCTCAACCAGTTGACTTGGGATCAACAGGCTCCTCTCCAAATAGTTCCCCATCTACTCCCATCTCTGGGCCAGTTACCCCAATACAGTATGGCCCCATCCCTCCACCTTCTTCTCACCAAACAATAGAAAGTATGGATCACCATCACATCTCTATCAAGCATGAGAGTCCAACAAGAACTATGTGTAGAGGTATTAAGAGGGAAAATGAAGAAGAGATTGTACCTGTGGAAAGAGTCTTTAACCCAGCCTCTCCACAATACCTGGATGCTACAGAGGTCGAAATACTGACACGTGTGATCAGTAACATAAAATTAGTTGACCAACAATTGCCATATAATACGACCAAACCCTTGGATGTCATGTCAACATACAAGCGATTTGCAGAAAGACTGACAAGGTTTCTACGGCAATTTGCAGAATTCAATTCTCTGCCTCCACAATCTCAGGGTCTGGCACTTAAGAAAAACATTACAGTTATTGCCCTTGTTTTTGCTTCAAGCTTTATAAATGAGGAAACTGGCACCTATCACAATGTTCATAATCCCTCTCAACCAATGATCACAAGCATTGATATGATTAAAAAGTCACAGTCACCTGAGGTATTCACCAAGTTCAAGGAGATTCTAGGTCTTCTTCGTCAGTTCAATGTTGATTCTAGAATGGCGTATCTAATTGTTTTGATAATTGTGTTGGGATTTGAAGGTCAAGAAAGTAATAAGGAAATCTATCAAACTATATTGGAACATTACATATACTGGAAGTATGGTGAAGCCTCTGGTAAATCTCTCTTTGATGGACTTATTCACTCACTTCAAGAGATTCGACATCACTCAGAGCTCTTTGAAAGCATGGCAATACGACAAAAACCAGCCATAACTGGCCAGGTATCTCACATGAATAACAACAATGATGCTCTCCTAATGGATGTGAAAAGTAAAGTAGAAGCAATGACAGGAGAGCAGATAAGGCAGATGCTGAATGGAATGGACATTGAGCAAATGAAGCAAATGTTGCAAGGCAATGGACTTGAGCAAATGAAACAAATGTTATTGAGCATGGAATCTGAAAATTCACCTATTCAGGCTGCTCATGCATCAAGCTCTGTGATTCACTCTCCTCCACTGCCCAGTCAGTCACCTCATAACATGGTGCAATCTCCTCACAGTATGGTACATTCACCCCATTCTATGTTACCATCACCTCACAGCATGCTGCAGTCACCCCAGAGTATGATGTCTCCACAAAGTATGATGGAGTCTTCACACAATATGCTTCAGCCTTCTTCATCTCCCGGAATTCTGCAGTCCCCAAACTTGAGCCAATCAGTGCATACTATGCTCGACATATCCCATAATGTGAGTCACAGCCCAAACTCTACTGTAACACAAATTATCAATTCTTCCAACAGCCTACTGAATAATTATCAGGAAATGAAACCTCCAGCATCATTTATCAATTCCCCACAATCTTTGGAACTGTCCCAGAGCCCCATTGAAATATCAAGCCCATCTCCACATGCAATGAACCTAACCCCTTCACCAGCGCCATACATCCCAAATCAGGAGAGCTACATTCTGGACCACCAGCTATCAGAGACCTCGTACCCAAACCATCGGCAATCTCCACTAGATGAAAGTGGATATTCAAATCCTCCCCTATATCCCCAGCCCTACAGCCCTACTCCTTTAGGTGATCAGTTCAGTAGTGCTTATCAGACACTGTTCTCCCCATTGCCATATAAGGAAGAAAATCAGAGTATCAGTAGTAGCAGCACAGGCAGCAGTGGAGTTGGAGTAAGTTTGACCTCAAGCCTCACCTCACCACTGTCTTCCCTTATCACCTCTCCTGCACCATCCCACTCATCACTTCAGGAATCTGACAACAGCTTGTCAAACTACCATGAATCTGAACATGGCAACTCTTTGGGAGCTGCTCCTTAACTTCTCCTGGGCATTTAGTATCTTTTATTACAAAAATGTCATATACATACAAGTAATCCAGGCAAGTTCCTGATAAAGGTTCCAGCTGTAGAGATCATTACTAGGTAATGTTTATTGTTGTAGCTTAGAGCAGATGTGACAGTTATCATAGAGTGACCTCATCTCGCATACTGCCCAAATCCTCGCTCTAGAAGTTTCATGTGCAAAATTCTTATTTTTGTTGTTATAGGCAGAATAAGATGCTTAATATTATTGCTGTATAACATAGAAGTAGGAATTTGCATATAATGGTTCTCAAGTGACAGTGATTTGTACAATAACCTTCCAACTCCGGCCATAAACTCAACAACTGAAGTGTATTACAACATTATGTACAGGTTTTAATGTACTTGGAAGATTTGAGTTTATCCCCCATATACCTACTTGTCTTCTACCTCACTCAACAGGTATCAAGAATACAAAAAGTGTTAATATTTCTGATGATTTCTTGTTATACGTGTAGCTATTTTCCAGTCAATACAGTAAAACATGCTGAGCTTACCACTGCTGGGATATTTAGAATAGTAAATTTCAGCTCAGCCACACATACATACCAATAAGTTTATAACACATACATGTTTCTAAAGTATATTACTAACAAGGACTAGCCATTTTAAGTTGAAAAATTTGCCACATGATTACTTTGTATGAAAGGGATGAAATTAATTGCTAAGAGTAACATTCTATAACTCTTAGCAATTATCTATTCATGACTTGCTTTGAATCTCTTTGCAGTAAAACTCAGGTAATTGGGGCCATGTTCAATGAGCAGTAGTTTAGTGAAATAAGTGGTTGCTCAGGTGAAAGTCACTAAGACCACTTTGTCCATGTTTATGAATAGGACATACTATTTTGCAGTATTAATACAGTACTAAATGAACTGTCAGTATGACAAGGCAAAAAAGTGGCTGATGGAGGAGTTGTTCTGCCTCCACTGTACAAAGATGGTTTACGTATGGTGAAACTTTGCAAGCCCTGTTGATTATAGTTTCACTTACCGCCAAGCATTTATAAAATATTATATAAATTTTCTCTTATACATTTGCATTTATTCTATATTGGCAAAATACAAATGAATTTAGCTTTCTAAATATTAATGTTAACCCTAAACTGAAAGTGAAAAACACTTACAAGAGTTAGTGCACATCACCTAAGACAGTCTCAGAAAAGAAAGGGACATGCTATATATTTCAGTCTATGCCACAGCTCATGACACTGTCATATCAACTGCATCCATACAACTCCTCAGGCAGTGCCTATATGACAAGTTTCTTGGAAGCTTAAATTGTATGTTGTACACATAAAAATACAGAAACAACCTCATTGGTTAAAACACTCAAGAGTAATGTGCACAAATCAACAGTCTCATTATGTAGATAATTATCCCCAAGAATATATGGAATTTTACTTTTTTTCCATATTAAGTTTATAAAGTTGGCTAAATCTGTCATTGCCTCATGAATTGAATATCCACAATCAGTGAGATTCCAGATTAAATTGGTAAACTAATCTAATTACAAAATCTTAAATTAAATACTGGTTCATTTGAATGAGAATACCGAAGTTTCACCAAACCTCAAAGTAACCGAAACGTTGTCTTGTCAGGAAGGCTCACCCATTGTAAAGTTTTTTTAAGCAAGTTTGTAAGAGACATCCCTTTCCAAAAATATTCTCTTGGCTCAGCAACAAGGACATTCATCAAAAGTAAATTTTCTAATTGACAAACAATAGAATATATATACATATACTAAATGCTTGATATGAACCTTAGATTAACCATCATGTGGCCAAACTTTTAACTTCTTATGATAAATCCTGTTAGATAAATAGGGTTTTATACAGCAGCTTTTATTTTCAGTACAAGGTCATATGGGAGGTCTATGATTCCGAGTGCCTATTTGGAGCATAAGTTTTTTTGTATGTTTTAAAAATATGGATAGGCATTCAGAATGACATTCCATATATATTTCCTTGTGTTAACAAAATCTCCGGATACATAGGCCCAATGCCTTAATATATATTTTTTTTGTGTGTGTCTGGTGAGGCTCAGTAGTTCAGCAGTGATGCACACACTGTTAAGAAAGAACATCTTATGGTCTGGCTGCAGTTTACAAGTTAACATGATGCCAAGGTATTATTATTATTATTATTATGATTATCATCATTATTATTATTATTATTATTTATTTTTTTATTTATTTATTTTTTTTTTTAGTCTGCCAAACATCAGACCTCAAATACAGCGCCAACATCCATTTCAAAGTCCCATAAGCTAGTGCATGATGTAAGGCTCTCAGACTGCATTCTTACTTTCTTTTCAGCACTGAACAATGCTTCCCACTGCAAAGAACTGCATTTTGATGGTGACAAACATTTTACAGTCAATGCAAGATACATAAACATCAGTAAGTGAACAAGTTCTCTGAATGTTAAATAAAATGTGAGTAACTTTGTTGTAATAAGAAAATGCAAGGTTCCTCATATATTACCAGTGGTAAGCAGTTGTCAGCTCTGAAAAGAGAAATTTGTAATATATTTACATATTGAGTGCATAAAGGTGAAAAATATCCATGTAGACAGAATTACCTGAGCAGAGAAAAGGGTAGCCTCTATGTACACAATATCAGCATAGGTGTGATTATTGAGTCCTGCACCATTCTTGAGGATTTAGAGCACACAGCCAGAATTGTGTACATGTTGGCAAGGCCTTGGGCAGATGCGAACAGTACTACCATGTGACAGGCTTGTTGTTCATGTACAGTGTCTTGTGTTGAATGCAAAATTCTGAATAGATACAGCCCTGCATGTGAATGGTTAGGTAAGTAGTCCATCAGTAAGAATATCACAAACTTGTTACAAGTATTACGTCTGATGTTTTGACAAAGGTACGATCACCAGAAAACTGCAGATTGCTCACATTGGCGACTAAAGCATAATATGTATTATTACTGCATTGGCATGTATTTTGTTGGACTACTATATAAATAGAAATACATATACATATATCTATTTTTTGCTGCGTGCATTTGTTGTATATACAGTATGAACCACGGTTGGTAGGTTTCCATGGCACAGCTTTTTCCATTACCCGGAATATAGTTGCCCTCATTCATGTTGACATCGATAAAGGTGTTAGAATTTATTAATCAATTCAGATAAAATGTTTAGATAGTAAAGTGAGCAGTAGAGCATTCTTGAATTTGAGATTTTGCATAGTGCCAAGCAAACTTACCAATGTGTAGCAGATCTTGTGATTAGAGTAGTTCACCAACTTTCAGGATCATTTACATGGCCCACAGTGCAAGTGATGCCAATGGAATATGAGCCTCATATGAAAGATTTGTTATATATTTTCAGGATTGGTGAATTAACCTATATCAATGAGGTGTCTTGTTCCCTCCTTGTTATTGTTCTACAGAATGTGCTCAATTAGGCTAACTGCTGTTGTAACACTGCCCAAGGGTGATCACGTCCATCCACCTCCTAGGTGACGTGGTTGCTGGGGAAGGGTATGGTAATCCAAATTCTTGGTAGGTCAAACTATAAAGGTCTGTTTTTCACATCTTGCAAGAAACCTGCACTAATGAACCATATGCAGTGCTTGGATGATGTTAATTTTGTCTTGTTTAGAACAGGACAATAAACCCCTTAAGTCATACACCTCCTACATGATTTGATCATTTCATAGCAAAGATCTAAGTGTTTCTATGAAGCAGTCCTTTTTTTGGCCTTGTAAAGGTCTCTAAGGCATGATCAGTGATGTAAGAGGCTTGTAATGTAGAGTTCCATTGCTGGTTAATGAAGTTTTTTTTTCTTTCTCTAGAAATACAGCCATGGCTTAAAACCCTGGCTCTAAACAGTTATTGTTTATTGTATAATACTAAGTTGTAAAAAATACATGCAACAGCCAAGGCTATTAAATGGAGACTAGGAGTGTAATTAGGGTAACAGGACTTAGGTTGAACTTGTGGATGTAATTTCATATTGCTTAAGATAGGATGCATTTCTGTGGTCATTGTTCAAAAGGCAACTTGTTAAGTTGCTGAGATCATATTAATCTGAATGGCCACTGTGATTGTTGGGTAAGTTTAACCAAGTATTGTTATTAGCTGAGTAAGTCTGAATGAGCACTATAATTCATCAAGCAGATTGGAACGTGATCAGTTCACCAATAAGTAGGTGTGCCCAGTGACCCTAAATCATCGAGAGGAACCAAAATAATTCAATTAATAGTCCTCCTCTGTGCTTGAAAGCATCAATGAGCCGTGTCCGAGGTTTCATAATGGCACTGAAGTCTGGCTGATATTACTTAATATGCCAAATTTTTCAATTACATTTTATATATATATATATATATATATATATATATATATATATATATATATATATATATATATATATATATATATATATATATATATATATATATATATAAAATCAACATTATTAAGTCCCCAAGCTGTTGCAAAAATATCAGAGTTGATAAACCTGGTATATTTGCTATATTCTAGCTCCTACATCTTTTCACTTATGACACCATGATGCCTGCTACTGTGTGCAACATCCTTAGAATTATATACCTTGATAAATAGCAACATAACACACTACTAATGTTGAGATCTTTCAAAAAACATGTTCCTAAAATAAGACCAGACCTGAGCCTGGCCACTGTGAGCCCTGCCAGGCACACCAGTTGTACTAGCATAGACAGCAACACTGGTATCCTTAATTGCACATGTTTCCTGAGAAATGCTGCTACAGTATATTTTCAAAGGTTATACCTCATAATATAAGGGTAAATTTACTATCACAGAAATTTTGTAATACACTTTGCTGGCTTTATGTATGGTACTTTGTGGTTTTGTTGAAGTTCCATACACCTGTTACCTAAATGATTGATTTTATAGCTGAATGTCATTAGCAACAGTACTGGTGGGGCTTTGTGAAATATATATACTAGAAATCAAGTGACAAATTAAGTATTGGGATATTTTGTAATAATTGATTTTGTGTGAAATTTTTCCTTTCAAGCATATTATATACATCAAGTTTTGTAAAGTATGCATTCCTAAAAGGAATTTCATGTACTCCAAAATTAGTTTGCATATTTTCATCTCAAGTAATAACTGCATACTAATTTGATGAGTCATGAAATAAGAGCCACTGAAATATTTTTTTAAATATTTGTTAATTCAAACTACTGCCTAGTACCACTGTTGAAATAAAATAAATGCCAGTCTCTAATTATAAATCTACATGATCACACTGTACAATAGTAATTCACTGCCAGCTTCAGTAAATAACTCTTTCATTAGGATAGAGGGAAAGACTTCTTGTGTCCTGTTTAGAACCAAGGAAAAGCAGCACATTGTATGATGATAAAAACTTTCAGGTTCATACATACCCAGGTATTTTCTTCCTGGTACTAACATGATGCTCATAAGATGCTCACATGTATGTTTGCATGTTAAAAGTAGGAGTTCAGTATGTACAGGGCAACTATTATTAGTATTCTACCTTATCATTACACATATTGTATACCCAGTGTCTGTTTGGTGTGTCAATTCTGGAATCAAGAGTATGACAATAGGCCAATTTAGTAGTGATGACATAGGGCTATGAACAGTTGATGTAACAGGTCACTCTGAGGCTTGGATGTACTATTGAAAGATCCAGTTTTGAAAAGCATTTGTTGTAAAATAATTTACATATGATGAAACTTGAAATACATAAGTTTGCTTAATTTCAGAATGAAGGTGTGCAGTTTAGCACCATCCTCACGTGTGGAGAACTGTGATCTTGAAAGTGCTCATCAGACTTCAGACTTCCTCAGAAAGTTTTGTATTGTGTGCAGGGCCCAGTTTAAAAAAAAAAAAAAAGCTCCTTGCTATATAATAGCAGTTAGGCTGGTTTTCAGCTATGCTTCATAAGTATGATACTGTATTGCCAGTATGTACCACAAGATAAAAAGGCAGCAAATCAATAATTTCAGAAAGTGATCAACAAGACTCTTGTAACTGCTTTTGTTGTGTGAGGTTATCGCTGGATATTGAATGGAAGGCAGCAATGTTGTAGTGCAGGAGGCTGGAGCTCCCACAAACAGTGGAGACAAGCATCAGCAGGTGTGATTGGCTGTGATATGACCCAGATGTAGAAATTCTAAAACTAATCTTAATTATTTTGTTTTATTTGTGAGAAACACTCTAGCATAGTTTGACTTCATCAGATGCAAAAATTTTCATCTTAAGAGATGTAAAACTTAAATTATTTTAAGATTTAACATTTAGCATTAAATGCAAATGGATACATCAAAATGACTGAGGGGTTAGTAATACTTAAATATTGCTTTAAGGATTATTGGAGCAGCTAAGCTTATTCACTACTTGCAAGTAGAAAGATCCCCATTTTATGACCAGAGAAATGTTTACAGTAATTATTGGTGGTAGTTTCTATGTAACATATATTATCCTAATCTAATAAGGTTTCCTTATATAACTATCATTGAAAATTAGAAGTATACCACCACTTTTTTTTCTTCTTCTTCTTCTTCTTTTTCAAGTCAAAGATTGTTTTGCTACGAATTAATTACGTGATCCTGTGCAATAATCAAAATATGTTTGTTGTGCTTTCTCCCATCCTCTGATAGGAAAGTGAAAAAAGAACTGGGTCCAGCGAGTTTGGTATAGACATGAAAATGAATCTTGACCCATGATTGGACACATTTTATCATCCAGGTCTGCATCCTATGTGCATCTTTTTAGTGTTGTCATATATTTTGTCATTGCAATATATATATAACACAGCAGTTTTCAACAGTGCTATTATTTCAGTGAAATCTTGAGGTACAAAGAATTGCAGGTAAATTCCAATGAATATACATCATTAGTGTTGTACAGCTTATAATTTACTGTGGCCTAACACTAGATGTTCCCTTACTCATCCCACCATCATTGATGTAGATTTTTGCCTACCACTGTTTGACATATATACAAAATATAGATATATTTAAAAGTGTAATTAAAATTTTAGCTATTGTAATTCCAAATTTCAGTTTTACATCAGTAATTTTAAAAATGACGCTTTCATCTAGGGTCAAGGCATTTTTTCTCAATGAATTTTCTCTTCTTAAAAGTCTAATGGAAAGCATGTTTGCAACATTATTTTTAATGTTCTGGGAAGGGGTGGAGCACAAAGAGCAACCTAAAGAATTATTCCTTACACTATATCTACTTAAAAGCTTCTGAGCATAGGGCACACCTTCATAACCCATCACTTAACCTTGCTCAAAGTGCATACATACCAACACCCTCATTATCCAGCAACAGATGACCTTAAACTCCGTACAAGACCATTTTGGTACTTTTATTTCTAAAGGTTTATTTTTAAGGTACTAATAGAAATAATTTACATGATCAATGCACAAATGTCAAAATAGCTGTAAAACCTTGAAGAGTATCAGTTACTGGATAAATGACTTCATGGGTTTGGTCATACAGTCTACCCGGTGCTTCCTGGCATATTGTGTCAGATAAATTTTTTTTCTACCTATGGAATAATGAATTTCAATATTAAATTTTTTTTTTTTTTAATAATTAGTTGATAAAAAAAATACCCTGAGTAACCTTCAGGAGAATACTTAATCTTGCATCAAGACATTTGTGAGGGCAGCTGAACACAGTAGTTGCCTTTGATATGGCCTTTTCATCACCTAATTAATTTATCACACCTGCTCAATAGCTGTCCGGAAAAATGCATATTACTGATCAGTTTTTTGCTCAATTATGTATTTTATATATTTTCATTTTTATTATTATTATTTAATTTTTTTTTTATTTATTATTATTATGACAGGTTTCAGTTCATAACAGTTGTATGCAATTGGACACCATATATATATATATATATATATATATATATATATATATATATATATATATATATATATATATATATATATATATATATATATATATATATATATATATATATATATATATACACAGCCAGCTGTAAAAATGAAATTTGAATTAATGTGAAAAATTGATGAATTATTTTTAAGGATTTTTAATACATTATATTTATATTAAGTCAGAATGATCTCATATAAGGTCAATCTTCCCATGATAATGAATGCATTGGAATAGTATGAGTAATAAATGGTTTAAAGCTTGTATAGTGGCAGTGTAGAATGTATCAAGAAGTAAAGGTTTCCCTACCTGAAATTATACAAGAACATTCTCTTGAAGAGGAAACAATAAAGTGAAGTCCAGTCTTGTGTCGTGTGTTTGGTAGCTCACAATAACAGTTAACGCTGAACCTGTCATGCTTTTGTAACCTTATGCTGAATGTTAAAACATTACTTTGTAGGGTTTGATGTACCTGAGTCATGTTTGAGTGTATTTTTACTAATTTTACCAAAATGGGAAAGTATGTTTCTATAGTACATACCTTTTTGCCATAAAAAAAAAAAAAAAAAATTGATATACAATGTGAAGTTTTCATGTATCTGAAAGTCATTTGAGTAGAAAGCCAATCTCAAACCTGCCTCAGGCAAGTCAGTGTCGAATGGCCTCAATAAATAATCTTTGGATGTGTTTCTGAATTATGATTGAGATGTTTTTGTACAGCTATATATTTTGGTGTTGATGTTGGTATGTTGAAAATATAGTTAATGTTTTCTCCTCTTATACTTCACATACCACACTTTCAACTTAATGCATAAACGTTATCAACATATTATATAAACGGATTCACCAATTTTCTCCATACCCTTCAGAAACACTCAAAGATTTTGCAAAGTTTCAGATGTACAGAATGTTCTAAACAAAAATATGCTCTCTCTATATCCTGAGAAATTGGCTACTGACTAACTGTAACATGTTTGTAGGACTGCCTGTTCAGGTAACAGTTTGAACTTTCTCAGTTTGAAGCAAGTCATTGAGAATGCTGTGTCTCAGAAAGGAAACATGTCTGCCCAAATGTCATAGTGGAAGCTCTTGAAATTTATTTATTATGTGTTGACTGTATATAATGATTATTTTATGTAAATTTTATCTGGAAAGTCTTAATATTATATTTATTAAGATGGCTGAATAAGTATACTCCTAGAGTGCAAAACATTATCCAAATTACAGTGATAATGTCTCAATTTTTAATAAAACATTTAAAGTCAAAACTTGTTTAAGTAATGAAACCTTTGAATATCAAACATGCCCACATTGCAGGACTGTGACAGTCTTTTGTACTGCTATAGCAGTGAGTTGCAGATTTTCAATTGCAAACAATTAATCTTGTACCAACAATACCTGCTGCACACCTTGACCACAGGACCTTTACTGTTAAGAATTTACCAAAAGGCTTCAATAAAGCTACTTGTGGAAAATACCATATAATTTATATCTAAAAATCTGCTTTATTCAAATATCATTATAGCAGTCTTTTAGCAAACTTGGGTCTCTGTGTAAGGAAGTCATTCAGTAACATCTAAACAATGATCACCCAAGTTTCACAGAATAATCCTTATGAAACCACACACAACCCAATACATTCCTCTCACCTCCCCCTCAAGTGTCACTTTCACTTGATACCTCATTCTGAAATGTAAGATCCATGATAATCCACTGGTGTAAATGCAGGTCAGTAAGGCGTGGTGGTGTTGATAGTTCAACTGCTCAAGGTAGAGTGATTTCCTTTCCCCACTCACTCAACTACGACTCTTCTCTGAGTCAAATGAACCCCTTGACAGACACACATTACACTTTCACCATGGTTCATTCATTCTCCCTACTTTCACACCACAGCTTATAAAATAATACTCGAACATATACAACACCATCTTTCTCAGGTTCTTCCTTATGAAAAACTACATCAATCAAGAGAGTATCCTTGCTACTATCTTGCTGTGCTGGCTTCATGATACTGCTTTGTTAACTGTACAAGAGGATAGAGTAGTTGTGATTGTTCTCACCTTATGGGAGTTTTTGCTGGTTGTCAATGACTATATGTATGTATCAGTACATATCATCTACCAAATTCATCATCAGACCAGTAAGGTCTTTAGTTTCAGTGTTTTACTGTTATAAACATGATTCTTCTTCCTTCAGCCATCAGTAACCCCTTTGGTGATGCAAAAGTGTTGCCCTACAGTGCCAACCTTTGGTGGGGTCCTACAGTGCCACACTTTGGTGACACCCTATGGTGCCACCCTACAGTGGATCTGTACTAGGCTGCCCTTTGGTGACACCCTACAGTGTTGCCCACTGGTATCCTTTGGTTCCCCATTGATAAAGAGATGCCCACTGGTATCCTTTAGTACCCCATTAACAAATAGATGCCACTGGTATCCTTTGGTACCCCACTGATATCCTTCGGTGGCACCGTAAGACAACACCAAACGGTGGCACAGTAGCGCTTCAACATAGGGCTGCACAGTAGGGCATCACTGTAGGATGGAATGTAGAGCAGGACTGTAGGGTGTCACTGAGGGATGGTGCCATAGCTTAGCACTGTTGGGCAGCACCGTGGGGCATCACTAACAGGCAGCAATGTAGGGCACAACCAAAGGGCGACACCAATGCATAGCACTTTAGGGCAGCTCCATACAGCATCACCAAAGGGCAGCACAGAAGAGGGCACTGTAGGGCAGCACTGTAAGGTATCACCAAAGAGCAGCATTGTAGCATAGCACTGTAGAGCATCGCCAAAGATCACCACTGTAGGGCGAAATTGTAGGGTGGGACCATACGGCATCACCAAAGGGCAGTACCACAGTGTAGCACTGTAGGGCGTCATCAAAGGGCAGGACCATAGTGTGGCACCATAGGGTGGCACTGTAGTGAAGCACCTTAGGGTGTCACCAAAGTACAGTATCCTAGCTTAGCACTGTGGGAAGGCACCATAGGTAGGCACCATAGAGTCACCAAAGGGTGGCACCATAGCAGTACATTGTAGGGCAGCACCAAGGTGCAGTACTGTAGCATAGCACTGTAGTGCGGCACCATAGGGCATCACCAAAGAGCGCTACAGTAGGGTGGCATCATATGGTAGCACCATAGGGCATAAACAAAGGGTGGCACTGTAGCATAGCATTGTAGGGTGGCACTGTAAGGCATCATCAAAGGGCAGCACCATAGCACATCACTGTAGGACAGCACCATAGGGCTGCACTGAAGGGCATCACTAAAGGACAGCACCAAAGGGTGGCACTGTAGCATAGCACTTTAGAGAGTCACCAAAGGGCACCACCATAGGATGGCACTATAGGGGATCACCAAAGGGCAGCACCGTAGGACAGCACCAGAAGGCATCACCAAACAGTGGCACCATAACATAGCACTGTAGGACAGCACCACAGGGCATCACCAAATGGTGGCACCATAGTATAGCACTGTAGGGCAGCACCAAAGGGTGGCACCATAGCATAGCACTATATGGCGGCACCAAAGGGTGGCATTGTAGTATAGCACTGTAGGGCGGCACCGTAGGGCATCACCAAGGGGCAGCACAGTAGGGCGGCACTGTAGCATGTCACCATACGGCAGCACCATAGTTCAGCACTGCAGGGTGGCACTGTAGGGCGTCACCAAAAGGTGACACTGTAGGGCAGCACCGTAGGGCATCACCAAAGGGCAGCACAGTAGAGCAGCACCATAAGCCGTGACCAAAAAGTGGCACCATAGCATAGCACCATAAGGGATCACCAAAGGGCTGCACCATAGGGCGTCACCAAAAGGCGGCACCGTAGGGCGTCACCAAAGGGGAGCACCGTAGAGCGGCACCGCAGGACGTCACTGTGGCATATCATTGTAGGGCAGCACCGTAGCGTTGCACTGTAGGGCGTCACTGAAAAGCGGCATAGTAGGGTGGCACTGTAGGGCGTCACCAAAGAGCGGAACCATAGGATGTCACCATAGAGCGTCACCAAAGGGCGGCACCGTAGCGTTGCAGCATATGGTGGTACTATAGAATAGCACTATAGGGCAGCACCGTAGAGAAGGATAGATCTGGGGGGGGGAAGCGGGTGCAACACTGTAGGCCGGCACCGTGGGGCGTCATCAAAGGGTGGCACAGTAGAGCGGCACCGTAAGGCAACACCGTATTGCATCACCAAAGTGCACCACCGTATTGCGTCACCAAAGAGCGGCACCATATTACGTCACCAAAGGACGGCACCGCATTGCGTCACCAGAGGGCTGCACCGTATTGCGTCACCAAAGGACACCACCGTACTGCGTCACCAAAGGTCACCACCGTATTGCGTCACCAAAGGGCAGCATCGTATTGCTTCACCAAAGGACGGCACCGTATTGCGTCACCAAAGGGCAGCACCATATTGCGTCACCAAAGGGCGGCACCGTACTGCATCACCAAAGGGTGGCACCGTACTGCATTACCAAAGGGCAGCACCATATTGGGTTACCAAAAGGGCGGCACCGTATTGCGTCACCGTAGGGCGTCACCAAAGGGCGAAACCGTAGGACGGCACCGTAGGGTGTCATCAAAGGACGGAACCGTAGCGTAACAGCGTATGGCGGCACTGTAAAGTAGCACTGTAGGGCGGCACCGTAGAGAAGGAGAGATGGACTGGGAAAAAGTCACAGTAGGGCAGCTCCGAGGGCGTCATCAAAGGGCGGCACCGTATTGCGTCATCAAAGGGCAGCACTATATTGCGTCACCAAAGGGCTGCGCCGTATTGCGTCACCAGAAGGCGGCACCGTAGGGCGTCACCTATGGGAGGCACCGTAGGTTGGCACCGTAGGTTGTCACTAATATATTTAGGAAAGTTAGTTGTCACTAATGTATTTAGGAAAGTGTTTTGTTTGTTAAGGGCATTGTTGTTGTTTTTTTATTACACACACACACACACACACCTCTCTCTCTCTCTCTCTCTCTCTCTCTCTCTCTCTCTCTCTCTCTCTCTCTCTCTCTCTCTCTCTCTCTCTCTCTCTATATATATATATATATATATATATATATATATATATATATATATATATATATATATATATATATATATATATATATAACCTAAATTCTGCTGTATTTGGAAAGTGGCATTTTGCATAATATTTGGAATAATTACATGTGTACAATAATTTTACCAGAAGTACAATAATTTCAACCTGTGTAGTACGATAATATGGCCAAAACAATCTGGCAGCGCTGCTGCCTGTTAAGTTAACTAGTCAGTGTGTCGCGTCTGTCGGTGGTGTTAGTAGGCGTCTGTTTCAACTCCCAGCCTGACAGAATTTTTTTTTTTTTTTTTTTTTTATGTGTGTGTGTGTAACCACGCCTACACAGTGGCTGCCAAGGCTTACCCATGAGTTAAACCTTCTTTAGTTGGTAATGAGGAAGGCGTGGGCTCTAGCAGTGGACACCCGAAGGCAGCAGTGGGTGAAAACAAGCAAAATAAAGAAAAGTTTGGCTGTGAGAAGGTGCTAGACAGCCAGCCATAGTGACGAGGAGGCAGGAAGGTAGATCACCACCACCACCACCACCACCATCAAGGTAAGGTCAGGAAGTGTTAGAATAAATTAAGGTAACTTAACGTAACTTTTTAATGAATAACTGAACAATCCACGGTTTTAACTCATTTTAACGCATCTTACCTAACCTCCAGCACAATGTATCCCTGTGTCAGCCTCGTCTCGTTGCTAAAATCCGTAAAATTTAACTTAATGAAAATGTAAACAATCTGGGTCTTCTCTATTTATCAGCCATTATCTATCTTATCTGTGAGTGTTTTAAATCAATACTGTCACAAAGCGGAACCACATGACCAAGCTTTAATGTCCGCTCGTTAGATATACCTGCCATTACTTAATTTAAGTTTGGCGAGGGTTTAAATGAGTGAGAAGGGTTGGTCGTCCCCTCCACTGGCCCCCCACCGCCATCTTGGACTAGGCTCTCCAGCCCCTTCCGGTTCCAATATTTTTTTTTTTATTTCCTAAGTATTTTATTTCGGCTTGTAGCTAAGATTTTATGGTTTGTAAAAATATTTCGTTGTTTTTTAAGTTATTTGAGCGCGTGTGTTGCGTGAAAAGTGGTGATTTTGGCATTGCTTTTGTGTAAATAAGAGGGCCGTTTTCGGCGTATTTTTTTTACGGTCCCAAAACTACATTTTTTATTTCATCCTGTACTAGGTTCTTATTGGTTTTAAAAAATAGTTGGTGTTTTTTTAAGTGTGTTGCCATCCCGCTCAGTGAAATGCGTGCACCGTACACTTGTTTTTATTCGTGTTCAACTTCCAATAATATTGAATTTTTTTTCGGTAGATTTTTTATTTGTGCTTGCAGCTCACTTTAAATGGTTTTAGAAAATAATTCAGATTTTTTAAAGTGTTTTCCGTTATGTTTAAGCCAGAATGGGTGGACATTTGAGCGATTTTAAATGGGGTGAAGGTTCCAACAGTTTCCAGATATTTCTTTTTAAATATCTTTAATACTACTGCGTTTTGAAATGTGTTGTTATTTGTGGCATTAATTAAAATGTGTGGCAAGTCTGAATTTATAAAGCATTCCTGTCTAGCTGCGTTTTTTAGAGGGGTCATTTTCAAAATGAAATACGCACGTACGTAAATAACGGTCGTTGTGACGTCATCAACCCCCAGCCGTGACGTCACAAACCCTCCCTGCCGCGACGTTATCAGAGTGGTACCTTCCCTAACTCCCTTCCAGTCCCTCCCAGTAAATATTCAGTGTTTTTTTTTCAAGGTATTTCAAGGTGTGTGTGTGTGTGTGTGTGTGTGTGTGTGTGTGTGTGTGTGTGTGTTGCCTTATCTTTCGTTGTACAGATGGTGATGCAGTGTGTGTGTGTGTGTGTGTGTGTGTGTGTGTGTGTGTGTGTGTGTGTGTGTTGCCTTGTCTTTCGTTGTACATATGCTTATGCAGTGTGTGTGTGTGTGTGTGTGTGTGTGTGTGTGTTGCCTTGTCTTTCGTTGTATATATGCTTATGCAGTGTGTGTGTGTATGTGTGTGTGTGTGTGTGTGTGTGTGTGTGTGTGTGTGTGTGTGTGTGTGTGTGTTGCCTTGTCTTTCGTTGTACATATGCTTATGCAGTGTGTGTGTGTGTGTGTGTGTGTGTGTGTGTGTGTGTGTGTGTGTGTGTGTGTGTGTTGAAAATGTACGCGCGCGCACGCGCGTACATTTTCAGTTTGTTAACTGCCTAAATAATAAATCGTTTATTATTATTATTATTATTATTATTATTATTATTATTATTATTATTATTATTATTATTATTATTATTTTTATTATTACACACACACACACATCTGTAGTTCAAGAGATTAGGTTAAGTTTGCTTAAACGCACACACACACACACACACACACACACACACACACACACACACACACACACACACACACACACACACACACACATACACACACATTACCTAGAGAGAGAAAAAAAATACGAATAAGAAAAAAATGCTTGCACTTACTGAAACCTAAACCTCGTGTGGCGATGTTTGGAGCGATCGCGAGTGGCTTGATTGGAGGCGAAGGGCGGACTTATTTTGGCTTGTAATATGATTAACAGAGATTGTTTCTTCCTGAACGTAAATGTGGAGACGCGTAAGTCATTTCTTTGTGCACAGTATTAAAAGAAATGTGAAAATCTATTTAGTTACTTTAGAAATTGAAAGTGCACGCATCTATTTAATGTCTCAGGCCTGTGTACTTTTAGGTTAATAAATGCAATCATAGGTCCGCACACCTATACTATAAACACCACAGAACCTGAGCTTGATGTCAAATTTCAGATTAAATAAAATAAAATATTTTCAAGGGGTTTGCACAATAAAAACTATTTAATTAAAAAAAAATGGACGAAAAAATCGAACTTGTAAAAAAAAAAAAAACCTGCTCCTGACAGATATTTACCGAAACCATTGTATGGATAGCCCAAATTATCGTACAAATATACAGGTTATTGTATTTGTACGATAATTATCGTGCGTCAGAAAACGCTATGCACATGTAAACAAATCCGGCGAACAAGCAGGACGCGTGTAACTCTCCTCTTGGATATGCAACGGGGTCCATGTGACTTCTTTGTTTGTCCAGGCAGCCAGAAACAAGAACATATATATTTCTTCTTTCAAGGTATTTCTCCTGGATTTTCTACGGTAAATGAGAAATTGCGGGCAGTATGAAAACAGCCTACTAATTTCCAGATATTGGCTACTTATTTCTGGGCAAAAATGGGATTTTTTTTTTTTTTTAAGATCTGCCCAATGAAATTATTGTATTATTATACAAGTGCACCTGTCTCACGGCAAAAATATACATTGTTCTCGGTGGAGTACTTGGGTTACGTATAACAGTGGTGCCCATCTTTACCGTCCCAAATTGTTCGTTTCTGTGATGTTGATTTTTATCACATTTACCGTTACGGTAGGTTAGGTTAAATTTGGATCAGTTAGGTTTGGTAAGTGTTTTCGATAAATTTTTAGATTTACACCATAATCCTCTTATATCCCCCTAACCTAGCTGGAGGGGTTGTGCCGCCCTTGTCCCCCTCCAGAGATACTAATCTAACCTAGCCTGGGGGGTTGCGCATTTCTCGACTTCCTCAAAGATATTAATCTAACCTAACCTATCCTACATGATCAGGTCTATGGAATTTTTGAGGGAAGTGCCTGTGTCTATTTTGAAAATTGGATATCCCACAGAAACTCAGAAAGATATGGTTTCTTAGAATCCAGTAAGGTATGCAAAAATCACATTCCCAATGTTGTAGAGTATGGTAGTGTAAATCTAAAATAATATAGTTTTTCACGAATTTCTGCTAGTTTACATGTGTGTGGGGGGTATATAAGAAAAAAAATTGCGGCAAAAACTGTTACTAGATTCATTCAAAGCACATCAAAATCTATCAGAAAAATGTAGTTTTGTCTGAAAACGTTAGACAGGTGCACATTTAAATTTACTAAAATTATCAACAATGAAATTAATTAACTGAATTAATGTAAACATACCCTAACCCTGGAATGGAAACACTACTGTTATTTCAATAATATCCAAAATGGCTGTTGATAATTACAAGGTGTTTGAGGAGCATGTATCCAGTAGGAGTGATCTCCAGTTATTCCAGCCCCTAGTTTCTCCAGCCCTCCATCACTGGCCTTCAGCCTTAGCCACTCTTCCCTACCACGCTGGTCACCCCACCCTACCACCCTAGTCATCCTGGCTGCTAGTATACTGTAATGTTTAGCTACAAAAAAACAAGTTTGTTATTGGCAGCCTTTGTATAAACAGTAGGTGATATGAATGAAAAGTACAAAAATATGAATACTGTTATGCATCCAAGTGAGAAATAAAATTATGAAGTTGTATAAAAATATGAATATGCATCTGAGTAAAAAGATAAAAAAAACATGTGCTAAAATAAATCTTTATATAAAAAGATGCATCCAAGTAAAACAGAAGGTAGAAATGTAGATTACACCCAGGTATTTTTTGGAACAAGCTTGATTCTTTTCTGGTCAAAATATGATGCTTTTTAAAAGGAGATAGTTCTTTTCAAGTGTGAACCCCTCAAAACATTGTTTTCTTAAATTTGGCATCACAGTAACAAATGTAAAGAAAAACACTTATTTCTAAGATTTGCACTGAAAATGAAATATCACCTTTTGAAAAAAGAAGGCATCAAATATTCAGTGGAAAAAAAATTCAACTTGTTCTCTTTAGTAAAGAAAGTAGAAATCGAAGTGAGGTACATGGTCACTGACTGGATGCAACCACCGACCCGCCTCAACCACAGCCACACTCCTCCCAGCCTGGTCAGTCCCTACTGTACACTGCCGCATCCCTTCCTGCCTTCCCTGCCACTCTCCATTGTAACACCCATTCATTGCTTACAAAACCTCTCCAAATCGAACCAAACCACAACCTAGCTAAACCTAACCTAATCACACTCAATCTAACCAAACCTAACCTATCTAAACCAAACCAACCAAACCAAACCTAACCATACCTAATCTAACCAAACCAAACCTAACCACACCTAATTTAACCAAACTTAACTTAATCACACCTAATATAACCAAACCTAACCTAAACACTGAGCATCTTTACCTTTAAATTTCTATAAAGCTTCTTCAAAGGTCAGAGAACAAGAGCCACATGCCATCCTCAACAAAAGACAGGTGCCAGACTGCCCTGGCTTCACCTGCTGACTGCTTCAAATAAAAAATTTGCAGCTAATGATTGCTGATTAGCTATTGCAAAACAGATAAACCAATGAAAAAAAAATTATGTTGAATCTGCACACACATGAACACACATCCCTGCCCTTCATGAGACACATGTCTCAGGCAACAAGCTAGCTCAATGTCATATCAGTTACAGTATGAGACAAGTGTCACACATTGAGGTAATTGAAAAAGACAAAATTAAGGGTTTGCACAACATTTCTTTGCTAATTCCATACTAGTTTTAACCTAAGGAAACAGTGGAGAGGTAAAAATTAATAAGATTCAGACCTGGGCATAAATTACATATTAGCCAAACTTAATATTAAAATAAATAAATTAATATTATTTAAAGTAATGTAATTGGTCCACTTATCCTAGAACATGCTTTTAGTAACTGGTCAATGATAATTTCATGTTGCTTGTGCTTTTTCTGCTGTAAAAATATTTGATATTTCCATCACTGATAACAAGCACCTGGACAAGTATTTTTTTTTTTATTCTTTATACAGTAATGGAACCAGCACATAAAAAGGCATATTTGAGTTGCCTACTTTTAATCTTCTTCATTTAATTTTCTACAATAACCTTCTGCATCATTATTTGTGCAAATACTCTAACCAAATACTATCCACTCACTTGGTGATGAGAGTCCACTTCTCAAAGTTTCTCTCATGTATGTTATTCATTCTTTAATTGTTCTGGCAGGCACATGTGACTCTAGGTGATCAAGTGTCTGTTCAGTATGTTTCTCTGGGAGGAAAGGAAGGATACATATAAGTAATTAATTATATAATTGAAATTTAGTTAATTTTATCACAAGATTAACTCTTCAGATGATGAAGCAGTCAGCCCTTGGAGGCTGCTGTGACTTGGGTTGAATGCAGGAGAGGCCATAGTGACATGTTTTGATAGAAGCAATGGTCTGGCATTCAAGTGGTAGTTCCATACAGTCTGTCTGGGGCTCAATGCTGCCTCACAAGATGCTCAGCAATGAGATAACAGTGTTTCTGTGCAGTGAATGCTTGGAGGTGGTGAAGAGGAAGCTACATTCATGTGTGGGACAGAATAAATGAAAAAATGAGATGGAATGAAAAAAGACCCTGGAATAGTATATGAAAATTAGTATGATGGAAGTTTGAGTGGTGCTCTCTTCCAAGGAAGATCACAGTGTATGGATGTGGATGCAAGGAATTATAGAAGGCCTGAGTGCTGCAGCAGGTGTACCATATGTGTGACATGAGAGAGGATGTGACAATGGAACATGTGATGCTGGAGTGAGAGATATGAGACAGGAGAGAGATGATGCAAGTTATTCTGAGTTAGCTATAATAAGAATAAAAGAATGGTGAAAACAGGAAGGGAATGTATGGTACCACTGCTAAGACTGTGTAGAAATGTGAATGAAAGGATGATTGAGCCAGTGAAGGAGTTTCTGGAGAGAATGTCATGTGCCACATCTAGGAATCAGGGGTGTGATGGATACTGTTTTTTTTTACAGACACCTATGTATTTATTTATTTCATATATTTATTCTTTTTTTCCCTTACAAGAATTGCTGTTCCAAAGGCCTGACTTGGGAGCAATCCTGAATCATCAGTAGCATCAAGCTGAAGCAGAAGCCCTAACACAATAAAGGTAAGAAGTCCAGCTTCTTATTAGCTTCATAGAAAAAGAAAAAAAGTGCAGTTGAGAATTAATGTTGTATTGATTTTATGAAATATTGATTTTAACTAGCAAGTCAACTAGTAGGTGCAAATATTGTAGGGCTTATTTGTTATCTTCACTGTTATGTGAATGATGTCATGAAAGGAACTGCATTTCATAGCTAAAACACCAAAAACATCTAAGGTTTTACAGTAATATGTCTTACTTCTATCAATTCCCTATTTCTTTTATTTATTTATTTTATTTTATTTATTTATTTATTTATTTATTTATTTATTTATTTATTTATTTATTTATTTATTTATTCTATGCATTTATTTTTATTACTTATTCATTATTTTTATTTTTGTTCCTTATTATTTATTTATTAATTTTATTTATTTACTTTTTTTTCAGATGTTCTCTAGAATTGCAGCAGCAAAAAGCAGCCTTCCATTTGTCACAGCCTTACATCACACACGATCCAAATTGTGCCCCCAGATGTGGAGAACCTATACATCTCGCAATATATTAAAACTTGAAGAAAGAGGATTATGGGCAGACTTCTTTCCTGATTCCAAGTATGTTACATGTCTAAAGTAATTTCTTCATAATTCATTACATCACAAAACATAAAAGCAAGTGTTGGTTTTATGATTTACATTATATTCATGAGACATATCTGAGGCCCATTGTGCATGATGGAGGAATCTTTGGCATCCTGCTCATGGTAGGGCTGGATATTAGTAGTAGTTATGTGAGATGACAGCTGACGTGAAAACTGTTGGCTGTTGTTCTTGCACATTAAGGTATTTCATCTTCCACCACCCACTGAGCACCAGTTGTTGTTAATATAACTATGCCCTCAATGTATATGTTTTCCAGCTATCTTTTTTTGTGAGGGGAACAGCTGTTGCCCTCTAGAAGCCTATCACAGCTATCCCCTTGGAGGAATTTCTTTTGAAAAGGCATGAGATATATATAGACAGACAATTAGATCACATTATTTATTATTATACATGAATCAAGTATACATGAAGTATACTTGATTCAAAGTTAAATTACAAATGCATGTCATAATTTTCATAACTGGGCTCTAAGGGCAGAATTTTATTTATTTTATTTTATTCTATTTTATTTATTGTCTGTTGCTGTACTGCACCTGGGCTCCTTTTTCATAGTACAGTTTGCCACGAGACTTTCCCTTTTCACCAAGGGCTGACAAAGCTAAGAGTGTGAATATGTGATGCCTTGTCTGGGTCACCTAGTGTGGGATTGCCAGCTTAGTATATAGAGACAGATGGATAAATTTAATTTATCTATATTATGTAGATACATAGATAAATTTCATTTATTTATAGTATATAGATAGATAAATTTTATTTATTTATAGTTTATAGACAGATAGATAGATAGATACATTTCATTAATTTTATGTTTTTTTTTTCATGCTGGGTTATTTCTGGTTCCAGTGTCAACAAGCTTATTCAAGAACTTACAAGAAAGCCCCAGACTATATATAGTGGCTTTGATCCCACTGCAGATTCTCTCCATGTTGGTAATCTTCTGGTTATAATGGCTCTCCTACACTGTCAACGAGCTGGGCATAATGTAATAGCCTTAGTAAGTGTAGTGATATTTTCAAGTGGTGTCCTTTATTTTCTTTAGTCATCTCAGACTTGTGTTTTCCAAGAGAGACATATGCTTTGGGAGTTTATACCAGCCAAGGCTGTGATGGGTAAGCTTTATTGTATCATTGATTTGCTTCATGACAAGTGTTTATGACAAGTTGAATGATTGTGTGAAAGAATGCATTGTATATAATAAAACTGGGAGAATGGACAATGAAAAAAGTATTCCGTAATTACAACATTGCACTTTCTTTTAAAATAAGTCTCAGAAATTACTCAAAATATAGTTTGATGAAACAACTTTGGTTGTGGTGGGAAAGTGAAGTTCAAGTGATTTATTGTAAGAGCAGCACATACCATCAAATGTTAATTTCCACTCTGTATGGATCCTTTTAAATTATATATATCCTGAGATTGAACATTAGAAGTTATTATGTTTTTTTTAATGGACTATAGGAAGCTGCATGATATGGAAATGTTTCTTAATTGTGATAAAAGATATCAAGGAATGAAATGTACTGTATCACAGAATTTACAAAAGCATTATGGTAGGCCTACTATAAGGAGGCCTAGGGTTTGACTACTGTGATCAAGTAGAGATTATCCTTGTACATCATTGATTATATATATTCAGTTATACTCATATGTCCATCTGCAAAACATGATTAATAAGGCCTACCATTATTTTCCTTGTTCCATTATCTTGATATATCTTTGAAATATGTTTAACTGTTGTTCTGAGCTTGAAAAGTATTTTCTGCCTCTGAAGATCTTAGAATATTTCCATTTAGATAACCTTCAGCCTCACAGATTGAAGAGTTTTTTTTTTTTTTTTTTCCAAATTGTACCATTTGTACATTTCAGGTAGGTGGAGCCACAGCCCAGATTGGAGACCCAAGTGGTCGGAAGTCTGAGAGGCCTCAGCTCAGTGTATCAGAAGTTCAAGCCAACTCACAAAAAATTTTTGAAAATCTAAATAGAGTATTCAGTAATCACAAAGAGTATTTTTGGGAGAATGAAGATGATTCACCACTGCCTCCTATGAGGTACGTATTATAAGTGTAAGGGAGATGGACAGTAGAGATGATCAAGCCACACACACTAGTCAGTCTGGAAGATAACTACCTCCATATTTATATTACAAAACTTGTGTGTGTGTGAGGACAAAAATTTCGCACCTTAATCATCTAACTGAACAAGGAAGGAGGAGCAGTTTCTCTCTCTCTCTCTCTCTCTCTCTCTCTCTCTCTCTCTCTCTCTCTCTCTCTCTCTCTCTCTCTCTCTCTCTCTCTCTCTCTCTCTCTCTCTCTCTCTCTCTCTCTCTCTCTCTCTCTCTCTCTCTACTCATAAAATAACAGGTTGTGTTGATATATATAATGAAGGATAAAAAAAACATGAATTTATTGTATGACTAATCTTTTTAGCTGTAAATACCTGTTTTCAACAGAACTGAAAATAATATTGATTGGTACAAAAAGCTAAGTCTGGTGGAGTTCTTATGTGAGACTGGACGCCACATAAGGGTAGGTGACATGCTGTCCCGCACCAGTGTTGCATCCCGCCTGCAGTCATCTGAGGGAATGAGCTTTACTGAATTCTCTTATCAGGTATGTTATAGTCAAGGGTTTTGGCAGTTTTATTTGTTCATACCTTCTCGGATGTTTATTATAAAAGCACATGCAGATACTCCTTGAAATACAAACAAGAATCCCTGCTAGTTCAAATTCTGTTCGTCACTCCACTGCAGATTCAAATTTAACCATTCCACTTTTAGCTGCTATTCATGCTGGGTAGCAGCATAACTAAGGAGAGAGGCACCATGTTCTTTACATTCAACTCCTGAACTGGTAATACCCATTCATTTGTGCTCCAAGATTGTTTTTCCTTTCTTTCTTTCAACTTACCGATTATTAATCATAAGGCTCGTGATGATATTGGCCTTGCTAAGAAGCATCAAACAATATCCTCAGGAATTAAGGTGGCTGTGATAAAGGAACTTGATAATGGTTAAAAAAATTATAAATGTAACCCACGCTTACAATACAGCAGTAAAGTATTTGTTCATTTTATTAATTTGATTTGTTTTGTTTTATTATTATGTTTACAGTATCTTTATCACTGTGTACTTTACAATATTGTGCAAAATTCTTAGGATCAGCAACATAAAATGAAATGTTTTTCACTTTATGTGTGTCTGCTTACTTATTTAGCAGCAATATAAGACTGTAGCTGATAGGTTTGTTCACATGATTCTAGGCTGTGCTGTGCAGTTCTGGTCCCCACATTACAGGAAAGATATAGGTCTATTAGAATCAGTACAGAAGAGAATGACTAAAAGGATACAGGGGATGAGGAGTATTCCTTACGAGGCGAGATTGAAGCTGTTAAATTTACATTCTTTAGAGAGACGTAGGTTAAGAGGGGACCTGATTGAAGTCTTTAAGTGGCATAAGGGGTATAACAAGGGAGTTGTAAGCAAAATTCTTAGGATCAGCAACCAGGATAGAACAAGAAATAACGGGTTCAAACTTGAAAAATTTAGGTTTAGGAAAGAGATAGGAAGAAATTGGTTCTCAAATAGAGTGGTAGATGAGTGGAATGGACTGAGTAATCATGTTGTTAATGCTAGGACATTAGGGAGCTTTAAGAGAAGATTAGACAGGTTTATGGATGGGGATGATAGGTGGAAATAGGTAGGTACATTTCATACAGGGATTGCCACGTGTAAGCCTGGTCGCTTCTTGCAGCTTCCCTTATTTCTTATATTCTTATTAAAGATATATATATATATATATATATATATATATATATATATATATATATATATATATATATATATATATATATATATATATATATATATATATATATATATATATATATATATATATATATATATATATATATATATATATATATATATATATATATTCACAGAGTAATGAGAGAAATTGTAGTAACTCAGCATCTGCATAAAACTGAATCTGAATAGGTATGTATATGAAAGACTTACTTTGTATATTTGCCTTTGCAGGTTCTGCAAGCACATGATTGGCTGTATTTGTATGACAAGTACAACTGCACAGTACAGGTATGACTTTCATCTATCTATACACTAGATCTATATCTGTCTATACATTCAGTCATGAAAGGGATTATATGAGACAGGTGTCCACCACATGCACACTAACAAAAAACAAGCTTTTAAACTAAATTAAAGTCCATCTCAACTTATAAGCTTTTAGGGGCCCAGTAAGTGTAATTATGTAAGCTCTGAACTCTTTCCTTAGAACATTCGGCAGTGTTGTGAGACCAGCAGATGACCATGAGTGAATAGCACACACACACACACACACACACTTCCTTATGTAAGGATATAAGGAAGTTGGAGATGGTTCAAAGAGCAGCTATGAAGATGGTACCAAGTATCAGGGACTTGTCACATGAAGAGAGACTGGAAAGGATACATCTACCAACGTTGGAAAAGAGGAGAGAAAGGGGAGACTTGATTGTGATATATAAAGCATTTGAGGGAGTAGAGGAGGTGGACCAGAGCGACTTAATAGTCTGGGATACACGGGACACTAGAGGACATGGAGAGAGGCTGAAGAGGAGTGCTTGTAGAAGAGATATCAAAAAGTATAGTTTCCCATATAGAAGTACTGATGTATGGAACAGTCTGGATGAGGAGATAGTAAATGCAGGAAGTATACATGGATTCAAGGCTAAGTTGGATATTAAAAGATATGGGATAGGGTAGCACGAGCATAGCTCTTTACCCATAAAGCACAACTAGGTAAATAAATACACACACACACACACACACACACACACACACACACACACACTTTAGTTCACTGGTGTATTTTCAGTTGTGGAGTACAGTAAAATCCCTCTTATCCGGCATCAACGGGACCGCTGACATGCCAGATACCAGAAGTTGCCGGATACTTGAATAGAAGTGAAATTAATATTTAATGTCATAAATAGTTGATGAGCCCACACCATATTCCGCCATTAGTTGCTGTCTGCTTTCACCTCTCTCTAATCGTTGACAAGTGTCTACTTTCTGCTTAGGTGTAAGCGCAACATGCTTCCTCTTTTCTACAACTTTAGGCATGATGAAGGTGTCAGGCGATAAACAGTGCACATGCGGGACTGAGTCACTGAGTAAACACAGTGCAGTGGGCCGTGGGTGGTGCGAAGCAATGCGCTCTGGTGGCGAGGGGACAAAGTATGCCTCGCGCGGGAATTTTAATCGATTTTATGAGTACACATTGATTTTTTATTGATTTTAAGTCTCGGGGAAAAATGTGCCGGATACTTGAAGCTGCCGGATACTCGAATGCTGGATGAGAGGGATTTTACTGTAGTAGCAGTTGTTGTGGAATCATATGTTTATGCTCTTGTTGGAAAGTAGCCTTGATAAGAAAACCTTCACATCTGATTCATTTAGCTGATGAGGCCAAATGTCTGTTATGTTGCAGGTGGTGTAAACCAGACCCTGATTCCAAGGTTTCTAGGCATGCTGTTCAAATGATACTTCTGCAGTTTGGTCAGTGATGGCACATCATCATCACTACTGTCATTTCATTTAACATCCTTGTTTTTCCTTAATGTGTTGTATGTATTGTTTATGATGGACAGCTTATGATTCTTATTAACATTTGTTTGAAGTAAAAGGTTTCCTCCCTTGGATGTTCCTATCTGACAAGGAGTAGGTTTCAGGGTGAAGGGAAGGTCATCCTGAAACCCTTTTTTATTGAAAGCTCACACATAATTGGCTATCATTTCAGTATCAGTGATGGAGTTACCTAATTGCTCATGATAGCAAGACAGAAGCATTGGTGAATACACATGTGAATATCTCCATTGCAGTTTCATGAGTGAAAGTGTTGTGAGATTTCTAGTTGGTAAGTCTGATGAATCTGGCCCATGGGTAAGAGAAACATCAGAGAAATCAAGATACTATAGGGTGATAGATATATTATTTTGCAGCAAGTCTTCTGATATTGATGTCGTGGTTCCTGCCTTGGAGGGAGCTTCCTGGAAAGGATGGAAATTAATACATATAACATGTAAATTTTTGTTTCAGATTGGAGGAAGTGATCAAATGGGTAATATGCATACTGGATATTGGCTTATCAGCAAGCTGCGGAATGTGACAGCAACTGGTAAGTTTACTTCAGGTGTCTAGAATCACAACAATGTAAGCACCACATTAAAAAAAAAATGAGGAAACATGGTCTAAAGTTTTTGATATGCCACAACATAATCATTAATTCCAACCCCCCTCACCCCCCTCCAAGAGATGTATCCTTTAAGGCAAGTTCACACCAGCTGCAATGCTATGCTAGATATGGAATGTGCATGATGCAAAACCACATGACTTCCTATCACTATAGTAGTTTTTAGATGCAACACATGTTGCACAAAGCTTGCCTCCATTAAACCTGCAAGGGTTGGCAATGCTGCTATCCATGCTTCCTGCAAGTTGCTCCATTATTGGTTGACAGCAATTTTTTCACTTTAATGTGGTCTAGAAGGTATAAGTGCATGACTCCCACTGGCTGAACCACAGTTGGCTGGCTATCAGGGTATGTTGCACTTGTGCTATTGTGATTGGCCTGGGGGCAACCCTTATGACTTTTGTTTCTATAATTCTAGCACTTCACCCAAGAAGAGTTTGACAGTAGCAAGAACCAGTGATATACAGGGTGTCCTGCAAGTTAAGCTACATACTTCAGAATATGGTAGTTAAAGTAATTCTGAGTCAAAAATACTCTATACACATATGCTGTGTTTTTCTTTATTTTGCAAGAAATTAACATGTAAGTTGCATGTTGTGGGAACAGCTCGCCTGGGTGGGTCACCACTTTCTTCCTTCCCTCCTCAGCTTGCTACATACTCCAGTGGCACCACACAGCATTAAGTGATCCTTTTTTGTGTACAATCTTTGCAGTCAGAGCCATACAGGAAACAGCAAATGGCAGATTAAATTTTCATATGTGTCAGTGAAGAAAATATACAAGTAACACAGCAATACAGTGGTTGTCAGGTGCTACTTTTTGAAACATATATAGCAACTCACCAGCTTCATGACAACTGTCCAGTGTTCAAGTCACTCCTGTAAATGTTCCTTTAGATTATACAATATTCTTTCTAAGTGATGTCAAATTGTCTTATGTTATGTGAATTTTGCCTCTATGTATTTGTGTATAGATTTTTGTACTGATGGTGGGTTTTGTTTTGTCATCCGGATGATACCAGCTTGAGCTGTTCCAGTACATTCAGCTGCTGAAGTACCAGGGAAATATCCTCTCTCACAGAGATGCTGGTACAGTCTGTAGAACACCCTGTTATTTGGGTGTCTTCTGTCTGGGTACTTGCCTCTATATTCTGCTGCTGCAGCCCAGACATTCCCATCACAGAATGAATATCATGTCATGAATATCATGTCTAAATACTCAATGTTACTGAATGTGAAAGACATCTTCACTGTAGCAAAAAGATGCACTTTGGCAGTCAGCTGATTGACAAGGCCTGTCTGGTCTCAAGACTCAACAGTTTGGGTGTTGAGGGCGTCATTTGGGTGACATGACAGTTGCAGTGAGTTGCCATGTATGTTTAAAAAATAGCACTTACCAACCACTGCATAACTATGTTGCCTGTACATTTTCTTTACTGACACATACACAAATCAAATCTGTGATTTGCTAACTGTTTCCTGTAAGGCTTTGAATGCATACATTGTACACAGAAAAATTATCATTTAATGCCACACAGCACCACTGGATTATGTAGCAAGCCGAGGAGGGAAGGAAGGAGGCGGAGGCCCACCCAGGCAATCAGCTCCTGCAACACAACTTACACATTAATTTCTCACAAAATAAAGCAAAACACACCATAAGTGTATAGAGCATTTTCATCTTACATTTACTTGAACTATCATATCCCAAAGTGTGTACCTTAACTTGTGGGACACCTGTATGCACTTAGTATAAGGAAAATTATCCTTTTGCTGGAATCATACAAATGTGAAAATGTCATGACAAGACAAAGTAAGCTTTGATGAATTGCCTGATACCAGTAACTCAGTTTCACTTGTGGCAATGCTTACAATGCTGTGATTCTAGACACCTCACTTGTTACCTGTGGATGTAGTATTCCCTCAGCAACATGTGTAACATTGCTTAGTTTGTTAACATGAAAATTAACAAATACTTTGCATGGAGGTCTGTAGTGTGGGCACACCATAGAAAGTAAGTATACAGAAATCATTATATTAAATCTTATAATTGCAATATCATAGCTAACATAGTTGTGTTAGGCTTGAGCTAGTAATTTATTGTCAACCAACTTATATGTTAATATCAATATTTTAATATTATATGTTACACTCAACAGGTCTGACAATACCAATCATAACCAATGAAAGTGGTGACAAATTTGGCAAATCTGCTGGTAACCCTATATGGTTGGATAGCAGTAAGACTTCTACATTTGACTTCTATCAGTTCTTCATGAGACTGAAGGACTCAGAGGTAAGCATAAAAAAGTAAATAGATAAATATATAAACAATATAATAGTGTTGATTGTATACTAGTTTTGGATGACAATGTGTCGGTCTGTCATTCACTATGGGGAATTTTGGCATGCTAAGCCATCAGATGTCTCAGCTGAGCCACATACTACACTCATGTAATCTAAAATTTGTAACTGTAATTTCCATGTGCGTACAAATGCATTCAGAATTTATCAGTATACGTTTTGTGAATTTCTACCTAGAAATGTTCTTATTTTGCCTTGATAATTTCAACAGAAAATATGCTATTGACGTCAGCAGGTATAGTCATTGCTATTTTTAAATATGGCACAGTACATGTCTATAAACTATTTCATTTAGACTCAAAAATATAAGAAATATAGTATTACTACTTAATATGGGTACTCTAAGTTATTTTGAATGTTCTATAGGTTGTGTCAAAGCCTCAGCTAAGTTGTGTAGTCACATCCTCCAGTGCCTTGCAGTACATATGGTGTTTGTTTTGGTTTGACCTGCCATGACCATTCTTGCTAAGTCACTCAAGTATCAATTTCCAAATAAAAATTGCTAATAATATACTATGCAGTAGTATATAAAGATATACTACTTAGTTGTTCTGTGCCATCTGGTATTTTCAGTGGCAAAGATATATTGCCTCTGATTTATGCTGTCTGTATTAATGTTTCATATGTATTGTGTACCTTGCGTAAAAAAAGATGGACAACCAAAAAAATTTAACATTCCATATGCACCGGAAAAGCAATTTCATCATTTGTTTTCTTGGATAAAGTACAGTTTTACCTCTGTTACTACTCAGAAGGAATGGTGTACTTTTTTTTATCTACACTAAATACATTAACATGTATGTAGAATGGCCCTATAAAAAATGAAAAGAAAAAGAAAGAAGTTGCTTGTAAGGTGACACTGTTGCTACCTGGTGACAGCCACTTCTCAGAAGTTTCCTGTTCTCTTCATCTGTGCCCTTGTGACTTATCTCCATTTCATTGCTCTTCCTCTTATCTTCTTTTTCATGTTACATTTAAACACTTAAACTCTTTCACTTCTGCTCTAGCCACCCTCCCCTTGTGAAATGTTTCAGAAGGGAGCAAGATGTAAGATAGATAATTTATTAAAATTGTTTTATTAAGATATGTACCCTTCTTTTTCTCTTGTGTGTGCATGTGAGAATATTTTTTGTGTAGTTTGTATTTTGTTGAATTTATATTTTCTTCTAATGAAAAACATTTGGTGTAAAAATTGAAAAGTAAAGATGATTTTTTATATTTTTTTCAGGTTGAAAAATATCTGAAGCTATTGACATTCTTGCCACTCAGTGATATAGAAAGTATTATGGAAAAACATAAGGTGAGTTTTTACCATGAAATATATAGTAGAACCTCAGTTCACAAACATCTCGCATCATGAACAAACTGATTCACAAACTAGTTTTGTGAGCAAGTTTTAGCTTGGTTCATGAATGATGCTTTGGGGTATGAATGCACATTATCAACAATCCATGAACCTTGTGCTCAGTTGTGCTTTGGCATGCTTGGCATAAACATTGTTTGTGAGAATGCTGTGTTCAAAAACATTATTTTTTTTTCTCTTTTCCCTTTTTGTGTGTTATTTTAGCCCTCATTATGCCATGTAAGAAGGAGGAAAGTGTTAGGTGTCACTGCCAGCTCAGTCTTTTGGCCCAAAGAGCCTGGATTATTCTTTCAATTATCATAAATTACAGTACATTACCAGTAATGAATGCATGGGGGAGGGTGGGCTGCTTACTCACTATAACCATAGAATGAGATTGTGGCTGTAAGACAGCCAGTGACCTTGACATTGGCTGAGGGAGAGAGAGAGAGAGAGAGAGAGAGAGAAAAGGGAGGAAGCAGGCAGCAGCCTTTTACCCAATATTCGTTAGCTTTCCCCTCTTCCTTTCTCATCATCCACCTGTGCTAGCAACTATAAACAACAAAGGTAAATTATAGTACTGTTGTATTTAATTTTGTGTTATTTGTCTATTTAAGGATATGTGTTTCAGTTTCACTCTAAATTTATCACAAAAAAGAAATGTAGAAATGACATATTTCTGAGACTGAAATGGATTAATTGTATTTACATTAATTTCAATGGAAATTTTTTTTTTCAATCTGCAAACAATATGGTTTGCGAACCAAGGCCCATAATGGATTAAGTTTGTGAACCATGGTTCTACTGTATTCCTAGTAAAGTGAAGATGGGAGGCCTGCATCTTATGGCATGTTTCTATGGTATTTATCTTTATTCTTTTCTCGTGTTCCTATGTAACACATGATGATTTCACTGTGAATCAAAAGATCATAACCACATTAATCTGAAACAATGCCAGTTAATCGTTAAGAAGCATCCTGATTTGTTGAAATGCCCCTAATAGAAGCACATTGTCCGTCCCCAGTTTGGAATATGTCATCCATGTTACAGGTATACTTGTAAGAGGACCACTATTCATGATGACCTGTCAAAAGCTTGCTCTCATTACATTCATCCTTATCTGAACCCTAATTGTACATTTGGCTAACTTTCTCTCTTACAGACTCGTGCAACTCTCCTTATTAACTTCATTATCTGATGTAGATGCTTTGTATCTCTTTAATTACCCATATGCAAGGTACTGTCCATGTACTCACAGTTAAGTTACATTTTTAAATCACTTTTCAGGTACAATATATTCACATGAGAAAGTAATGTCATGCTTCTATGTTGCACAATCCATAAATCTCTAAGACAACACTTATGTGTTCAAGGGAACATGTTGAATTTTTACATCTTTATTTATTTTGTATTATTTACATATAATTACACTCACAATCATATATGACTTACAGCCATTATTCACAGTATCCTAGCTACCCAAATTTTGGATTCTTCTCCATATAAATTCCATTAAATATCTTGAAATACTTCATGTTACATTTCTGATTTGAATTACTGTGATAGCCACCTAGGTATCTCTTCTTGTAATGTGCTGTTATTCTCCAGCTCTGTTAGTTCCTGTGATGATTCACTGCATTCTGCTGTTCTCCTTGGTGGTCTAGCCTTGTCTTTCATAAATCAGGGTAGTGATAATTTGTAATCTTGGTACCTGCTTGTATGTTGATCTTCCTGAATTTATTCCTACTTTCTTCCTTTTTTTTTTTTTTTTTTTTTTTTTGCATTCTTCACTCATCTCATATTCTTCTTTCTTGCATGTTTAATCTCTTCTTGGTGTTTCTTCAGTTACAACAGTACAAATTTATTAAAGCAGAAAATAAACTCAACCCTATATTCTTTGAGATACCATATTTTGATCCAGAGTAGTTGACAGATTTTAAGAGAATTCCAACTTGAATTCTTGAACTCTTGTCATTATTTTCTTTTATTAAATTTTCAGAAGAAGCCAGAAAGCAGACATGCACAAACAAAGTTGGCTGAAAAAATTACTTTACTAGTCCATGGAAGTAAGTATTCATATTTGTTCCTTCTATTATGACAAAGTAGTGTTAAGAAATTTAAGTATGTTGAGAAGAGCATGATGAAGTAGTTATGCAATACTACTGTTAATGCTAGCTACAAAAAAGGATGGAGTTTGAAAATTTTTAACTAATTACATCAGTGAAGTAATAAGAGCCAATAGAACATTTTCTTAAAATGCTTATAAATTGACCTTGTATTCTTAGTGAAACTATTATTTATTTATTTAGAAACCAGTTTTCTGCAAATTTTGAAAACAAGATGGAAACATGTAGCTCAGTTAGTAAGCAAAAGCCACATCTTGTGACAGTATTATTATTTTTGTGTGCTTTTAATTAACAATATTACTGGACATGGAAAGAAGTAGCTGAGTACCGTAGTAGTCATCATGAACTGACTCAAACTGAGTCAGCGCTGTATTTTGCTCATACTTGCTAGAAACATTGCCCCATGAATTTTAGGTTTGCCAGTTGTGGAAGGTTTCAGATATCTTAGATTTTTCTCCAATACTCATTAAGATTTATATTAAAGTAATATTTTATGTATCTAATTTTTTTTTTACAAAGTAGTGTCTTTTTATGTTAGAAGACACAAAACAACTGCGTACAGAGGGGACCATAAGGATGTCTACTGAAAAGGAAAGTTTCACCATAAAATCATAATGAGGAAACAAAAACTTTACTCTTCAATTAGTAATTTCTTAGTTTTCATCAGCAAAAAATAATGATATCATGAAATAGTCTTAAAATACACATCAAATATTGATAAACTGTAGAATTTATTTTAGTTAAAAAAAAGTCTGAAGGAGGATGAGAAGTGAAAAGAACAAAAAGGGAATAGTATGTTATAAAGCTTGGGCATTATTTATGTATTGATTAAGAGAGTGGACTATGAATAGATCAGTATTTCACTGTTCTGTTGTATTTATAAATATATTATGCCTTTTACAGTGGATGGCCATTCTTTCATGAGTTTCAACAATTACAGAAAGTGGCTTAGAATCTGCCAAACGCACAACTGAAGTGTTGTATGGTGGACAACCAGAAGCTCTGGCTGAAATGACCAAAGATGAGCTAGAGGCTGTCTTCAAACTTGCATCATCAGCAAAACTGCTCTTGGAACCTGGAACCTCCATTCTTGACATGGCACTGAAAGCTGGCTGTTTCTTTGATGAAAGTAAGTTTCATCACAATGCATCACTGATAGGAGAAAATGATTTTGTGATATGAAATATATACCTAATCCCACAAAATGCAATAAACATGTTAAAGTGAATGGAAATTTGCTGATAATGTAATAAATTGCATATTGCCATATACAGCTTAAGTAAATTTATCCTTTTTACACTCAGTTTTGTTCAGTACATTTGATAGGGAGCTTGCATCCTTTTTTGCTCTCTCTCTCTCTCTCTCTCTCTCTCTCTCTCTCTCTCTCTCTCTCTCTCTCTCTCTCTCTCTCTCTCTCTCTCTCTCTCTCTCTCTCTCTCTCTCTCTCTCTCTCTCTCTCTCTCTCTCTCTCTCTCTCTCTCTCTCTCTCTCTGGTCAGTATTTATATCCATATGTCTTTGAGTTATCTTGTTTTAAATGCCCAAGAAGACATCTGAAGCACATCCAAGGTGTGCTTAGTACACCGATGCCACAAAAGTTATGGATAAACTATATTCTTTTTACTGTCGGAAGAATGTTTAGGTGTTGGCCAAGCCCTGTTAGCTACTGTGCTACATCACACAATTTTTCTTAAATATATCAGTTTTTTTTTACTGTTTATTGAAATTCAAGTATTAAGTATAGATTAATTAGCTGATCAAACTATGCAGTGTTACGAATGGTTTGAGTATTAAGATAACAAATGGTCTGAGTTTTATATAAATATCACAATACTTGACAACATAGCTTTGTGGTATTGTCATGTAGGTTGAGCACCTGGGATGCTTATCAGTAAGGTCAGGTGACTCAGTTCAGTGAGAGGGGCAGCTCAGCCTCTCAGGGGTTACTCCCACAATGAAAGCAACTCCCCAGATGCGTGTTCTTTACAGCCAGGAGAATGAACTTATTTACAACGTGAATAAGTATTTTTAAAGGCCAATAGAGGTTCTATCATTGCACCCTCCAGAGCAATAGCTGGAACAGCCAAAGCCACTAATGTGAGTGAGATGACAGTGTGATGAATCTGCTCTGCCCTCAATTGAGATTACATGACATAATTACCATGAACATATAAATTATAGAAAAACTATTCACACCATCAGAGAGAGACAGAGAGAGAGAGAGAGAGAGAGAGAGAGAGAGAGAGAGAGAGAGAGAGAGAGAGAGAGAGAGAGAGAGAGAGGAGGGTTGGCTGTCCTTTTCATTAAGGTGTTAAACCGATAATTGATCCTGTAGAGGCATGGCAACACAGTTCACAGAGATTCCCCTACTCAGCTAATGCCCAAACTATAATGAACTATAATAAACTATAATAAATATGAGGCCCGTGGTCGGGGATATTGGTGAATATTACGAATGTTTCATTATTTCCATTATTTCTCCAAAACAGGACATGGTCGGCGCATAATAGAGGCTGGAGGGTTCTATGTGAATCTGTCACGAGTAACTAGACCAGACCTAATAATCATCCCAGAGGCACACATATTACCAAATGGACTTTCATTACTCAGAGTTGGTAAGTGTTTAATTGCTTTCATTATCATTATTGCAACCATGTCTTCTTTACAGTAAATAGAGAGTGATTTATTTATTTTATTTTTCTTATTTTTTTTATTATAATGAAAGAGTACAATATCTTTTTGTATAGCTTCAAACAATTCAAATCTCCAAACTAACCCAATACAAGTGTATCTGGATTCTTTATATGTATAGTCTGTCTTGGTTCACTGCTATTCCTTAGTTTTTGTATTATTCAAATGACTGAAGTGTAAAGATTATACAGTACTAGTTATTGAAGTTTGCTAAACAAGGAAACCACAGCATAAAGTATGCCCCCCACACTAGACCCACTGCTCAAATAAGTATAGCCAACAGGGCTAAGAGTGTGAATGATGTGTGTACAAATGTGTGGTGCTTTGTCTGGGCCACCATGTGTGAAATTGCAATCCTAGTATATAAGTAGATAGAGAAATGGTATCCCAAAGTTATTATTTGCATCTTTCATATGGTTTGTCTGAAATGTATCTCATCCTGAGGAAAAGTTCTCAGTGCAGTCTATATTCACATATTCACAGTAGGAAAATTGATCAGATTTTTTTTTTTTTTTTTTTTTAAGGAATTATCATTAATTGATGTATTACATAACTATTTGTCTTGTCCATTAAATCTGGAGTCTGTTTTGTCAGATCTGTTAAATTGATATTTACTGTATTACAAAAGCAAACTAATGCTATTGATACTTAAACATTAGTACACATTTAGAGAACATAGTAAGTTGCAAAACAGTGGGTTAACCACCACAGTCAAATGTACTTTCGTTGGCTTTGATACTCTGCATAGCAAATGCAACTGGTATCATTATTTAATTTCATCATTGTTTTAAAGTATGTATATAAATTAACACACCTTTGTTTCTTGACATTTACTTACTAAGTAATGCAGCTGTGTACTGTATGTCTGCCAAGAGCTTTAGCCTCTCTGGGATTTTCCTTAGGATCTCATGTCTTATTCACTCTGCTTTCCACTTCAAAATGTTTAGCTTACTTTATAGTCATAGTTATGCATTCTTTCCTCATGGTCAAGTTAATGCAGTCATGATCATCTTTAACATTCTGTTTAAGTTTTGAAATATATATTTGTGATGTAAATAAAAAAAAAATTTTCTCCATTTTCAGGTAAGAAAAACTACTATATAATCAAGTGGACAAAGTAAGATTCTTTTTTCACTTTTTTTCTTAATATATTTTTCAATTAAAGATTAATTGAAAATACCTTAAAACATAATTATTTTTTCCCCTAAATGTAATTTAACATTTAATGGCTTGTATGGGTTCAGCTGTGTCCACCTCACATAGATATTCCATACTTGCATGAGAACAGAGGTAAGTGGTTAGAGAACCTTTCTAGACCATTTGACCAGCATTAGCTTGTCATTTCAGTATATTTCAGTGTATCACCAAGTCAGATCAAGAGAAAAATTGACAAGCGTAAATAACTTTCACAATTATTTAGAGAAGAATAGACAAGAACAAATATTGCTGCAAATCTTGCAACAGGTAAATCAAAAAGAAACTACAAAAAAAAAAAAGGGAAAGGAGAAACCAACTGAAACTAAAACCTTGTAGAAAATTAGATGTAAACATGAAAGTAAATGCTGAACACTAGAAATTCCTATTAGGCAAGTCATTGAAAACATCATCACAATATACTTTGTTTTTGCCATCTAATTCAGAATTTCAGTCTGTTTATGAACTTTGGTGCTGTCAAAGCTAGGTTTCTCATTGATGCAGATTATCATTTTTTGGGGGGTAAAGAAACTCGAATAAGAAGTAACTCTTTTTAATCATGTGGCTAACACTTCTTCACACAAGACTGGTCAGTAAACTGGAGATATTGTACCTATAGGAAGTTAAAACATAAGGATCTCCTTTCATTTCTTATACAAGGACATGAAGAAAATAATTACATATGCTTATCACAATAATGTGACTAATATTGTAACTGATTTATTTTTACTCATTATATTTTACTAATTCACTTTGTTATATTGAACACAATTATCAAGCTTTTTAATTACTTACAACTTTATACTCAGTATTTTTTTTATGGTTCGGCTTTTTAATTTTTTAAATTTTTATTATCTCAAAATCACTTTCTGCTTCCTTTTCTCCTATCCATATACTGTTCTCCTTTATTGAAATTAAAATAAATCATTGAAACACTGAAATGTAATAGTCAGAAATACCACATAGTTGTATGTACGATGTTCATCTAGTTAGCCTATAGTGGACTGGTGTTGTGTTCTTCAAGCATGGGTTACTTCATCCAGGAAGCAGTTATAGTTTGTTATTGTCCAGGCTATTGATTCACTAGCTGATTTTGGGATGGTGCATAAAGTGTCACTGAACAGAAGAATTGTTTGAATGCTTGTTGCCTTAGGTGTAATTTGACTTCTGCCAGATGTACCACCAAATTGACAGAAATATCCGTCATCACCACTTACCGATACAATTTGAAAAACTGATGACGAAGAAAGATAGCACCAGGATATAGGGTTGGATTTTCTTTGTTTTTTATCCATGCATGCACCACCAACTCAGCCAAGAATGTCAGTGCTGCAAGCATGAGGCCGACAAACAGGAGTGTAAACATTCCCTAGAGAAAAAAGTATAAGTATTACATTTATATATTTGACAATGGGGATTCAGCCTTTGGCAGAAAATCCTACATGTGAATGAAATCTCCACATCTCACAGATGTTCATAAAGACTGGAAGAGTAACCTGTCAACTATTCTGTGGTTTGAGTTACTTTCAAGTAAAGATAAGCAAATTTTTTTCATTGGAATGTAAAAGATAACTGCTACTAGCAAAGCATGAGAGATTTTTACTATATATTGATTGTACATTATTGTGGTGCGTGTGTGTGTGTGTGTGTGTGTGTGTGTGTGTGTGTGTGTGTGTGTGTGTGTGTGTGTGTGTGTGTGTGTGTGTGTGTGTGTGTGTGTGTGTTTGTGCTGACAGGTTCTTACCCATTCAGTTCACACTGTGAAGTTTTACAAAATATGTTCAGATGCATCTGTACAGGATTCAAATTTCTTTTCACATAATTATCATTTTGTTATTTACTTTTTTTTTTTGTTTAATTTTATCTTATTATTTACTTTTTTCATTAATGTTAATTTTTCTTACCCAGAGTCCCACGATACTGTAAGGCTCCTTGACAGTTATGGAAATGGGTGCTTTGAGACATGCAGTAACATTGATAAATTCTTCATTTAGCCAGTTGCTGTAAAGATCATGTTCCACCATTGACTGGATTCTGAAATATATATACATACACTTTTTTAGATAACATTTGTACATTTTATTAAAGAGCTGTAGTTGGGATCATAATATGACTGCAAATGCAGTTATATTCCTGCTTAGCTGAAAGTCACATAGAGAACCTGTTAGTAGCCAAGTAGTAAATTAACAACCTAACTTTCTGCCATCAATAGTTGAGGGATAGGAAGGAGTCTTATAACTAACAGGTGTATGAAATTAAAGGAATTAAAATATACATGAAAAAGAGTTATTAATGAATAAAGAAACTGTGTGCATATATATATATATATATATATATATATATATATATATATATATATATATATATATATATATATATATATATATATATATATATATATATATATATATATATATATATATATATATATATATATATATATATATATATATATTATATAAATGCACACAGAAGGGCTTAAGGTAAACAAACACTTAAAAATGTAAACTCACATGTAGTTGATAAAGGGCATGTGATGAAGTCCATGACGACCAATGACACAGAATATAAGAGGAAAGAAGTTCTCCTTGGCAATGTAGTAATCGCAACTTCCTGTGATATAGGAACAATATTATGTGCTATGTGATGGCAAAGCTGAGGATGAGAAAATTCTGTCATTTTTGCTATTATGTAATACAAGTGTGGGTCATAGAAATCCATATGTGTACAAGTACTGTTGGAAAAAAAGTTAGGGGAAGGTTCTAAACCTGTTATAGAGAAGTCATCAGACAGAATCTTCTTTATGGTAGTTATCTCTACAAGGAGAGCATAATCCTCATGCTTGACTAGGATGCGTGCAGCATTAAGAACCTCGGACGACTTCAGGAACTGTGCCCTTCCCTGTGCCTTTGTCTCTTCTAGCTCCAGATAGATGCCCTTCTTTGACCCCTTTGGGATTAAAATTAACAATACTAAAATACACACACACAGTAATAAACAATGAATTCTTTTGTTTATTTTTCATGTTCTTGTTTCATTTGGTGACATTGAACAACAGCTGTAAGCAACAGGCAGGCACTTGAGTCATATATATAACTGGAAACACTTATTTACCTTTGGGTGTGCTAAATGAACATTAGTACTCACAACTGGTAGTTGAGCTAGTGGTGGAATACCAGGAATCATTTTTGGATCATTCAAGGTCCATCAGTGATTCATGAGTTAGGTTTCTTGGTCAGTCTTGATTACTTACCTTCATATATGTGGTGAGTGCAGTAGATTTTTCAAATATAAGGCCATACTCCTTCTCATCAACCAGGTCTCGGAGGCTGTTGATCTTCACTGGAATGTATCTGACTGCAAGGAGGGAGGTGAGGGCACTTGAGTAGCTCCTCATAATGACCATTACTGTCAGCAACCACAGCCCGATCATTGCCCGTGATGCCAGAGTGTTTGGGATACTCTGCAAGGCTGATGAGTCATTTGATCAATGCCTGATGTGAGAAATACTCAGCATATTATTAGTATATGCAGAGAGAATGAGCATCTTTTGATGAAAACCAAGCATATTATAGGTTTTACACACCTCAATGTAAGAACTCACTTTGCTGCAAGAGGATAACCAGCTGATCCCAGGAACATCTAAGAGCCACCATGATATTGGAAGTGATGGGCAACCTTTCCCACTGAAGAACAAGTCTGGAGAGTGCAAGGGTGATGCAAGCCATGCAGAAAGTCAGCCACACCCCAAACCACACGAGGGGTTGTAGAGGGTTGAGGAAGCCCCATGGATTGAGTTGAGCATGGCCTCTCTTCACCAGGATCTTGTAATAGTCAATCATTATTGGATATGAAAATTCAGCAGCCTTCGTCCGTTCCTCTGTCATTCCAAATGGACCCAGTGCCAAGTCTGCCTCCTGAAATTTGAAGAAATTATGATCTAAAACTATAGTTAACAAGGAGTTGATTGGTAATGTTATATGATGTCTGGCTTCTAGTCATTAAGAAGAAACTGCAATACACCAGCAAGGCTGATGTGATGATTATTGTGACAGCATTATTAAAAGAAAAATAACAGGTTCAAGGCATACTAAAAAATTAGAACCAGTTAGAAAATTAAAAAAGAAAATTTGCTAGAGTGAACAAGGATTGACAAACAATATATGTATAGAGATGAACCAGCTATAGAATAGATGAGATGAAAGAAATGAGTGGAAGTTTATTTGCCACTGAAACTTTTTTTTTTCTTTTTTTCTTTTTTTTTACTGCTTCAAATATTCTTTAATATTGCCATTGATAACAGCAAAAGTAATAGTTTTCTTAAGAGGTTTGAATTGCAAGCAACAAGTGCTTCCTGTTTCTTTTATGACGTAATTATTAAATTATCGCCAGAAACAAACCCTATGCAAATACTTTAATGTTGTCTGAGATGTACCATTAATTGGGAGAGGCACAATTGAAGCTTCACTATAATGTACACTGAGCAATGAATGACAACTTACGGCAATTTTACTGTTTCAGTAGATAGGGTTACTGTACTCACGTTCCGTCTCACCATGCCAATCATGCCGTTCCAGTTGCCCAATTCGTCCGGGGCGCCCCATGCTCCATCTGCTGGCCTCACTAACGTGTAACTGAAAATAAGCAAGTTAACACTTAGGTATGTCAAAATAAGTAATTATATATATATATATATATATATATATATATATATATATATATATATATATATATATATATATATATATATATATATATATATATATATATATATATATATATATATATATAAAATGAGTGTGTGTGTTTGTTTGTATGTGTGTGATCAAAATGGCATTCTGTCAAGGCATGGTTTTATTTAGAAACTTGATATTAAATAAATGAAACTATAGATAAGATGCAATTGTGAGTCGGAATGATAGAATAATAAATAATGTTCATATGTACAGATGATAGTAACCTAAAGTTGAGCGTCTCGGCAAGAGCTTTCAGCAGATTGGCCATGGGGCCGCTGATGGTAATGGTGCCGTCAGATGCCGTCATCACCTTCACGTGCGGTTCCCATTCCTCTACTGCAACCCGCAAAAATGCCCTGTTGCCCACGCTGGGGACATTGCAGCGTGAGTATGAATACCTCATTCCCATATCCCCATACCCAAACTTTAATTCATATGCTCAGGTTTTGCTATGACCGATTACGGACCCGATTCTGAAACACCTCTGCGCCGCAGCCAGACTAAATTTTAAAAAGCTCTTCTTGAAGTTGCACGTGTTTTTTTTTGTTTTTTTTTACGTGCTTTTACGATTATATTGACAAATTAACAAGATTTACGAAAAACTCTTGAGAATTCTACTAATCATCTCTGCTACCTTTGAAAATAGTCGTACTGAGAGGGAAGAGTGTTTCAGAAAATGGGCCTTAATAAATATTAACTTTCAGCATTCTAGTGGTGGCCAGTACAACTTATAATCATGAATTAAATATATTACTAGAGAAGGAACTTTCAGTACTGATACATGTGTGTGTGTGTGTGTGTGGATAAAAATGTGATCTAGTTATAGTAAGGATGTCTTGACTGACCTGTGCTGGCTGGGGTCCTTCAAGGTAACATTGGTGTGGCCGAAGGGATGGTGAGGATACCAGCCTGCGTGGCCGAACAGACGGAAGTATGTATGAAAGGCCTTATAAGCGATGTGTTTGATTAATAATTAATTAAGGCTTTCACCTGTATATTTGTGGAGACGCACAACAGCAAAGAAGAAAAAAAAAAAAAACAATAAGGCACTATTATTAATTTAATGTCAGTATTATTCAATTAAGTTATAAGAAAAATTTGTCTAATCTCGCAAAACTACCAATACTTACAAGACAATAATGTAACAAGAAGATCGTCCTGAAGCAGCAATACTAGACAAAATATTAATGAAGTTATACCAAAAAAAGTGATTCTTAGGATTTCTTTGTTGTCCAGAAATCTGCCTTTCTTCTCTCATATCGACAAAAAGATATAACACCAAGTTTGTCCTCTGACGATTTTTTTTTTCCTCATATCCCGTCTTTATTGTCTCTTGGCGTAAGGCATACAACATTTCTTATGATGACAGTGATGATGTTGTAATGGTTGTGGTGGCGGTAGTGTTATCAGACGTTCTATACATAACGGTTACGCTTCGATTACCGGTACGGTGTACTCACGGCGCCGGCTTATACCCCTAAACATTTCAGCGTCTTGTCGCGACTACTCTTAATGTGTTCTAGGAGAGATTTCAGGGATTTTCAAGGGTGTTTTCATGATTCTATCAATAGTTTAACGAGTATTCAGCATCATCATTGGCAAAAACACCCTTGAAAATTCAATTAATTAGCTTCGTGGCCTTTAAAAATAGTCCTGACTATGAGCGTGAGGAGAGGACTCGATGCTAGGGCTAAACGTACATGGTTTGTCACGTTGGACAAAAGCTCCCTTGAGAAAAGATAACAGAAATTACATCATGGAATCGATGCAGGAGTAGATGTAAGTTTTATTGCCGGCAACCATCAATCTACTTACCGAGGCCTGCTATTAATTTTGTAGTGTCCAGCCCCAGTGATGGTGCACATGGAGTGATACAGCACATTGAAGGAATGCAAAGCAGTGAATACTCCGCCTTGGATTCCTCTTGTTCTCAATCTACTTTGTGCATATAATACGGCTATATATGGACGAGGACTTGAATAGTAATTGGAAATACATGTGAAAACAAAAGCCACTCTATATATTCATAGATCTGTTTTCGTATTCATTATTTGATTCGTCACACACTTTGAACATTGACAAAGGAATTTCCACATTTCACGTAACTGACACTTCCCATGACATATTTCCCGTAATGTGCAATAAAAGCTTTGAATATATATATATATATATATATATATATATATATATATATATATATATATATATATATATATATATATATATATATATATATATATATATATATATATATATATATATATATATATATATATCTGTAGGAGGGATACTGACTTAAGGTAAAAAAAATAAAATAAATAAATAAATAATAAATATAATAAAATAAAATAAAATAAACAAATAAAAAAGGCCGACGGGGGTGTCAATCCCTAAAGAGAAAGCCAAAAGTATTATCCATAATTGGAGGATAAGCGTAATTTCCAAGGTCACTGTTTATGACTAAGCCAGACATTTATTTAAATTGACATTATATATTGTTTGCCTTGCTCACGACAAAATCCGAAGTACAAGCAAATACGCAAAGTAATTGCCGAATATGTAAAGAAAAGAACGTGAACACACCAAGAATTATTAACATTTTTGGAAAAGGAAAACGAAAGTAAATTACACAAATTGTACGCACATGATAAAATCTATGTAAATATGTAAATACAATCCGCCTTTCTTTGTGTCTTGAGCTGTGAACTCTTGAAAACAATAATGAATTATAAAATGTACGATGAAGGAAGAAAAATATAAGGCTCTACGTGCGATTCATGATCACAGAAAGACGAGAAAAGACTATTAGACTCTACCCCGTAAGTTACAGAGTTTATTACCTGTAATGAACCGCTGCGGCGATTCATGAAACCCTCCGTTGTCACGCAATGTACTGTCCAGTCATCCATCACTCACATTCACAGTAGCCCCACGTGACAAGCTGATACTGCGCAACATTTGTGTGGTTTGATTGACAGATGGCCAAGCAACAGACACATATTTCTCCCATAATCAATCGGGAAGGTGATGATTAGTGATGGACATAATATCAATATGTGTAAAGGGACAGTGATAGAATATTACTTACCCGTGGGGAAGCGGGAGGCATCGAGGAGCCGTGGGAGGAGCAGCAGCAACGACAGTGGCAGGGGATGACACAGCCAAGACATCACACAACCCATTCATCAAACTGCTGAGTTCACAAAATTGATTGTCTATATCTTGTGTGATGATACAATAAACAATCATTCTTGATATCTTTTGAAGATCAAGTCCTATTTAATATTATGTTTGCGTAAAGAAATCTTATATCACTTACAAAGCCTTACATGACAGCGAATAAGTTCAGTGTTTTGTTTTTATTCTACTCTTCATACCGCTGCTTCTTATTATACCCGTATTGAAATAATGTGATGCGCATTTGAAGACTCGTCTTGCTTACATTGTTAAGATTACAGTTTTATTCTGATTTACAACCCTACAGGACTGTGAAGTCTTTCCTTTGCGATGTGTTAATGTATCTTACAGGTCAGGTTTTAGTTTAAACTATGTTTGGTGATTCTCGTATTTCAGTCGTTTCTGGGCTCTGAACTTGATATTTGTTTGTTTATTACAGAGTTAATTATCTAATCAACCAGTTTTTTCTTATATTACAGTGCACATTACTCGTGAATAATAAGCCATATATAGTAGAGACTATGACTTCCTCAGAGCAGACACGAAACAAACAGTATTCCGGAACTGATAAATCTCCAGTCATGTATATCAGTATATTATTTTGTCCTCAGCTACTTAAAAGTTTAGTCAGGCACCACCATAAAGAGGAGCATACGCCGGCGGGCGTCGTGCCTCACTCCCCCTACGCAGGCCTATAAAATACCTCATTCCAAAGGAATCTCCTTCAACGGCAGAGATGACGCTTAGAAAAGCAAGTTAAAAGAAATAAACAATTTATTGGCAAAAAAATTTTCTCGCAATAGATAATGAGGTTGTCATTATTAGTTGTACTTTTTTGACAGCCACACCAATTACATAAAAAAAAATAATAAATAAATAAAAGACTAAAGGAAAAATATCGAACTTTTTTTTGTATTTTTTACGTTCATATAAAAAAGTAAAAGTACATTTTTAATCAGATAAAAATTACTGCGATTTTAATAATATACCTTCACATTAATGTAAGGGTTTCTCATGTATAGGGTGTCTGCTTTTTTGAAGTTCTAGATTATATTACACAACAATATGCTCATCTAATAATAACATTCATCCTTCCAAGAAAAAATGACGAATAATCCAAGCGCACCTTCCATGCCAAAGCTTCATAAGCAACATGAAAACATGCAGTATCTTGGGAGCCGTAAGTTTAAAACAAGGTGTGGAAAGTATGCTTTGAAAATAAATAAGCAAATGTCTAAAAGAAAATATCTACCAGTTCTTGTAATTCTTTATTAGCAAGGAAGTGTTCGTGTCCTGGTGCACGTTTTAACAGGACCAATTTCTCACCAATATGGGAAAAGGTAACAATATACAAAGAACAATCCACTGGGCCATTGTAGACCGTTCATTCGTCATGCGTCAATAAACGTTATTGAGTCCACTTGCAGGGCATACGGAACAATACGCACCTGTACCTATCGTTTCTCCACGCTATGCTCCCTAAATCTTGTTGCATGATACACACCTAATATGAGAAAGAAAATACCACACTTATTTGCGCCACCGTTACCTAGGCATGGTGCTGCACGACTACGAGTATTCCGACAGCCACATTCTTGACAATATATAACTCTAGAAATACAGAAAAGCTTTTCGTGATGTCTGAGATTTGTATTCCCCTATTCTACATACAACAAACGCTTACTTATTGTTGTTCAAAGTGTGCACGTAAATGATCACATTGTATGGCAATGCTACTACTCTGTAAGGGCTATGTGAAATTTCAGAGTAAAGAATTTTAGCAGAACCTGGCAAATAATCTCATCAGAACCAAAACATTTCAAAACATGGGCTCGGGTACTAATGATACGGTCCAGAAGAGAAATGGAAGAAATGGATTAACAGTTAGTCAGTACGCACTAAGAATTTTGAATTTCAAGTTTGCAGAAGTGCAACCTCACAGTCTTTCTTTCCTAACAGTTTACGTGGCTTCTGTCGGTGACGAAGGAAGTTGACAACGAGCACTAGGACTACAACTATAGGGAAAATCAATTGAATATTAGTGAAACATTACCACCAGCATTCACAAAATACATCAGATTCATAAAACAGTATCAACGAAATAAAATGTGCAATGATGCCGTCTGCCAACAATGAGAACATCATCACTATCACCACTATCATCGCCACTGGAAGCTAGACAGACGAAATGTGTTAGGAATATGAAACGAACGAGTATACTGTTTAGGGCTCTCTGCTCTGGAAGGTGGAACATTCATTCTCTGTCAATTCTTCTACAGAAGGAAGTCGTCATGTTCATGCTTTTGGCAAACACAGTTTTTTTTTTTTTTTCCTTTTCTTTCTTTTCTTGTTTGCTGATCATTACGATTTTTTCTCGTTCAATTATTTATGCACACGCACGCGCGCGCGCACGCCCGCGTCTGTGTGTGTGTGTGTGTGTGTGTGTGTGTGTGCGTTCTCTGCTTTCGCATTCGCGACCAAAAGATAGTGATCTTGTTACGAGCAATAGCACAGACATGGCGTCAGCTGCTCGCGTCGTGTTTCGTGTTTCGTGACAACTGAAAACCAAACACATTCGCTATTCCATGTAATAAAAAAAAAAAAAGACGTGCCATGTACACAATCAGATGTATTGACCTTCCTTCAATATATATATATATATATATATATATATATATATATATATATATATATATATATATATATATATATATATATATATATATATATATATATATATATATATATATATATATATATATATATATATTTATTATTTTTTATTTTTTATTTTTTTTTTCCATGTATATATACAAACGTCAGTAACAGAGTATAGGGTATGCTGAATAATCGGACTAATAATCTGACAAATCAAGCTCTTTTTCCTAATCTTTACCTCTTGCAAACCAACTTCTTGAAAACACGGTTGTATTAATGTTTTCATTGACTGACACAGTTTCTGGCGCAAATAAAAAAAAAAACCCTTCTAGTGTTACCTATCGTCCTACGAGTACCGCAACCCCATTCTGTAAAACACTTGAGAATATTATGACTTCTCAAAGTCAGTTTGATCTCATTATTATCATGATCATTATTTTTCATTGTTATTGTTACTGTTGCTTTTTTTTTATTCACAAAGTTGCAAGTGACATCCAAATTAAACATAGTTAAGTAATTAGTAATTCACAGTACAATACTGACACACACAGATAATTACTACGAAAAGAATCAGTAAGCTGCCCTTAGAGGTATTTCTATATATATGATTAATTAATGTGGTTTAGTGTTTATTTCGAAGACATCACCCCTCCTACACTATTGCTGCTGCTATTGCTGCTTTCTCCCCTCCCCCCCCCCCCCTCTCTCTCTCTCTCTCTCTCTCTCTCTCTCTCTCTCTCTCTCTCTCTCTCTCTCTCTCTCTCTCTCTCTCTCTCAGCTATAAGGAAAGACTGGAAAAAGTTACGATTATCCATACTGGAGCAGAGGCGGGAAAGAGGAGACATAATTACGAAGTACAAATGTACGAGTATACCATAAAGAAAGATGTAAACCCAAGGAATGGTTTACGATAGACTTAAAATGCGAAGAACGTTAAATATGAAAATTCAGAGGAGGATGAAGAATAAGCAGCAGAGAATGAAAGGCCTGAAACTTGGATAGAACAAATAAATCAACGGAAAAAAAAAAATATATATATATATGATAAAGGATGTAGAAAACTGATGTCAGCAAACATATACACGTAGCTCAACAAAAGAAAGGATGTGGAAGTGCTGAATGACGGTTTGTTTAAAAAGAAGGATCCGCGAAATGCATTGGCAGAGGAATTGTGACGTGTACCTAAGAAAAGAAATATATGGTTACTTGATATTAGAGGATGGGATATTACGAGCTTGATTCAATCCAGTAAAAATATCAGTTGGTAGACGCACACCTTTGCAGTGACAAGGCTATCGGATTCAGATGGACCAAAGTACAATACACACCTGGGCACCTTGCAACGCTCCGTTCACCACGCCTTCCCTCCCGTCCACTGCTGGCCATGGACTGTCTAGCCCTCCCTCTTCTATTGCTCCTGTCCCTCTACCGCACCTACGCTCCCAACACAGGCGTGTGGAAGTCACGATGAATTATTAGAGATCTGCAAGAATTCCACGGTATTACATAGTCTCTTTCAGCTGTCATACTTCTTTTTTTCTCTTGTATTTATTCATTTTTTTTTCAGAGTCGTTCTTGAACACAGTAGGCGCCCCGTGTCTTGTAGTTATCATGTGTTGCGAAAGAAGAGGTTCGTCCTGGTGGGAAGGAAAAAAAAATCATTGTTGGATTGATGGTGGTGGTGGTGGTAGTGATGGTGGTGGTAGTAGTGGCGGTGGTGGCGATGCTATGTTAAATGATAAACATTCCAATACAAAAATATATAGTCTGATGATAATAATGTTGATGATACTAATGAAAGTAGTAATACTAATGCAAATAATAATAATAATAATAATAATAATAATAATAATAATAATAATAATAATAATAATAATAATAATAATAGTAACAACAACAACAACAACAACAAAATCACTATTACAATTATCACTGATGTATAACTGGAATCACCGCAATTACCATGATTTATTCTGTCAGGTCTTGGCCCATAGGCCGTAAAAGTGGCATAATCGAAGTCTTCCTAACACCATGCTCTAGTCTCTTCCAGGGCCCACAGTGATAATGAACACGTGTCACAACCAATACATCACAGTAGCAAACCAGACCGACTGATTGCACCACAGCACTGGCAAATGCCGTTATTGACATATGCTGATTAAGATGAAAGGTTCCTGTCCCTCTTTCTGTCTCTATGGCTGTGAGACATCCTGTAACAACCAACGACTATATTCTCTCTCTCTCTCTCTCTCTCTCTCTCTCTCTCTCTCTCTCTCTCTCTCTCTCTCTCTCTCTCTGATGCAACTGCAATATCATCCTATTTTGCTTCGCGTGGAAGGCAATATGGATACAGCTGTTCATTGAGTTGACTGTGTGTCGTTCATCTCCCATGATGGGCACAGGTAACATTCAGCTTCACTCGCAAGACTGCGCTAAGACACGGCAGTGCCAGCCCAACATACACCTGTCTAGTCAATCCTCGCTCTTTCATTCCCTGTGTAGTGGATTTATCTATTTATTGTTATATCTTAAGATTCAATAGATTTAGGGTTTAGTTTAAGCATATTTATTGGACCGTCCTCTCTGGCTACCTGCAAGAAATCTACAAGTTGACCCCGTGGATAAATTAACACCACCATTCAATTTTGCGTTATTCTTACTGGGATTTACCTGGAAACGCTGACGTCACTCATTGCTCGCAGCTGTTAATGTCATTTGCTACCGTTTTAAGAAAGCTTTCTTAGGTTCATATTTAATTTCCTCATCTCTGGAAATGATGAGTCTGTTACACTTTGAACTTCCCCGATATACCAAACCAGTCATGATAAGGAACAAAAAATGACAAATGCTCGTAACATTGTTTGATGGAAATTTCATGCTCTTGATAAGAGATAAGCCACCCGTCTCAAGTCTTACAGCAATATCACAAGCGAGGCGTGAGTCTCCGGCAAGGAACGTAAATTACATAATACATCCTTGGTTCGCAGTGACCTGCACGAGCCACTCTATTATTAACGTGCCGAGTCCATCCCTCAGTACACCACCTCATTCACTACAGGCAGGCTTCACGAACCTTGAGATTTCGAAAAGAATTATTACTCACCTACAGGAACCAATAACCCAGCGAGGTACCAGCATTGTCTGATGGGTATGAAGTGATCTGCATGAATCCTGACTTCAATACTAAATCTACTCTGTAGTATATTGTAATTGCATTGCATATTGTATCATTCAAAAGATGTGGATACAGAACACTCTCTCTCTCTCTCTCTCTCTCTCTCTCTCTCTCTCTCTCTCTCTCTCTCTCTCTCTGTGTGTGTGTGTGTGTGTGTGTGTGTGTTTACCTACTTGTATTTACCTAGTTGTAATTTACAAGGCCTGAGCTACTTTCGTGTGGTCTCGTCTCCATATCTGCACTTGTCCAGTTTTTCCTCAAAGTTGTGCACACTCGTTGCAGCTACTACATCCTCACTTAGCTTGTTCTAAACTTCGGTATTTCTCTGTGGGAAACTATATTTCTTTATGTTACTCATGCATCTTTCTTTTCTTAGTTTTTTGTTGTGTCCTCGTTTGTAACTGGTATTTCCTACATCCCTTAGCAGCAGTTTCTTATTTTCTGTTTCTTCCGCTCTGTTCCACAATTTGTAAATTAGTATTAAATCTTCCCCTTCTCTTCTTTGTTTCAATGTTGTCAGCTTAATTTCCTTTAATCTGTCTTCATATGTTAATTTTTTCCAGTTCTGGAACCATCTTCGTTGCCATCCTTTGTTTCCTTTTTCACATGTTTCTTCTTGTGGGGAGACCACACTGATTAAGTATATTCCAACTTTGGTCTTGTCATGGTGGTAATTATCTTTCTCATCATATCTTTATCCATGTAGTGGATTGCTGTTCCAATATTTTTCGCCATTTTAAATGTATCTGAATTTTTTTTTTTTCCTACGTGCTTTTTCGACTGTTGACTATCCTGTATTATCACTCCCAGATTTTTCTCTTCTAATTATTTCTTCATTTCCCATTTTATATGTCCATTTTGGTCTCTTCACTTTTTCCCAATTCCATTACATGATATTTTTTTTCACATTAAACTCCGTCTCCCATTTCTTACTCCAATCCCAGACTTTATTTGAATCATCTTGCAGAATTTCACAGTCTTTGTTGTTTCTTATATGCCTATGTAATTTTCCATCGTCTGCAAACAAGCTCATGTAACTCTTTACTCCTTCAGGCATATCATTAATGTAGATCAGGAAAAGTATTGGTGCTAGCACTGATCGTTGTGGTACTCCACTATCTACTTTTCTCAATTTCGATTTTACATCTTTTAACAACTCACCTCTTCTCCCTAAGTAACTTTCCATCCAGTTTTTATTTTTCCATTTAATCCTCCTATATTTTCTAACTTCCATAATAGCTTGCTGTGGGGAACTTTATCGAAAGCTTTTTTTTTTAGATCTAAGTACACAGTCTACCCATCCATCTCTCTCCTGTACAGGTTATATCAGTCATTCTCAAATAAAAGAGAGAGAGAGAGAGAGAGAGAGAGAGAGAGAGAGAGAGAGAGAGAGAGAGAGAGAGAGAGAGAGAGAGAGAGAGAGAGAGAGAGAGAGAGAGAGAGAGAGAGAGAGAGAGAGAGAGAGAGAGAGAGAGAATAAACAGTTAAATAAATAATTATACAAAAGGAAACAATAGAAAAAAAGAGAAACAATAATATAATAGAAAAAGAAACCGAGTCACATGTAGGACGTTTTGAAACCGAAACCGCAATCGAATCTGCCGCCTTAATTTCTCAACGGAACTAATCTACACTTACCAGACAAAGAATACCTAATTCCATCACTCTAACGTAACTCATTTCATTTAATACCAAAGATATGCACGAATCACTGGAAATAATCAGTGTTAAAGGTACATTTTGCCCATAGTCTTTTGTTAAGAAATGAGATTGTTTACAAGTGACAGGAAGAAACCGAGGCTGGCGGAGGTTAGAATTACTTCGCCCTTTACACCTTTCCTCGCCACTCAGGTGAGAATACTGAGAGCCAGGTGGAGGCAGCGACTCTAATAGATGCAAAGGAGGTTATGGGCGAGAGGTATTCAGTGTGGGTAATGGAGAACAAGAGTGGGGAGTGATGCCTTCCTTCTGATTACCATGTGTGGGTGAGCCGAGGAACATGAAGGCGGTTTGCAAGACACTGTTCTGGTATCTTTGCTTTATGGTGTTTCCTGATGTGTCCAGCCCTCCTTGCCTTTCCTATACTTGTCCTTTGCTTGGGATCTGTCAGTTGTTTAGTTTATATTAAGCTGTTACTCCTTGCCTGTCAATTTTCTGCAAGTGCTTTGTTTAAATTTGATTGGGAACTGTTTCCTCTTTGGCTGCTAGTTTTAAATGAATGTTTTGTTTAAAATTGATTCGGGATTGTTGCTTGTTGTCTTTCAGTTTATAGTCAGTACTTTGTTTAAAATTGACTGGGAATTAATATTTGTTGCCTATCAGTGTCAATTGAATGCTATGTTTGAAAATTTGTTGATATATTTATTTATTTTATTTGTTAGTTCTCAGAAATGCTTGAACAAAATGAGCAGAAATAGGCTCGTGCCATGAAAAGTGTATTGGTTCTTTTGTCTGTTAATTCACTGCCTCTTGCATGATAGCACGCTACATCATTAATATGAATGATAACCTTTTATGTGAGTGCCAGGGTAGCATCACTGGCCAGGAAATGTTGATGTCTTCAGCCACTCTTTGATAATTTCATAGCTGTCAATAGCAAAATTGCCAGGATAGAGATAGTCATTAAAGATTTGCTTGATATGTAATTCAAGTCTAATATTTGCGAAGGTAGTATCCCTGGTCAGGAAATGTTGATGTTTCCAGCAATATTTTCATCACCCCTTTCTTGAAATATGTCAAAAGCAAGATTGACAGACTATAGAGTGTTGCATACCGAAAATTTATTTGACAATTTTATATCTTTGCTTTAAGATTTGCTGGGTAAGTAATAAAATTCTTTTGAGGGTATAATACACATGACAAGCTAACTTTGTGCTGAGAATTGGTGTTTTATGAGTTGCAGCATGGCAGTCATTACAAGGCTGGTCTTAGTGCAGGAAGTTGCTTATCTGTGCTGAAGAATACCATGATGTATTAGTAGGGATATAATTGGTGTATGGAGAAGCTGAACTAGTTGGGGAATGACAGGATACATTTGCTGGAGTAGAAATAATTTATTTACGAGCTAAAACATGTTTATCAGGGTTTGATGATTTTTATCCTATTAAGATAACTGATATGTACTTTGCTGAGAAACAGATCTAAAAATACAGGCCAAAGTATGTTAATAAGAATAAAGTTAGTGGGTTGATTGTCTGAAATAAGTGATAGAAGCTGAAAATCAAGCCTTAGCAATAGATTATGAGATTATGGTTTTTGCTACATTGTTTGCTGATTGTTTGTCAAAGAGCAGATATAGGTACTAATGGTTGACATTTCAGAACAAATTAAAGAGGATCACTGGTGTGAATTCCCATAATAAGATACAATTAAGGACATTCTTGCATGATGGCAGTATATCAGGATACAACAAAGGTCACTCTTGCACGAGGTGGGGTGTTTGACTGGCTGCTTAGGGAACCTTCTGAGCTGGGAAGGACAGACACTCTTGCTTGCTCCTGTAGACACAACAAATATTATTTTGGTAATATGTTTGATTGGAATTTCTAGTTTAATTCTTCTGATATCTATTTTTTTATCAGATCAGATTGGCATCTCAAGGCCAATCCAAGCCTCACCCAGGACAGGAAGTTCCTAATGGCAGCCTACCATGCCAAGGAGAGAATATCTGAGTTTATTTTAGGAAAAGAATTGTCTTGTAATGATAACCAAAATAAATACAGAAAGATAAATTGATGACATCAATGTTACTGGAACTTCATATGATAAGTAATTCCATTTGATAAGATAATTCCAGTAACATTAATGTCTTCATCAATTTATCCTTCTCTATTTATTTTGGTTACCATTACAAGACAGTTCTTTTCCTAAAATAAACTCAGATATTCTCTCCTTGGCATGGTAGGCTGCCATTAGGAACTTCCTGTCCTGGGTGAGGCTTGGATTGGCCTTGAGATGCCTGTGAGGTGATTGCCACCTTGTGGGAAAGAGGTATAATGAAAATTATGCTGGCTTATTAGATGACTTATTGTTAGCTACATAAATTTGTAGCCAATCAAAGATCAGCATCTGAAAGCCTTTAGATAAAAACAATCTAGCCTGGTTATTTGAAGCTAGTTTTGACATCAAATGGATTGTGTGCAGCTCACTACTGCATAAGGTAAGAAGCTTCACATAAGGTCTTGGCTTGATCATGTCAGAGGTGGTTTGAAGACTTAATCCCCATTTGGGGTTGAAAATCTAAAGCACACCATACTTATGGAATGTAGGTAGATGGACATTTGGCTGGCAACACCTCCTGGTCAAAGGCCTTGAGACATGAGTAGGATGGCCAGTTTCTTTCTCTGCTGCCTTTGACTTCCCCAAGCATTACTGACTAGTACCCTTTTACATTTAACATTAGAGGAGAGGTAGACAGCAGAGTATGTTATTGTGTGCATAAGTACAGCTGGTGTGTTTGATCTGAAATGTAGATAGGGAACATAGGAAGGAACAGAATAAAGTGTATGATCAGCAAGGTTGTTATGATTTAAATTGGAATTATTTTCAAGTCATACTTGCAAGGTTAAGGACAGAGGTACTGTATTTTCCTTAATATTTAGATTCATCATTGTTTCCATTTGTTTTGGAAAACTGTTATTCTCTCTCTCTCTCTCTCTCTCTCTCTCTCTCTCTCTCTCTCTCTCTCTCTCTCTCTCTCTCTCTCTCTCTCTCTCTCTCTCTCTCTCTCTCTCTCTCTCTCTCTCTCTCTCTCTCTCTCTCTCTCTCTCTCTCTCTCTCTTTGTATGTAATATATGAGGAAGCCATGGCATAATGAACTAAATTCAGATAAGTTCTCCTAAACTTACATTTCGGTGGTGGGAGATGTAGAACACTGCTCTTAGGAGATTTTGCATGTGCCCAAGGAGAAGCAGGAAGAGCAGGAGAGAGGTTGGCACAGAGGACGGCTGATTCACTTGTAGCCAGGCATACAGAACACGCTCAATCATAACAGGAGTCCAGCAAGCCATAGTAGTGATGAATAAGACCATCACCTGTCATGGATAAGGATGATGTGATTACTAATGAGGGAACTTGTCAAACTGCACTAAAGGAATTATGACTATGGGTTAATTAGGACTGGGAGTCATTTTCATACATATTTATCTGCTGTAAATTGTGGATGGGTGTTTTAGACTACATGCTGTGGTTTATGATAGGGATTCATGAGATATTGATATTTTCCAGTTGATACAGATTAGTGGCACCATTTGAAGAATGTATAAAGTTTTGTTGTGTAATAGTACTTCATAGCTATGTGCAAGATTTAAGACTCTGGAAGCTGAGTTTATGTACAGACCTTATATCTGACTTTCCTGGGGAGTGAGAAGTAGGCTTGTGAGTGTGCAGTGACTGATGACTGGTGGAAGTGATGATTCACAGCTGCACCAAGCACCAGTGTAGCTCCAGCCAGGATAGGCACCACCACCATCACCATCACCAGCATTACTGTCCACAAGATGGGCTGCAACTTAATGTTAAATATCATCTTAGCTTGTGGGAGTTTCCTTACAAATATTGACGACAAAATTGAGTCAAAACCTGTCACAGAAAACCTCTTGCTGTCTTGCTATCTAGCATATCATGAATGAAATGTATTTTGCAAATACCTGGATTTTACATATTTTGATGGCAGAGTCAGCTACACAGTAATTGTGATATAGAATACTTGTATTGGCTTTTGATAAATTTTCTCCCATATTTTCATGAACTGTTGATGCCAGAAATACATTTTCTTGTGTTGAATTAGATGTGTCATTCAGTACTGGCTCAATATTAGTGAATTCATCTGCTTCTGTTCTTTCTTCAAAACTGAAAGGTTCAGATTCAGAGTTGTCTCTGTGCAAAGCAGTCAATGGATTTATTGTTGAACCTGTTAAGTACACTTGATTATATAGTTTATGAAATGGATTTTCTATTTCCTGTGTATCATTTTCATGTTTAGTTGGGTAAGGGATGGAAAGTATTTTATCAAAACTTTGAGCACTGCTTATATTTACTGGTGGGTTATTTTTATTGTTCACATTATTTTTTTCATAGTTGAAAATCTTACTCTGTTCTTTTTCTGATATACCAAGACTTGTATGGAAGTCTTGAATAGTGTTTTTGCTTTGATTTGTCCATCCATCATTCTTGGAAATACCATGAAATTGCTGGAGTTCTTTGTGAGTAATGTTTCCTTGCACAATGCCATAGATGAGGCCAATGATGACACTTTCACGATAATCACTTGACCAATCCTCATTGCTGTTGTATTGCCAGAGGTTATCCACTATTCCTCTGCTTTGACGGGTTTCATTTTGCATTGTGAGAGATGTGTTGTTGGGAGCCATAGGTCCAAGAAAATTTTCTGTACCATTCCATAGTATCATTGTGAATAATAGTGCTATAAGCCAGGCTGTTGCTGTCCATATCATTGTGCTAGTGCGTTGTAAAGCTCCCACTCCAGAGAACTTTTCATTTGAATCTTGAATATGTTTAATGCAAATGCCATAAACTGAAAAATGGCTGATGATCACTGGAAAAATTAGCAGGATATGGATCAGAAAGTATCTGGCACAGGAGCTGCAATAATTTTGGCCATTAAGGTAGAGGCAGCCATCACACATCAGCCCAAGGCATGAAAGAGCTGCCACAATTATGTCACTAGTCTGATGTATTGTAAGAGGCTGTAGAGATCTTGGGAACTTATTTATGAGAAGAAAAGCAGATAATACAATCATTAGAAGCACAAAACCACCCATAAAGATGTACAGCAGTGCTATGATCATTCCACTCATGGTAAGACACTTTTCAGGTACCAATAGTGCCACAGGCAGGTACTCTAGCACCTGTATTTTGGAATTTTTTTTTTTCATATATTGACACCCTTTATCATCTTGCTGAATTCCTTGTGTATGGAAGCCTGGCCACTGTTTCTTTCACTTTGTGGAGTCCACTGGCAGCAGCACCTGTGAGTGCAGGAAACCAGCCTGTTATATGTTAATCACCCACATGGGTCCCGACCACCATTATACTCGTCTATTGATTGGTGGTACATGAGGGCTGGCACTGAGAACTTCAAGTAACTAGTAATAAGCTTTATATAGGTACATTATCCACTAGATGAATTTTTATTTTTAAAGTTGGTGTTATATTTTTTTTTCATTTCATATTCTACTTTTCCTGTTATTCAGTCAGTTCAGTGACAATAGAAAGTAGCTGGTGACTGCTTCTTATACTTGCAGATGCTTTGATCCTGCACAGCTTTAGGCTGGACTCCTGATCCTGGCTCAAAAGGTTTGGCAACTTTCTTAGTTCAGCTGAAGGGGACAAAACAGTGAATGCTTGGTTTTACTCACCTCAGCAGCTCTGCTGAGTTTTGCATGTAATAAAAATTGCATGTTTTTTTTTTTTTTTTCTGCACCAAGAACAAGCAGCAAAGTACATTGCATATTTCCTAAATTTATTTAGCTATTTATTTTCTTATTTATTTAGTTAACACATAGTTGCTTTTTGATATTTTATTTATATTTATATATGTAGTTTGTATGTATATATATTTTTCTTGTTAGCAAACTATTTGTTATTTTATTTGTTTACATTAATATTATTGTATATTTTTTACATAAAGAGCTATATGCCTAGATAAACCACAAATATGTATTACTAGAGGAAGACAACGTGGCGTAGTGATACCTTAGTACTAACGGAGTGTGTAGTGGCAACTGGGAACCAGGAGTGCCTTCTTAACACTAGTTCTTTGCCATCTTTTAGTACTCATTCTCTCTCTCTCTCTCTCTCTCTCTCTCTCTCTCTCTCTCTCTCTCTCTCTCTCTCTCTCTCTCTCTCTCTCTCTCTCTCTCTCTCTCTCTCTCTCTCTCTCTCTCTCTCTCTCTCTCTCTCTCTCTCTCTCTCTCTCTTTTCTCTCCCCCTCTGTTCCTTTGTTCCGTAAATCTGTCCATTGCATAATGATGCGACCTATAGTTGCAGTGGAAAATGCAGGCTTGTCGGACTCAAATCATGCTGTAGACTCCTTGTTTTCAGTCTCTGTATTATATACACCTTAAAGGGATGAATTCACATATTATTTATTATTTCCATGTTACCACCATGTGCCCCATATCATTGTTAAGGCTGTTATGTGTGAAAAGTAGAGTAGACATTCATTGCATGCATGTCATTAATTTTTGAAAGCTTATAAGACTAGAATATGAAAAGTATTTGATTATGCAAATTCAAAGACAATGGATTGGCAATCTAATTTTTTGAAGTTGAAGTTTCTCTCTCTCTCTCTCTCTCTCTCTCTCTCTCTCTCTCTCTCTCTCTCTCTCTCTCTCTCTCTCTCTCTCTCTCTCTCTCTCTCTCTCTCTCTCTCTCTCTCTCTCTCTCTCTCTCTCTCTCTCTCTCTCTGTAACATAAGCATCATTTGCCATTTGAACATGTAACTTCAAGTGTTTGCTCTCATGATAATATTTATTCTAAAATTTTTTAAGTGAAGTTAATTTCTTCATTGGTGCATCAAATATCACACCTGATTGGTTATGCAAAATAGTGTGCAAAACCTAATGTGCAAATGTTAAGGCCAATGTTTTTGTTGCAGAAAGAGAAGCATCATGAAAGCTACACTACGGCGATGCTCAGACCCTTTACATTGCCAACACCTTTGGGATGCTATCATCACCATCCGCAACCACAAACAACTGCCCTCATTTGACAGGATCCGACGGTACATGAGTAGAATGCACAACATGGAGTCAGGTTAGTGAAGAGGGGAACTGCCTATGTTATTTTCTGTTGACTATTAAATTGACATGACATAAGTTAGTGTACATGTGGTGTCTTACTTATATGAGGCTGATAACTGGTATGGTATCCTGCAGACGAAGTGGAAAAGCACCTGGAGGAATGTGCAAGTGACAACCTGATAGCAGTTACACGTAAGGTGGACAGAAGGGCTCCAAGGTTGGCATTGAACAAGAGGGCTTCAGGCTGCCCACTCCACCTGTAAGGCATTTTCTTTTGTATCACAGTTAATAGAACTATATGTTAGATGGTTTGTTTCTTTGAAGTTTTAGAGCCACAGAATGCTTTTTTTCATATGTTTGGTCAACAAAATGACATGTAACATAATCTGATGATGTCTTAGCATATGCATCATGGATTCCTCAAGTTGTGTGACTTTTGCTTTTTGTTGGATGTCACCCATTGTGTTTTGGAAACTATCTGTTGAAAATTTAATGATTAAAGGTAAATGTGTATAGATGTCATTAATGCTCTTAGTTATTTTTCAAAACATGGATATTTTTTTTAGTTTATCATAGTGAGAATATATTTTATACGTGATGTGTTCTCCAATTTTTCACAGTAGTTTGCAGTGTAGTGGATTAGCTGTCTTTTACATTTCAGGAGGAACCAGACCGCCATGACTGGTACTGCTTTGAGTGCCACAAAGGTGGGGAGGTGGTGTGCTGCTCCAAATGCTACCGTGTTTACCACAAGATGTGCATCAATGTGGAAGACCAGCCTTATGACAATGAGCCCTTTGTTTGTGTTGTGTGCAAGGTGAGCCTTCATGGTGTATAACTAGCACAAAATAACCTATTTTGATTAACGTATTGCAAAAAATGAGAGAACCAGTAATTAGTATAAATAAAACTTTCAAGTTAGTTGCTATGTTATTAACACTGAATTGCAATTTTCTCACAGAAACGCTTATACCAGAGGAGTGTCAAAAGTCGTATTAACAGAGAAGATCTCAACATGCTTTTAGCTTTCACTGTCGAAAGACTAAAAGAAAGGGTAAGTACAGTTGTGGAATATAGTCTGTTCTTGTTTACCTTTTTGTATTTTTTTAAGGATGAAATTGGTGTGAAGAATGCATATGTATTTTATATTAAAAATAATGTATTGAATGAGTTCAGTTAGCATTTACTCGTTGCTACATTTTAGTGCAAACTCTTTGCACAGCTCCCGGTAAATATATTAGAACGAGTCATCCCAGCCCCTTCTCAAAAGCCCGGAGTGTTCTTGAGTGACCGAGCTGCCACCAGCCACCAGTCATTGATACGGGCAGACCAGATGAGCCGTGTTTCAGCATCTGAGCCGTGGCGATCACAGCTACTCTTGCATCATCAAATGGATCTCAACACCATGGAACAAAAGGCATCTGATTGCAGATACAAGACGCTTTATGACTTTGAGATTGATGCCTTAACCATTGTACATAATGTCGTTTTATATCAAGGAGGTAAGTGGGAGGGAATGCATTGGTTTATAGCTCTTTTCTTGAATTTCTCTATATATATATGGTGAAATATTTATGACTAAATGAATCTATACAAATGCTTTCAGATACCTCTCTATTTGCTGTTGAGGAGTGGTTGACTTATCAAATGTTCAATATTCTCAGTTCATAGCACAATAGCAGACATGGCAAGACAGATGCTGCGGGACTGTCAGTATGACTTGATGGAGCTTGAGCAGTGCAAGGATTGCTACAGAATGTCAAATGAAAAATCAGACAAGTACTGGTTCTGTAAGCCTTGTCGACCACCTCATCAGTTAGTGTATGCCAAACAGAAGGGATTTCCATATTGGCCAGCAAAGGTGGGTAAATTCCTTACACTCCTTAGACAAGCCTTAGTTAGGTACCCTTTTGAGTGAGGAATCTCCTGTCATTGTCACAGAAGATGGTTATATATGTAATGCTTTGATCTCTTGCCACCATCTTTGTACAGGCATATCCCACTTTTACAAGACATTAAGCTTCTCTTTGTGAACACAAGATGCAGAGTTTGCTTTTCATGTACAAGGAAATAATTTATTTATTTATTTTTTGTAAAGGATTACCTTATTCATAGTCATTTATATAGTATTTTGAAATGGATACACATGTAAAATTCATGCCATCATTGCTTTTAATAGTATGTCATTGGTAGTTAAAGGTGAATCTTATAGATAAACCTTATGTATATGAAAATGTATAATTGGCTCGTCAGTTTGAAATGTAAATTGCTTATAATTTTGGTTAATTTGAGTTTGGCAGTATTTTTTTAAGAACTAATTCATTACCAAAATGAAACACACACTGATTCATGTATAGGAATTCAGTGAAAATGTGAATATAATTTGTGATAGAGTTAAAGGGAGAATTTCTTTTACAGGTAATAAAGGTAGAAAATGATCTGTATGATGTAAGGTTCTTTGGGAGTCAACATCAGAGAGCAGTCATAGAAAAATCCCACATTCGTCCAATCTCTGTCAACATACACACACTCCAGGTTTGTTTCATGGAATTTTGCCATGAGTGTACTGTCATAAATTAGTTTTCACTATTGAACCTTGTTTTAATGTTCATATATGGTATATAATTTCATTTAGATGTTTTCATGATATTACATAAGGAATGTTGGTAAGGCTCAAAAACTCACTGACTGGTATACTTTGAATAGCTTTGATATAGATTTCTGCAAACTAGGCATTATGTAGCCAAAAACTTCCTTCTGTTTTGTCAGGTTGAGAATGTTTTGTAATAAAGGATTTGTTGTTTTGTTTAATTCTTCATGTATTTGAAGTTGATAAAACACATTATTGGTGACTAAGTTCATTTAAATTTTTCTTTCCAGGTAAAACGCACCTCTGCCTGGAATAAAGCTTGTGAAGAGCTGAAAAAGCACCAAGAATTGCTAACAGCTGCATCAAGTAATGAAACAGAGCAGCGTAACCCTCTCCGGCCTGACTCAGAGCTGAGGCACCGAGGAGACTTAATGTCACCTGATCAAGAATCTCGACACACTCACAGGTAACAATTGTCTTCCTTGATGCTACATTGATATTCAGATTGGTATTAAGTAGTGAATTACCCTCTTTGTTTAAAGTCATCAGTACTCTTGCATTACCACTACTAAAAATTTGTGAGCTGTATCATTAATGATCATGAAGAGAAATAGAGAATACAGGGAGAGTGATTTGGTGGTAAGTAGTGCAGCTTTTGCCTATATCTAAAATAAAGAATGCTGTGGAGTTGTAAATATGGACACAAGGAGAATGTATATATTAATATCTTTCTTTAGGAAACTTTAATATTAGCCTTACACTGGGGAATTAATAAGATTCATTCAAAGTTTGTTATTTACCAAATTCCATATGCATTTTATGGTATTTCCTCATTCTTGTAAAAAAAATACAAATAAATAAACACACACACACACACACACACACACACACACACACACACACACACACACACACACACACACACACACACACACACACACACACACACACACAGACATGCATTGCTGAAGTATGCTTTTGATCTTTTAATGTTTATTATAATGTATTTTTTTTCTTCCACGTAGATCTCAAACACACCTTCTTCAGGCATCACCAAAGAAGGAAGGAAGAGAAGATGAGGTAAGTAAAAGAATGTACTGTTCTCCCCATGTAGCATCAATCCAGGTGGTAGTCATTTCTGAAATGAAAATGTGATTGTTTTCTCCCTATGTTCATTTATTTCAAGTTTTCCATTCTTTATTCACTTGTTTGCGGGTAAAATAATCTCAACAGTTAATTGGAGTTTATCTGATAGTGCAACATTTAATTGTTAGTTTCAGAGGAAAAGATTCTTCTCCTATTTGACTATTTGACAGTTTTTGAGAACTTTAGGAGAAAACTTGTTTGTCAGTAACGACCAGATTATTTGTTAACACCCTCTTCTGTGGCATACAAAGATATGTCTATTTACCAGGCTGAGATCCCCTTTAAACATGGGTAACTGAGACAGGATGTAGCCTCATGTCTTACTGTAAGAGAAAAGTTTAATATATGAACAGTTAGTGAGATATTGGCTTGCTTTAACTGTTAATCATAGTAGTTTTTCTTACTCGCAATCTCCCAACTTTGGTACACTTGTAAAATTTCCACAGCATAATAGTAAATAAGTTGTCCAAGCCCTTTGGAATTTTGAGTGACTTACTAAGATATTTGTGAGATGTCATAATTATCAGGGTAAATACATGGTCTCAAAAAACTTGCTATTCATTTTACTAAACTGTGAACAATGCTGAAAGAAGAAACATACAGCTCTGAAGCAGCCACTAATTTTGTGCATTCTCACCACAGGATAGAAGCAGCAGTGATGAGGAAATGCATGATGCAGATGACAATGATGATGATGAAGACAATGAAGGTGATGATGATGAGCCTGGTGAAGATGAAGATGATAATGAAGATGATGATGATGATGATGATGATGAAGAGGAGGAGGAGGAAGAAGAGGAAGAACCAGAAGAAGAGCAAGCCTCATCCATCTCATCCACATCTAAGTCCAAAACACCTAAAGTCAGAAAGGTGGGACTGATGGAAAATTCTATTAGTACATTTCAGTATCTGTGGCAAAATGGCTGAGCGTATGTTTCTCTTATTTGTAATAGATCATAAATAGCAGAACCAAAAGGGATACAGCCATAGCAAACAAAAAGCCAGCTCTTTACAAATAGCCATGTTCTCTAGGACATTTATGCTTCCACCAATAGATGATCTATTCATAAGATAGAAATATAGTAAATCCTAGTGTAGCACTCTGATGTGGCCAGTACCTTGTGCATTATAATCATGTTTCTTCTAATGAGTTCTGCAATTTCAGTCAGAAATCTATTAGAAACTTGTTGCCTTGTATGGGCATGCATGTTTGTGTAAAGCAATGAAATAGGCATCTGTCTGGCATCACTGTAAACCCTATTGGTAGCTCTTACTGTATGTTAAATAATTTCAGAAGGAACCCCCAGCCCCAGAAGATGTGGTTTCTTCCTCCAGTCAAGAGCTTCCCACCCGCTCTGTTGGCATCCAGACTTCAAACAGGCTCATGAAGGTTGGTATGCCTCTGGTATTTTACCTCTGCTAATTGGGAGGGACCTGAGGAGCTATTATGCAGATTTTCCTTGGAATGATTACTGCTTCAGTTGTCAGAGATTTGTCACTGTGTGCTGAGTGCATAACAGAGGTGATTGTGTCTGGTATGGAAGTGTACATTCCTCACTTTTTCTTGCTGTAAACCTTCCAAACCTTGGTTTAACACTGCCTGTTCTCGTGCTATACATGATAGAAAGTGGTCCACAAAAGGTACTTGAGCCTTTCATCACCTGAATCTAATGCACTTTATCTTTCTGTCCAGAGTCATGCCAAGTCTGTTCTTTAACTAGCCAAAAAACTCCTTTGTTAATAGAAAGTGTCAAAATCTTTCAAGATCTAACTCACCTCAAGATTTCTGGCACCTAGCCAAAAACATCTCCAATAACTTTGCTTTTTCATCTATTCCTCCTTTATTTCAACCTTCAATTTTGTATGATTCTCTTGACATCTCTTTTTGGATTGGCACCTCAGTGGGATTTTTTTCTTCTTTTTTGTTTTCCTTGGCCAGTGACTCTTATATAAAAAAAAATATTGATTGAAGAAAAATAGAAAGGAAGGGAGAATATATGAAGTGTATTGTATTCTTGTATTCTAGTAAGTATTGCAATTAAAGAAAGCTGTGAAAAGAGATTGTTATAATTATTTCACAATGTAGTGAATGTGGAGATTAACAACTTGAAATAATATGCAGTAGTTATGAAAAATTCTATGGACACTATGATAAAGAAAATTATTAGCTACTGGGAATTGTCATAGATGAAGAGGGGACACATATGAGAGTGATATACTTTTGTAGGAGAATGGGAATCAATAATATTAATGATGAATGAAAAGTTCAAGCAAAAACTGAAATTTCTTGTATCATTACAGATGGCAGTAGCAGAATATGGTGAGAGGTCAAACAAAAGAATTAAAGACACTGAAAAAGCAATGCGGGACTTGGCAGAAAAGGTGGGTACTAATTTAGTTTATATATATATATATATATATATATATATATATATATATATATATATATATATATATATATATATATATATATATATTATATATATATATATATATATATATATATATATATATATATATATATATATATATATATATATATATATATATATATATATATTGGTGTCTTTATGAATGATATGGGGATGACAGTGAAAGGGATGAAGAGAAAACTTTGTAGAATTATGTTAAAGAGTGTTGCAGATTATTGGTGTAAATTTAAATGTATGTAGTATTACTTAGAAATCTGAATAGCAGAATTTGGAATCTAAGAACTTATGTGGCCATATGTGTAATATTTCCCCCAGTTTTTGTTAAGATTGCTTGCTTATTTTTTTATTTACTTATTTTTAATGATTTTTTTTATTTTTCAAAAATTTCAGAATTTTCGAATAAGAAAAACTGGAACTAAATTTTCATGTTTTCTTTACAGATTTTTTCTCTTAATATTTGATTTTCTGAGATATACTAGACTCTGTGGTCATACATTTTTCCTTCAGGCATTATAAAATTTTGGGCAAATTTTTCAAAATACTTCAGAAAAGTATAATTTTTTTCCTTTCTTCAGACATATTACTTTTTATCACACATATTGCTATTTCTCAAGCAAAGTTCCTTGGATCATAAGTTTCTCTTTTCAGGAAAACACAATTAAAATTGGTTAATAACTTTGGAAAGAGATGCTGTTTGAATGTGTAGTGAAGATAATTTTGAGATACCATCTATTAAAGATTTATTTGTCAATACTCCCACTAAGCAGATGTTAATGACTTCCTGCACTGTAACTATCATCTCTATCAATTTCTTCCACCTTCCTCTTCTTCCTTGAGGTGAGTTTCTTTGCAGAAATGCTTCTCTTGTTCAGTTCCTCCTGGTGCAGTACATCAGTAATGTGGTGTGGAACAGAGAAACCAAGAGTTGACAGGAATTAGATGGCCCCCTTCTTGAAACTGTACTCTGACATAATGTCTGTGATAGGTACTGTATACCTACAGTACATATACAAAATACACAGTTGCATAATATTATACTGTACAGTACAGTACCCTTGTAAAAATAGCACCCTTTAAATTTACTTTTTTTTTTTTTTTATGGTAGTTATTGTCTGGAATACAATACTAAAACAAAATAAATATCTACATTCCAGCAAACATTACACATAAATATCTAACATAATAACTATTTTACTCAATATGATTATTGCTAAAAGCACATATTAATTGTGGATGGCCTCTGGAATTGATGCCCTGGTGTTCTGTAGACTCATATGCTGCCCTTCCCCCCCCCCCCTCTCTCTCTCTCTCTCTCTCTCTCTCTCTCTCTCTCTCTCTCTCTCTCTCTCTCTCTCTCTCTCTCTCTCTCTCTCTCTCTCTCTCTCTCTCTCTCTCTCTCTCTCTCTCTCTCTCTCTCTCTCTCTCTCTCTCTCTCTCTCTCTCTCTCTCTCTCTCTCTCTCTGCTTTCTTGATCAAACATGCAGTGACATCTTTTCTAGACTCACCTAGTAGTGCTAGAAGTCTCTTAGACTTCTGAGGCATTGTAGATAAGGAATAACTGGTGAGTGCACAAGATAAAACTTTGTGCCTTCCTAAATCAGTCTTCATTCTTGACACCAGGACATAAACACAACTATTAGCAAACCCATGTGCACACTGTTGCCAGATGTAAGAGCATTAATTTTGTCTAAGTAAAAAAAAAAAAAAATATATATATATATATATATATATATATATATATATATATATATATATATATATATATATATATATATATATATATATATATATATATTGCATATGCTTCCATATGCAATTAGCATATGGAAGCATGAACAGCCAATGCAATGGGGATTTAGTTGTTTGAGGATCTTTAAATTTCCTCAAACAAACCCTTGTTTTCCCTTTAAATTTTGGGAAAAATAGTATAAAATTTACACTATTTGATTCAGGGAACCCTCTATTTTCTATGAAACCCAAAACATAGAAAACTAAAATTTTCACCCAAACTCTGAAATTCTGGCTTCCTTAAGTGATAACATTGGAAGAAAGAGGGCATTTGAATAGAGAAGGATTGATCTTTGATTTTTTCCTTGGTTTATGCCTCCTTTTTAGATGCTGTTAACATGTGTAGGAAACAAAGCAGTTCTGTACTATGTCTTTGCCATTTTACAGTTGCGCCGAGAGTATGAAGCTGAGAAACAGAAAGTCATCCAGTCTACCATGAAGCAGATGGAAAAAGAAGTAGACCGTGTGAAAGAAGAATATCGATCAAAAATATCAGAAATTGAAGAAAAGCACAAACATATTGTATCAGACACAAAGAAAAAGCAATGGGTAAGTAATCAACAAATGAACTTAGTACATAAGAATTCTTCTCTAGCATTGCCAGCAGATGAACTTAGTACATAAGAATTCTTCTCTAGCATTGCCAGCAGATGAACTTAATACATAAGAATTCTTCTCTCCATGTTATGTGACTCATGGTGATGAAATGCATAAATTGTTTTATCTTTACAACAGTGCTGGACCTGTGAGGCTGAAGCCATCTACCACTGCTGCTGGAACACTGCCTATTGCTCCATTGAGTGTCAGCAAGTCCACTGGCACAAAGAACACAAAAAGCTATGCCGTAGAAAAAGGTAACTTAATCTTACCAGATTAGAGGGAAGCTGAATGTTTTATATGAAACTTTCAAGTCTGGTTTTTCATTTTGTGCTTTGAAGAAAAGTTACTAAAGTGTTGGATTATTTTGCAATATATGGTCTGGAAATATGTGTTGAATGTTGTGGTAGAAATGTCTTTTCATGACTCTCAAGTCCTTTTGACTGTAGAAAGGAAAACAAGTGATTTATTATTTCCTTTTTACAACATTTAGCCTTTGCTAAAATGATTCTACAAAGTTTCTTTAGAGTAATGTAATACAATCTGATATTAAATGATAGCTGAGGACAGTCTAAATGAGCTGATGAAAGGATCTGATCATTCAGCATGAACCCAAAGCTGTTGTTTTATGAACAGTACATGTGGTGATAGGTATGCATATTATATTTTATATAGTGTTGTGTTTTATCATGAAATGGTCCTATATAATATTAGACTGTTGAATGTACAACACAGTGTGACCCCAGACTTCTAGGCAGACTAACAAGTACAACTGTGAGGATGGTACAAGCTTATCTTAGTTTGTAGTGGTGTGTGTCAGCATAAGCTGCAATTTGCATGGTCAATGTCCCCAGACATTAAATGGAACATAAAGGAGAGAGATTAGATAGTAAGGTTTTCAAGTATTTTCTACTGTTACTTTCTGCTAAAGGAAATGATCATGAGAGAGAAAGGTTACAATTGGGATCTCAAAAAACAGTTTGAGGAGGTTACCTAATGTCATTAAGATTTAGACTGAGTGGTGTTTTCCCAAAAGTTAATAATGCTTATTTCTCTTTCTTATATTGAAGCTATATGCATTCTTTGCAGAGTTCTTCCTATCCAGTTATTGTTGTTAACTGCTTATTCTTCACTGTACTGAGAGAGGTTTTCACTTCTTTATGATTACATTATGCTTTTATGTTAAGATTTCCTCTCTGAAAAGTAGAAGTTTTCTTTTATTTGAAATATCATCATAGTATGTTTGTAATCTGGGGTAACTACTCTCAGTGTAACTGTTGAAACATTGTTTGATTCTTGTAATTAATCTATTTTATTGGCTATAATAGGTATATTTATTTCTTAAAATGTTTATGGAATACTTTAGAATTCTTCTGTAAATGTTGTACAGTGGTAAACCCTCAACTTAGGGGGAATGTGTAATATACTGACTTGAGATCATATTATCTTCATATTAAGAAGTTTTTTAAGCAGGTGGTCAATTCAAAACTATTTTGAAGTGGAGGCAAGACTCCCACTGCTTGTAGTTGGCATTATTGGCTTGTCAGGTAGGTCATGTGCAGTCCTGGGAGATAGGCTCACTAACAAGGGGCACTCCTGTGCACACTATCTACTGTCATGCTAGAGGATGTATTTCATTCCTTGTGTCCCATATGAACTTAAACTGCCTTTTTTGTTTTGCTTGTAATGAGTGGATACCTTTCTCTCTTTTTGCTATTTTAATCTAACAAAAAAAAAAAAAAAATGAAAACAGCCCTTTGTAACTAGCTAAGGCAGAGAGGCAGGAGCTTAAATTCTGTTAAGCTTAGTCTTTAGGTGCCTACATTCAGCTAGTGATAGGTTTTGGTGAGAGCCAGAGACAACTCAGTCACTGAATGTAACTCATGTTAATGAAACATGTTAATGAATAAGGATACCATCCCAAGTAGAGTGTCATGATTTTATTTATTTAATTTTTAATTTTAATTTTTTTTTTTTGTGTGTGTGTTCTTACATGAGAAAGAGTGTAGATACTCTTTACATTTATATGATTGGAAAGGGACCTATGAAGACAGCCAACCAGAGTAGACCTCCTGTATATAGAATTTCAGCACTCTGGAATTAAGTTATACTGGACTTAAATGACAAATTATCTGCATTAGACATATCAGACAGTGTACAATGGAACTTTTAACAAGCTAGACCAAATTGTCATCATTCATCAGGAGACAGAAGCTTGACTGTTATGGCAACATCTACAATCATGACACACTGCTACTTGAGGTGCTTCCTGTAGTAATAAGACAGGCTACACAGAGGTTAGTATTGAGTCATTGCTTGCCTTTATCCAGAAAGTGTCTCTGGTTATCTGTATTTAAGAATTAGTCTAAAAAATATGAACTAGAAATGTCTATATAGGCAGTATTAAAAGATTCATAAATAATTTTGGCCGTATTGCCAGTACCAAAAGTTCTATTCAAAAGTGAGAGGAAAGATATAACCGATAACTGACTGAGCTATTATTTACTCTACTTGCAAGGCAGCCAAACAGCATGTTCTTCCTCTTGACATTAGTGGGATAAGGGCCCACTCAGACTCAACAGGTTTGTTTGTGTGTGTGTGTGTGTGTGTGTGTGTGTGTGTGTGTGTGTGTGTGTGTGTGTGTGTGTGTGTGTGTGTATGTGTGATTCACCTGCAGTTGTCTGCTGGTCACCCAGCCAGCTGTTCCCCTACGGAAAGAGCTCAGAGCTCGTAGTGACCGATCGTCAGGTAGGACTGAGACCAATGACACACCGCACACCAGGACAGCGAGGTCACAACACCTTGGGTTACATCCTGTACCTACTTGCTGCTAGATGAACAGGGGTTACACATTAAGAGGCTCGCCCATTTGCCTCGCCATGCCTGGGATTCAAACGCGGGCCTTCTTGGTTGTGAGCCAAGCGTGCTAACCACTACACTACGTGGTGTGTGTTTGTGTGTGTGTGTGTGTGTGTGTGTGTGTGTGTGTGTGTGTGTGTGTGTGTGTGTGTGTGTGTGTGTGTGTGTGTGTGTGTGTGTGTTTCTCATCTCATTTCTGTAGGAAGCGCCTTAGTTCTGTTTGTATTTTTTAAAACACCTGAGAGGTGTAGGAAAGTCTTAACCCAGCTCATGTAATCTGTTGTTGAGTCAGTCCAAGAGGGAAGAATGAATGGCAGTCATCCCACTACTTGCCTTATTTTTTTTATCTATTTATTATTTTGTTTATTTATTTATTTATTTATTTTATTCATTTTTTATTTATTTTTTTTAAATGGGATGTGCAATTTCTTTCCTCTCCTGAAGCCTCCATTTTACTGCCTTGATTCTGTATCAAGAAGAATTTACTCATACATAGTTCCAGCATATACCTAATGCACTTTGTTATGTAGTAGTCTTCATATTATAATAGACCTCCAACTTTTGTGCTGTAACTGTCATCATGGTTTCAAGATATTGTTAACTATCAGTACCTTGAGAAAGTATAAATGATTTGTTGAGTGGCAGCTTGAAGAATCTAGTATTTATGTGTGTTCTATAGTAATGGATAAAGAGATAATGGTGCAGTTTGATAATGTCCCTGTTCTAATTCATCATTATGGATGATACGAGGGCAGCTGTGTGATCCACTTTTGGTAATTCACTGTTCTTTATTGTTTTTTCTTGCATTTAGTGGGTCTGTACCTCAAATCTTGTTAGTGCAGAAAGTGGTGTGCATTTTTCCTGTACCCAAAATACTTTAGGATTTTGTTATTTATCTTAATCATCCAATATTTTACACTTTTTTCTTTTTATTATACCATATGTATATTTTTTCCACTTTGGATATTATGTTGAACCATTGTGGTCACACACACACACACACACACACACACACACACACACACACACACACACAGTAGGAGGAGGAGGAGGAGAAGGAGATGACGATTAATCTGGTTTGCAAGGTCCCAACTCTTAAGCTTATGTCCCATACCCATTTTCTGCTAGGTGAACAGACCAGATGCTACTCTGCATTGGCTTCTACTCCTCCCTCTGCTGTGGACCACTTTTATGTTATATTTACCTACTATTCATAGTCTTTATCTTTACTCTCAAATCTTTATTGCAAATCATCTTTTATTGAACATTTTCTGATACACTAATGCCATTTGGCCTCTGTTGTCTGACTTTGCTAACCAGTTTCATCACATATTATGTGTGTAGCCGTCCTCCTTGCTGTTTTGGAAACATCAGTGAGTTTATGTTTGAATTTGTTTGGTGTTTTCATATTGCATTGCCAGTGATATAGGAAAACAGTAAATGCATCAACATCAACCATACTACAGGCTTATTTGTAATGTACCAACATCAGTGTATGTGTAGCTAACAAACATTATTATTTATCCAGCATACTAGAACTACCATGTGTGCTAGTTAGCTGGGTTATTACCATTTTTGATATATAGTGCAGTGGTGATGGAGCTGCTGAAAGGATTTAGTAGATATTGTCATTGCACAAAGTTCCCATGTGTTTCCACAAATGTACTTAAAACTGTTGTTAAAATGCTGGAGGTTTGTAGCAAAGCTTGAATATTTCTCTCCTCTATTACCTATTGATATTATTTTATAAATTACAGTTTAGTTGTATATATATATACTAACATCATTTTATAGATGTTTTAAATAAGAATATTTTTGTTTGTATTAAATAATACAAAGACTGGATTTGTGGCCCTCCTATCTTTGTTTTATGTTTTAGGATTTAAAGTTTACCTTCTATATGCTGTACATTTCTAGCCACGTGCATTGTTAGGCTGTACCATGCTGAAGGCACAGCCTGTGCTGGCATGGGCTTATAATGTGTTCATTCTTGTACATGTAAGAGGCCCAAGCTATCCACCTTGCCTCTCTTGACATAGATAATGCCACAATGGGTAACCATTAAGTAATATTAAGCAAGTAGCTAAAAGTTTACTTTATCTCAGGTTCTTAGCACGGGGAGGTCAGAACTTTATCAGAATATCACTTCTTTTCCTCTCATATACTAAAAAATTATGTATTGGATATAATATACTGACAGGAGTCTGTTGAAAGGAATTTTCATATTCCTACAAACATGTTTGACAAACTACAAGGTTGATGAATTTTATGTTTTGTGACGTTTACATGTTTAGTGCTTACAAATGTGATTCTCACATCTCATCTGAATTCTTATTCATGTTATTTTTGTTTAGTTTTTTGTTTTAATGCTGTCTTTTCTTTAGAAATATTCTACTTATTAAAGACGTTTGATTGTTATTATTTATGTTTAAAGGTTTTACATGGTATAAAGTAAAACATGAGTTTTATGGAAACTACTTCCTCAGGGAAGATTATAGTATAATGAAATTTGACTTGCTTATGTTTACAGTCTTTTATATAGCCAGTCTTGCAGCTCATTATTTATTTCTGTTGAAGTACTGTAGTTTGCATCATGTTTTTATTTGTGCATTGTGCAATAATTATTAGCAATACAGAAATAATTTTAAATGTTTTGTTATTATTACATTGAATATCTAGAGGTGCTACAAAGCAGTGCTTTTATCTCCATGGCCTTTGTTGGGTGAACATAGCTGGTTAGGAAGTGCACATAGGAATATAATGAGGTAGCTTCTTTTAAAAAAAAAAGAATAAGTAAAAACATGTTCAAGATGAGGCATGCAACACATGAAGATACTGTTTTGTATATTTTATATAAAACATGGTAACATGTAATTTTCAGGTTTCTTTGTTTAGTAGCAAAAATAGTTAATTATTATTGTTGAAAGAACACCAAAGACAGAATCATTATTGCAAGATTTGGTTAATTGTGCTTATGTATGTTATGTGCCATCAGTTGTTATGTTTGTATGTGACACAAATTTACTAGCCAAGAATCTCAAGACTAATCCAGCAGTTGTTTCCTTATTGTAAAATGATGTTGCATATTTTACATTTATCGAATTATTACTAATAAAACATAAGTGCTGGTTTGTGTATGTCAGTTGTCAGTAGCACCAGTGTTTAGGGAATGGCAGTGTATATTAACTGATTAAATGCAGAAAACTGTTGTTGCTAGGTAATGAATAGGAGATAGAATTTTTAAGTAATGTAGAAAAAATTTCACAGTGATTCATCTCAAGATTCATGCTGATGCAGTATAATTTTGTTAACTTTTTTGTACAAAATGTGAATCCACAGCAATTCATCTTCAACAAAATACAACAGCTTGTCTGGTAGATGTTACATTAAGGTGATTGCACTATGTATTTTAACCGGTGTTTGTAATGTAGAGTAGAATACATAGTGGGTTGGTACCAAAACCTTGTCAGAAATAATGATTTGTAAATGTTGCCAATCAACTATGGTGACCACTGATCCTCATAGGATTATGTAGGTTAAATGTCCATTGTTGTAGAGTAACTAGTAAAAACAATAAATCAAAGATTGTATTAGATACAGTCAATCTACAAAAGCATTAGCATTATTCCTATAAAGCAATACCCTTTATATTAATAATTAATGATGAAATAAATTTTCATTTCAAATCGAATATCTTGAGAAATGAATATACCCGTAAAAGCTCATCAATGCTGATGTGAACCATGAAAAGAGAACATTTTAATTCCTTAGTAGGTCAGGTAGACACATTAATGTGTTATTGACAAATAGGGTTGCTATGTTAACACCACTTCTTAAATTTTTTTTTTTTTTTTTTTTTTTTTTTTTTTTTTTTTGTTATCCTGAGTGCTTCTGAACATTGTTAGACAGCCAAGTATTTACTTTTATGGAAAAAAGATGCAAGAAAACATAGTGTGGGTTAAATACCTGGTGCTATACTGGACCTGAACACTTGCTCAGAAGCATTTGTGCATGTAATGGCTTTCCCCTCAGTGACTAAATTCTTTGATACAGCATATTAGGGATTAGATACTTGTTATTTGAGTTGAAGAGATACCTAAATACCTAGAAAATACAATAATGATAATACCTCTATCCATATAACAGGATGACATTTACACATACACACACAGACTCGCTCAGTAATGAATGCTTTGCCTTATTTATGAATTATAGTGTTAGATGTCTCTAGCTAACTTTCCATTTGTGCTAGGAAGGCAAAGTCACAAGTCTTTGGCATAAATCCTGTGTCTATTCACTACAACTGTGTGAAAGGAGACAAACTTATTTTGCTTCCACTTGGGCCATGATTCAAACTTAAGAACATTCAGTTGTGAGCTGAGCTTGATTACTCATGTACTATCAGGCTATTTTTAATAATGATAATAAAAATCATAATAATAATAGGAATATTTTTTCATACTATGAAATAAATAGGATTACATTATTAAAGGCCTAGACAATGAAGGGTGTGTGTGTGTGTATGTGGGGCGGGGGGGATGACATGCCTTGACAACCCTTATTGTGTTGATGTCAGCCTGGTATACAGATAGATCATTATTATTATTATTATTATTATTATTATTATTATTATTATTATTATTATTATTATTAATATTATTAATTTTATTATTATTTTAACTATTATCATCATCATTATCATGATCATAATCACCATCACTAGTAAAGGTATCAAGTATTGTAAACTACATAGAATGTTTAGAACAAGAATTAGCAGGCATGCATGGTCCTGAAAGATTTCATTGATGATGCAGAACTTTAAGTGTGAGAGTAGTTTACTTCCAATCACTCATAAATGCAGCAGTCAATCAGAATTGTTTGAAGTTCCTTATATGTTGTACTTTTACTGTTTCATTGCTTAAATGACTTCTGACATTTATTTGATTTAATGTCCCAAAATAAATGTAAATATTCTACAGCATACACTTTTCTTTTAGTTATTTGCTCATTGTTTGGTAAGAAAGAATGACAAAGTTGTTTTACATACAAGAGAGCACAATTTTCAATAAAAAAAGCAAAACCTAAATAAGTAACAATGGAAGCATAAGGGTCTTTATGTTACTGGATTGAGTTGTATTGCCATCATTATTTCTGTCACTATAAATGTGAAGGACTTGCAGTATTTTCAGTGATATTTGAAGATGAATCTTTAGGCAGCTTTATCATCCATTTGTGTTGATTACTAATTGTGTTGGTATTGTTATACATATCACATGTAGTCATATTTCATAGACACATCAACCTTACCTTAGCACGTTCTTAGTGGTTCATAATACTTGGTAGGAGATAGAAAAATAGCATGTTACAAAAATAAGTATGATTTTGTATAAATACTACCATGAACACTTCACAGTTATGAAGTATTTCTCAAGCATTTTATAATTTTGGTCACAGATTGTTCAAAGACTAATTTTTTTGAGTTACAAATGTGCATTGAGTAATCCATTGAAGTACTGCACAACCTGCTACATATGTATGAGTTTGAGAGAAAGTACATATATGCTAAAATTATTGCAGTTTATGTGAAGATGAGTGATGTATACATAAATGGTTTTGTAACCTTAGTGGAATCATAAATGTATTGCATTTATACAGAACACACATTCTTCTCCGTATGCAGATGTTTTTTTTTTTTTTTTCAGCTTGTGAGTTTAAATAAGTAATTAGGTCACCAAATGGATGACAGGAATTGAGTTAACAAGAACACCTGTAGCATCATACATGGCAGCAGCTGGTACAGTGTGTAGCACTTTGAGCTCCGTCATTACCAGCCCCGGTGCAGGCAAGGGTGGGTGTGTGGGACCTCACTGAGTAATGTACAAATTATAGATATAGTTGTACAGTATCAAGCTAAATGAAAGTATTCCAAAGTGCAAGGCTGTATAATTTTCCAGCATATTTATGTTTTTTTTTTTTTTTTTTTTTGTATGTAAGATGTTTTGCTTTCTGTTTGCATGTATATACAATGTAAGTACCCTAGTATACATGCTTCCCTGGGCAAGACTTTCCTAAATGGCATCCTCTTTGTGTATGTACATTAGCCAGTCAGTAATCAGGTCCAATCACTATATACTTCTATAGTACAGGATGAATTGCTTACTTAACACATCAATAATAATTTTTAGTAGTGAAACTTGAATCATATACATATATTGAAATCTTTTAACATTCATATTCAAGTCATGACAAAGTTTTAATATAATTTTTTTTGTGTAGACTTTAGAAAAATTTCCTTGGGGACAGAAAAGAAGAAACTAAGGCGACAGAAGAGGGTCCATAAAAAAAAAAAAAAAAACGTGATGAAGAAAGTAACAGATGCTAAACTTTGAAGTGAAGAAAGGTGAAGAAGCTTAAGAAGAAAGTTAAACCTCTTGATTGCCAGAAGAATTGACTAAGGAGGGAGGATGAAACATGAATACAAAATAAATGCATGAAGAAAAAACAACAATATATTATAATATATATATATATATATATATATATATATATATATATATATATATATATATATATATATATATATATATATATATATATATATATATATATATATATATATATATATATATATATATATATATATATATATATATATATATATATATATATAAAGAGAGAGAGGTGGGGGGACATTGGTTATCACGGATGAATGCACATATAAAAGATGGTACAAACAAAATTAAAATACTTCGGGTAAACATTAACAATTGTGATGTTTTCTATGTTTTCTACTGCCTTCACATTTTTTTTTTTTTTTTTTTTGTCGATTGCTTTCATGGTTGAATCATTCCAGTAAAAAAAAAATCATAATATATAATAAACATGGTAAGGTAACAAAATGAAAATTATGTTATTTGTTCGAAGAGACAATGCAAATCCGGAAATTGCATATCTGGAGAAATTGAGGTGATTGAGGGAAACAAGGGTAAGGCATTGAAGGAACTCGTGGAGGCCGTCCCGTCAGAGCAGAGATGTGAGAGAGAGAAATGAGTTGACATACAGATGTCACTATGATTACATTTTTAACATATCTAATAGTCCCTTCAGTCACACGGCATTCACATTTCCAGGAGACAAAATAAGAACACCGGAGGATCCACAGGGGTGTGCATGAGGTTGGCAGCCATGACGCAGATGGCTGTGACGTCATGGTCGACACACGCGGCCCGGCGGTGACTGTGGTGGCCAAACCTTTACAGTTGTTTTGCTGGGCGGGTGTTGGGAGGAGGGGAGCGTCTGCATTGAGACTCCTAGTGTTTTAATCGTGGATTAAAGGACTTCTTAACACCATGAAGATTGTGGCAGCAACTCCACCACCTTCGCAGCCTGTGAGCGGCTTGAAATTAGGAATAGTTCGACTAGGAAGAGCAGCAGGCAAGGTAAGTGAAGAGCAGAATATTGAGCGGTGAGAGGTCGGTGGTGATAGTGAGCAGTGGTGTCTCGTTGGGCGAAAACCAACAGGCATCACCGGGGCAAGATCTGGACGGGAATCACCGAGGGACCGATGAGTGTTGCAAAAGCGAGGCATTGGCGGGTTGTTCTTAAGAGGTGTTAAGCATCAGACACCATCCAGTCTTTATAATCACCAATATCGACGCAGATAAGAGGAATAAAAGGAAACCAGAAATCATAATGAGTAGTGCACTTTCTCTCTTATCGCAGTGCAAACGAAGGCAGGAATGTAAATAAGGGCAGTATTTGGTTCAACTCCCGTTAAAGCGACAGTCTAGGCGTTACTTGTGGATAAACTTCCTGTACGTCAGATTGGAGCCATTCTCCGTGTGTCCTTAGCGTTCACTGCGTATATAACTGTTTATTCCTTTATGAGAGCATATTAAAATATTTTCAGATTCTCAGTTAACGATATCTGTGATACCCTTGTGTTCAGGATAAGTGAGTTTGTAGAAGCTGCTTACTCTACTTGATTGGCAACAATCGTGGCAGTCGAATTGTTAGACGTCCAGGTTAACGTTTCCATGTGTCTGGTTTTATTTTTACTCCGTTCTAGTTTGCATCTGATATTAGGTTGCCTGAGACAGTTCTTGCGTAGGGAATATATATATATATATATATATATATATATATATATATATATATATATATATATATATATATATATATATATATATATATATATATATTAATTATTTTTTTCCGGAAAGACGATTGTTGGCTCTAAAACTAATATCCTCCGTATTTCTTTACCGATTTTAGCCAATACTCTGAAATGTTTCCCTTGTGCCACTAGCGTTGTTCTTTAACGTCAGTGTGTGTGTGTGTGTGTGTGTTTTACCATGCCAATAACAATAGAAACAATGGATAAACTGCAGGAAAGGACGACAAGTACCCTAGTGAGTCGGCTGACTGGTGGTTGTGATGATTGAAAGGTCAGGGTGATAGCTTTGCCGGGTTGAGTGGACGTGTCTTTTTGCAATCCCAGCCCCGAGTAGTTTGTACGTAAATCGAGCCTTACACACACGCACACACACACACACACTGGGGACCGAAGGAAGCGTGTTGACAACTTAGGGTAGTCTCTGTTATCTGTCAGCAGCTGTTTGTTACTCTTTGTTACTGTTGAGCGTTTGATGTCCTAACTTCAAAGCCTCAGATTGTCCATTAAAAGGTAATGATTACACGACTTTGTGTACTTTGAATAGTGTAAACTTTAAGCACAAAACCGTATTTTTGTTTGCACGATTGACACACACACACACACACACACACACACACCAAATGGTTTCATGTTCAGAATAAGTTAATCGTTGAATATATTCATGCTGCATTTATCACTAATTTTCCTTCCTCTTCTCTTTTTTTTTTTTTCTATTATCACACACACACACACACACACACACACACACACACACACACACACACACACACACATACACAGAGGCATGTCCTTAAAGATAAAGCGTGAAGAGAGCTATTACAAGCCAAGTTGATGATGGTAAGGATGTCGGCAGTGAGCATTAGCAGCAGCAGCAGCAGCAGCAGCAGCAGCTAGTCAGGGCGGGAGGATGCCTGGCAGGCGGCGGCATGAGATGAGCGGCGGACCTGCCTCCCAACCTCCCTGTCTCCTTGCCCTCACTCGGCCACTGCCGCTGTCTGCACTGTCTAGTGTAGTGCAACGGTGCATTTGTTCGTGAGTGCTCCTCATGCAAGAACATTCGATTGTAATGTTGTAGTGGTATATGTTTTTTCATGTAATATTGTGCCTTGTTGCACGTCTGTCCTTTGTTTCCTAAATTTAGATTGCTTCTAGAAGATGTAGTGTTATTGTTAAAATGATTATCCGCCGCGACATAAAGGAGAACGGGCAGACATGTGATTTTTGTTGAGCATCGGCGTGAACTGGAGAGGAGGGATGGAGGCAGGCAGGCTGGCAGGGACGACCACGTACGAACAGGCGAGTCGACCTTCTGCAGGAATTCTGGTTTTTATATAGCGTTCTTGTTCATAACATAATTTCAGTGTAATGTTGCAACACGGTCAGCCTTGCAGTGATGGAGATAACGGATTGGGCAGTACTGTGTCTTCAGTAATAAACAAACATCCCGACAATAGGCCAGTTAACCTCATAATGTAAGCCACCAGGCAGCGTGCGATGGATGCCGTGACTTGCTTAACCAGTATAGATTTTCGATACTTTAGCCATAAGAAGCGTGCGCTGACGTGAATACCGTTACTCAGTGCACATCTAACGCCAGAGTAATCGTACTCCAGCCAGTAATGATGATTAAATTTGTGCTGCGAGTGTGTTCTTGTGTATACAGGATGGACTGAAAAAAAAAAAAAAAACGTTAATACCAAGGGAGGGACTCTAATGGAATAGATTGTCATTGTATAAATTCAATCTTTGCTCGCATCCATACATCTTTCCTCGGATTTAATAAATGGTGATCTTGTCTTCATTTCTGTTTTGTTATATTTGTTTCTACCACATTAAATATTAATTACGTATAATTATACAGGACATCAATTCCTCTTCTGGATATAGATAATAACGATAATAAGTGATGGCAATGACTGTAACGAAATATTAAGATACAAGCTGGGATTTACTTTGAGTAATTGTTTTCCCTTGTGCTGTGATGGGAGTGAGTGAAGAGTGGGAGGAGGGAAAGGGACTTCAAGAGTACGATCGTCCTTGACCGGCTGGGATGAGGGGAACGAGGCACGGTAGGTATATGCTGCCTAACTGTCTTCACTACCTCTTTCTCCCTCACACCATGTAGCACCATCAGTGAAAATTGCATCTCCACCCTCCTACCACATCCATTCTTACCCAGTCCTTACTCAGTCCTTGAACCTTTTGCGTTTATCAGTGGATGAACACACACACACACACACACACACACACACACACACAGAGAAAGAGGGAGGGAGGGGGAAGGAATATGGCCAACTGCAAGTTCGTGACGAAGGCGGTGAAGAAAGTACACTTTTATAGGCCAGCCTTGTGCGTATGTATGCCTTTGTTTGTAAGCTTCGTACTGTTGTTGTTGTTAGTGGTGGTGGTGGTGGTGTTGGTGTTGCCTTTATCATTTTATCGTCTGTCTGATACCCTTATTCTAACTTCTTACCTCGACAACACTTAACAGGCTCTGGTGGAAGTTATCGGGGCATTCAGTGGAAGTTATCGGGGTGTTCAGTGATAGTTTAACAAAGACTACATCATGAATGGAGAAAACGCCCATGAGAATCTGACTAATCATCTCTGTGACTTTTGAATAAACGCAGATATGATAACGAAACGTTTCGCGATACAGGCTTGTAAATATTAAGAGAGAAAGAGATACCCGAAGGAAAACAAAAAAAAGAATACTGGATGGTGATTAATTTTCGTTCATCGTGACTCGTATGCCAGCAAGGTTAGTCCAAGATCAAAATGAAAGAAGGAAACTCGTATCTTTAATCTTTCGAAGTATCTTGTATCGTATTGTAATAAAACTCCTGCTTCTTTTCATCAATTTTCTTACCTTGATTTATAGACCTGCTCTGCTATGATTACCTATACTTAAATCTTACTTTCCTCCACCCGCTTACCTCCCACATTCCCCGTCCTCCCACACACACACACACACACACACACACACACAAAGAGGGCCTGCGAGCACCTATAGTTACAGAAGCGACGTGAACAGCAGTGGTTACGTGAGTCACGGCCACAAAATACGTCGAGTCGTGGCCGCCAAATGATAGGTTATGGAAGTTACTTGCCCGTCACGTAGCCTTGTGATCAGCGGGAAAAGTGAGTGGAGCAGAGATGACTAGCCAGAGAGAGAGAGAGAGAGAGAGAGAGAGAGAGAGAGAGAGAGAGAGAGATGCGGGAAGTGGGTGTTACGAGTTTGGCCAGAGTAGACACCGGCGGAAGACAACATCCGGCGCTAGAAGGGATCACCTGTCTCGATTCCTCCTCCTCCTCCTCTTCCTCCTCCTCTTCCTCCGCCTCCGGTGTTACTCCTATACCAGCCGTGAAGACTTGCGGAATAATTGAATAACCTAAAGCAGATCACTTCGTCTCGTCGTAAAATCTGTCTGGTCCGTTCCGTGTCTGTTGCTCATTCATAGTTCTTACCTTATTTCATCGTCAGCTTCGTCGTCATCATCATCATCATCATCATCATCATCATCATCATCATCATCGTCGTCGTCGTCGTCGTCGTCATCTTTGTTATCATCTTTGTTATCATCTTTGTTTTCTTTTCACTTTTATCGAATTTCCTAGTTTTCATTTTTTTTCTCATGTTGTCGTCGTTGTCGTCGTCTCGGCATCTCCATGGTCTTCTTGTCGTTGTCCAAGTCGAAGTCGTTATCTTTCATGTATTATTATTATCATTATCATCATATTTTACTAATTTCTGATAAGGTTTCTTCCTCCACAACAACAACAACAACAACAACTACTACTACTACTACTACTACTACTACTACTACTACTACTACTACTACTACTACTACTACTACTACTGTGTATTTTCCTCCTGGCGCTCCCTCCTCACAAGTTTCATGTAAGCATATCGCATCTTTCAATATTTCTTACTCCCTGAACTGTCACACACGAAACAATATATTTTTGAAGCTAGGACAACCCACGGAAGAAATTGTCTTCGTATACTCGTATATGCACTGAACTCTGCCCTCTGTCCCACGCACCCCTCTCTCTCTCTCTCTCTCTCTCTCTCTCTCTCTCTCTCTCTCTCTCTCTCTCTCTCTCTCTCTCTCTCTCTCTCTCTCTCTCTCTCTCACGTCGGTTTGCTCGTGGGGAGAGCCGCATAATAACTCCTGGAGGTTACGACGAGGCCAAGCGGAAGGGAACCATGTCAGGGATCTTTAGCTGGCCACGGTTGCCTTGATCCTCCTAGGTAACGCTCAGATTCGCGGCAGAACTGGGGTTTTTTGTTGTTGTTGTTGTTGTTGTTGTTCTGCTTGTGCTTCGTGTGCTTCTCTTATTTCTTCTGAGAGTACAAAGCGATTAAAAGATTATGTACTTCAAAATAATTCATCTGAGAGACCAATAAGAAAAAAAAAATGAGCTGCTTGTAATAAAACTTCATAACGAGAACAAATAACGATTAAGAATGCGAGATACTTGAAGTAAATCATAAAAAAAGTCTTACGAAAGCCCAAAGTGATTAAAAATATGAACAATTTGAAAAGAAGAATCATTCTGGGAACACAAAACGATTGAAAATATGGGCTACTTCAAATAAATAGTTACGATGGCACAGAGAGATTCAAAATATGAGTATCCAATGTCTGAGATGCCGCTGTTTTGCTTTGATGTGCCTTGTGACCACCGCGGATGAGTGAGGTAGAAGTCACGGTGCCGGGCCATCCAGAAGGACCCATCCTAGTGATATATACGACCAGTGTGACCTTAGTATGAGTTAGGGCGAAGTGATGGCACGGGTTGGTGTGAGTGACTGGGTGAACTGAGGGCTGGGCTGGGATGGGGAGAGGAGAGGAGAGGGAGATGTGGGAAGGAGTGTGTGTTTGTTGAAGGGATAGTGTGTTGGGAGAGGGAGGATGTCCTATCTGCTTAAAACAGTAAATACGAACGAGAGAGAGAGAGAGAGAGAGAGAGAGAGAGAGAGAGAGAGAGAGAGAGAGAGAGAGAGAGAGAGAGAGAGAGACATTGGACACCAGTGAGCAGCGTCTGTGTGAGAGGTATCGTCACTCTCGCATCCGGAAGTGTTGCCTCTGATTGACCGGATGTCCATACAGCAGCCCCCCCACCCCCTTTGTGCACTTATATCCTCCTGCTCCTCCTCCTCCTCCTCCTCCCCCACATCTCTCGTATCCTTCATCGTGCCCATCCCTGCTTCCCTTCTTCCCTTTCCTTCTTTCGTCTTCCTTCTCATTCGTCCTTCTCTCGTTTCTGTTCATTCTTTTTTCTTCTTTTCTCTCTCTCTCTATTTTCTCTACCATATTTTGTTATTCTATCGTCCTCATTCTTATTTCCTGTTTTCATCTTTCTTCGTTTTCTTCCTTATTCGTCCTTCTTTCGTTCGTTTGTTTTTTCTTCCTTTCTTTCTCTCTCTCTCTCCCTTCTTTACCATATTTTATTTATTCTATCGTTCTCACTCCTTCCCTTCTTCCTTTTCTTTGCTCTCACTCGTCCTTCTTTCGTTTTTGCTTAGTCTTTCTCCACTCTTGCATCCTCTTCTCTTCCTTCTCTTCAGTGTATTGTTATTTTACAGTGCCCATCCTTACTTACGTTTTCTTTAATTGCTTAGTTTTCTTTCTCATGCTTTCTCATTTAAATACTGCATTATCATCTTTCTTTCTTTTTTTTTTTTTTTTTACATTTCCTGCCCTTTTATTCTTTCAGTCTTTCCTCTCCCATCGGCTTCGCTTCCTGACCTCTCCAGCCGTTCTTTTATTTCTACATCTGCTCTCCCTCCTCCTCCTCCTCCTCCCTCGCCCCCTCCTCCTCCTCCTCCTCCTCCTCCTCCTCCTCCAACCGTTCATTCCACTTTTCTCATCTTTTCTTTCCCCACATCTGCAGTCCTTCACTTTTCCTTCCTTGCACTTTCCCTCTGTTTTCTTCTCATGTCTTGTACCCTCCCCCTCCCCCCAACCTTCCACTTCCATTTTCCCCTTCCTCTTCCGTCCCCCTCCTCCTCTTCCTCCTGTACGTGACTCAAGCTTTCACACATTTAATGCTCGGTTTTGAGCTTATAAAGACTCGGTGTGCTTTTGTTGTGTATTGTTTGAGTGGTGGAAAGGAAAGCAGAGGTTGGGAAGTGAGGAGAGCATAGAGGAAGATGTTTTTGGTATGTGTGTGTGTGTGTGTGTGTGTGTGTGTGTGTGTGTGTGTGTGGCCTTAGAATAATGGTGATTTGTAGGTTTGTGTGATAGGAAAAGAAAAATTTCAGGTTCGTGATGAGAATATTTTAAACACACACACACACACACACACACACACACACACACACATACGTACGTCAGCACACTCCAGAGACGCAAATCTTATCTAACAACGCTATGTAGACAGACAGACAGCAAGAATAAAGTGGCAGACAGACAGACAGACAGACGCCGACGGAAAGTAGTGAAATGCTGATAGATATGATGATTGAAGTGGTGGTGGTGAGAGTGGCGTTAGTAGTAGTAGTAGTAGTGGTGGTGGTGGTAGTGGTGTTGATAGTGTTGGTGGTGGTAGCAGTAGTGGTGATAGTAGTAGTAATGGTCGTAGTAATGGTAGTGGTGATGGTGGTGGTTGTGTGTGGCGAAGGTCAACTGTGTGAGCTGTAAGTAGTTTCCGGCTCTCTCTCTCTCTCTCTCTCTCTCTCTCTCTCTCTCTCTCTCTCTCTCTCTCTCTCTCTCTCTCTCTCTCTCTCTCTCTCTCTCTCTCTCCACACAAGTAACGCATCACACACCACTCACCGGTAACTGCATCCCAAACTCCAGCCTTCATAATTAAACTCTCGATTAGTTGGTTACCTTGGTAATGACTCCATCCCGTCCTATCGGTTCCTGGCGTAACTAAATACTCAGCCGGGCTATTAACAGCAATTACGGCCACTGCAACACGCGGCTTGTACACATCGGGTCACCTTTAACTGTGCACTCACTAAACAGGTTAGCTACAGTAGTGATTCTGTCTGTGTGTGTGTGTGTGTGTGTGTGTGTGTCTACGTATAGTCTTTCCTTCATGTCAAAAAGCTCGGTAAAATTTATATATGGCGTATAAACTGCTTTAAATTGAGTTTGGTAAAGATTTAGAAGAGTTATCCCTTTTATTGGTGTTCGACACGCCGCTCGTTAATCACAGACTGAAACTGAAACATTTCAGTTTTGTTCCATAACCTCGTCTAAACAGTATGCTAGCTAGAAAAAAAAAAAAAAACACTCTTTTCATCGCATTTCTCTCTTGTAGATGCTTGTAAATATTCTGTACAGCGCTTTTAATGTTGCGAATTGTTGTATATCACAATTTAAGTGTTTTAAGGGATGTGACAGGTGGAGAGAGCTGTCTGATACTGCTTGTCTGAAATATCGCGTAGTATATGACACCACTCAGACAGCTGTACATTCTTTACCGCCATGCTGTCACCTTTCCTTCCGGTGCGTGTGTCCCTGGCTGGGCTGGTCCGGCGTCCTCCCCGTGTTAGTATGTGGTCTGGGTGTTGTTTCTTTCTCTCCGCTGTCGGGGTCATTGGTATTACCTCTCAGGGGCGGAACAAAGGAATGGAGGAAGTAATACATGCTGTTTGACATTGCTTCACTTCTCCCGTAGCTTTGTTTGTCCGTCTTTGTTATTCACGTATTCATTCTCTGGCCTTCCACGTCAAGTAGAGGCTGGCTACCGTGCCTACTCCTACTACAGTCCCTGAACGAAATATTTAGTTGACTGGTGATGATTTTAAGTCTGGCCAAGGGTAGCAAAACTGGACTGAAAGACCCACTGAAGGTACGATTTCTCAAATAATTTAAAACACTTTGTTCTCTCATATAGACTAATTTCAAAGGATACAAAGATTAATCGCGTTCTCATGGTGTTTTGCTTCACTAATGGTGCAGAATTTTCGCTAAACTATCACAGCAACAATGAAAAAACTCTTGAAAAATCCAGTAACCTCCACAACAGTCCCAAAACAAGACCAAAGTGACATTTCCTACGTGATCGTCTTGAGGTCCCCAGAAGTTCGAGACCAAGCGAGTAGCGTACTGACATGGTACTGGTGGACAAAAGAAGACTTCCTGTGGGGGTTTCCCTTTACTCACCGTTCAATCTCCTCAAGAGGTAGCACGTGACCCCCCAGGGGACAATGCCCTGCGTTCTTAAAAGAGTTGGCGCTTTATCCCGACTACTTTCAACAGGCTGTAGTGAAAGTTAATTAATTTTTCGAGGGTGTTTTCATACTGTGATAGTTTTAACAAGAATTATACACAGTCAGTGGGACAAAACACCTATGTGGACCTCACTAGCCTTTGAAATTAGTTTATATAAGAGGAAAGTGTTTTAAATTACAAGAGAATGAGTGAATAGTTGTCAATGACTAGTGGAAGTTATTGTTTTCAAGATTATTTTCATATTGTGATAGTTTAACGAGAATTCTGCGTCATTAGTGTGGGAAAACATCCATGAGAACCTTACTAATATCTGTAGCCTTTGAATTGAGTCCATGTGAGGGAACAAAGGGTTTTAAAATACAGGACAGTGAGTGAATAATATTGTGGAAGGGACCCAGCTCTGATGAGGATACGGGTGTGCGGTGACGTTATATGAACAATAGCTGTTGTGTAATTACTGGTTACTCTGTATTCGAGGGGGCATGGGCAGTATTGATATTTCCACAGTTAGCAAATACCTGCATCATATATTGGCTGTTGATGTGACACGGTCGCCCCGGTGTGTTGCAAGCTGCGTCTAGAAAGTCTCACCGCGGCTTACCGATGCATGTATTCATTCTTGTCGCATTCTTATACTTTTTACAACTTTGCACACTCTTTAATTTTGATGCATTCTTATGTTTTTTGGGCGTAAAGTTTCCCTCATTGTCTGGTGTAATGGTGAGAAGACAACAGGAACCGGTGGCTTGTGGCGCCACAAAGCAGTCCCTGCGTGGGCTGGGCGAACCTGAATGAAGGGTCAGGTTTTTTCCTTTTTATTGGTCATGAATGAATGGTCAGAGGTCCCCGTGTGGACATGGATAGAGAGAGAGAGAGAGAGAGAGAGAGAGAGAGAGAGAGAGAGAGAGAGAGAGAGAGAGAGAGAGAGAGAGAGAGAGAGAGATCCCGGAGACACCATGAAAGAAGGCATTGGAGCCGTTGCCGTCAGACCTGTATACATATAGTCCAGGTCAGGCACAGGTGAGGAGAAGTGAGGCCAGTCCTACTGGCAGCTTCATGAGTAAGATTTTACTGTAAAGGTCATCCTGTCGGCCCTGGCTCCTGTGTACACATGTGGGAGCAACAACGGTCAGAACTAGAGCATAAAATCGCCAGAATATGCAGTCAGTTATAGATTTTTCCTGTGTCAGTGACACACGAGGGGGGTGAATGTAGAACATTTTCCCGCTGTGTGAAGTCCAAGGGCACGCGGCGATTGGCGCGGCGTCGGCTTTGGGAGGTGACCTACCACCACCGCACGCTTTAGTCGCCTTCCCCTCTGCCCGGCCCTTGTCGCTATGTATCTAACGTGAATGTACAATATTACTTAATTGTTTAGGGGTGAGGATTTGAATAAGCCGGTATTTATAATTGTGGAGCTGCGGTGAGTATATTGGCAAGTGGGCAGCCGCCTGACCAGTGTAAGGCAATGCCAAATTTGTTAATATTTTTTTTTGTCTTCATTCACTGGCCAGAAGGCTTGGACGGAGCAGGCCATGTGTCTCGCAAGTGTTGGCTTCCAGTGCGCCACCAGCAAGAGGGAAGGCCTCGTACAGCAGCCTCAGAGAAGCGTTATTCCTGTATAGCGTCACTCAGGCCTCAGAGGGAGCCCACGCCCTGTCCTCCCTTCGCTTCTCGCCGTCTTCTCCCTGGCTGGGTTTTGTCTTAACGAGACAAGGGTGGGCCGAGACAGGCCATGCATGAAGTGCACCTCGCACCCTGCCTCTTGCCTCCCGCTGGCCTCACTGCTGCCTGCTGGCCGCCGCTTCCATCAGCGAATAGCACACATTACACCGGAATTATTTGAGTTGTCTTGACAAGTGGCTGCATTACAACACTTTAAGGTGACAATTATTATGCCATTAAGGATCCCTGTAAAGCTCTTGGCATTCAGAATGCATTTTCTCGTATGTTAAAGCAGAAGAAAGGCTTTGAGCTCATAACACTTGTCATGAAATTCTGACGTGTGAAACCACCTTAAATGCTGTAGTATTCATCTCATGAGTCTCATTACTCTGAAACTGGACATTTAGCGTAATTTAGAGACAATAGTAGTGGTGGCGGCGGCGGCGAAGATAGCGGCTGCGGCGGCGGCGGCGGCGGCTGGCAGCAGCAGCAGCAGCAGCAGCAGCGGTAGCGGCGTCACGCACGGGGAGCAATGCACCCTCCACCGAGGCTCGTCTCGCCTCGTCGTCGCAGGCACGCTATATTGATCCCGAAAGTTTGGCATTCCAGTACTGCGATGTGCGTTCTTAGCAATGGCAAAAATGTGTTGCTGACTCATTGGTAAACGACTCAGCAGGTACGCTTGCAAATTTATGGTAGAATATTATTCACTCGGTTACAAATATGTCCAAAACTTGTTCTAGCGAAAGCACAGTGCAAAAAGGTGCAAGGGTGGAGTCAAGGAGGTGTTTGAAGGCAGGTTGTAATATATACGGTAGCATGACCGATGGAGACGGAAGGTACTGGATGAATATGAGTATTGGAAGTATTGATTTTGAAGTGTGTCGGACCAGTACTGAGTGGAGGTTCCAATTGATGGCTGGTGTGGCGTGCCTGTGTGTGCGTGGAAGGCATGTTGACCACCACCACACACCGCATCACACCACGCCGCCGTCTGGGACCGCCTCGTTATCTGTGTGGCGTGACGGAGCGGCGGCACGACACCCCTTGTCCGCTCACTCGCTGCCTCACGCTGGGGTCACGCGGGATACCAAGTGGAAAAGGGTGAACTAAAGTTGGAACAGTACACGTGATACCTTATTGAAATCATACCCACTACCATGTTTATATTCTTCCTCTCATTTATTCGTTCTACTTCTTACTCCCTCCTTCATTTCTTCCTTCTTCCATTTCTGTCTCATATTCTTCCTTTATCTTTCGTATTTCTTCTTTTCCTAATGTTTCTTGCGTTACGACACACGTGAGCGTTATATTAGAGGTCTTGGTATGTGTATGCGTACGTGCGTGTTTTTTTTTTTTTTCACTTACCTCGGAAAATTTGCCGCCTAAAGTGAATCCATACCATTCGTGCATATATATGAATGTAATACTCATAAGAAGAACAGCTTTATGAACGCTGTATTTCTGTCACCTTACTTACGTGCTCAAGTGTTTGTATTCATGCACGGACCCGCCGAACCTTTGCTCATGACCTTTGCGTGCTCCGCCTCTTAGAAATGTTGGATGAAGGTGACGAAAGTACCTACCTGACGAGGTCTTCACCTGTCCAGTGCACGCTTTTCAAGGTGCCCGTCACTCCGCCACCCATAGTTCTCGGCGTATTGATAATAATAAATAGAAAAATATGGTTTACTGATAAAGAACAAGAAGATATATAACATTTTGTCTTGTTTTTTTTGTAGGTCCATATATATATATATATATATATATATATATATATATATATATATATATATATATATATATATATATATATATATATATATATATATATATATATATATCGTTTTTTTTTCTTTTTAGTTAGACTTTGAATAATAAAGTCAAGTACAGTCCGTTAAAAGAAGTCGAGATACGATGACATGACGGTTCTCAAGTTTTTGCAAATACTAATATCTTTAATAAAATTCAGTTAGGTTCAGATTTATATAGCTTCTGATCCTTCGTCTTCGTCATCTTCATCATCTTCGTCATCCTCCTCCTCGTCCTTATTATCATCACCAGCCCCAATCACCATCACTACCAAACTCATCATCCTTCTTATTTTTCCTTTTCATCATACTATTCCTTATTTTCACTCTGCCTTATTCAACCTTCCACCTTACCTCTGCACCTCCTCTTCTCCTCTTTCCACTTCGCTACACACTCACCTTGCGCACCTCCACCCACTCACCCACACGTACGGACGCCATCATCACCTTCACCTTAACAGACTTCGTGCCTGCAACTCTACTTTGCCACCTGTTTAGGGCACCTTGCTATTGGAATGCTGTAGAGTTGTAGGTAGTATTGCGGGATCTGATTTCGTCTGAGGTCTGTAGATGATGAAATGATTAACTTCTCCCTTTGCAAGAGAAATGTGGTTAACTTATCCCTTGCAAGAGAAATGAAAGGGTTAATTTATTCTTATGAGGAAAATGAAACGGTTAGCTTAGCATCGTATGTCGACATGAAACATTTTTATTCAGTTTTTACTTGAAAGTGAAGTATTTATCTATTCGACTTATACTAGAAAGTGCAATAAATATCTATTCGATTTGTACTTGAAAACGAAACAGATTTTTAATGATTTGTAATAAAAAATAAAAAAATCACAAATATCTTCTTCGACTTGCACTAGAAAAATATATACATATGTATTCAGTATATACTTTAAAATTAACGATGTATATATTCGATTTGTATTAGAACATGAAACTGATTTCTCTCCGATTAGTACTAGAAAATTAAACAGCCTTCCATTCAATTTGTAGACACGAAATTCACTGGAGTTTTTTGACAACACAACTTGAGGGAACTGTTACACAAGCGGGTGAGGTGGTGAGGCATGGTGAGTAACAGCAGGAGGAGCAGGAGCAGGAGGAGGAGGGAGAGGAGGGAAGGGGAGAGGAAGGGGGGAGGTATACACAAGGCTCAGTAGTATTCCCGCACGTAATCAGCGGCGGCCAGGTGATGGTAAACGCTCCCACGCTACGTTTTTTTTGTTTTCTCCCATTATCTTTCCGTGTCTGAGTGTCTGTCTTTGTTCCGGTCTTTCTCCTTCAGTTTTGGCCAGCCTGTGTATATCTATTGTTTACTCTCTCTCTCTCTCTCTCTCTCTCTCTCTCTCTCTCTCTCTCTCTCTCTCTCTCTCTCTCTCTCTCTCTCTCTCTCTCTCTCTCCACGGACCCACAACCTTGCGGCGACCCCCTCTTTTCTCCCCCACCTTCACCTTCATCTCTCCCTCACTTCCCCCGATCACCTCGCCAACCTTTCCCTCCCTCTCCCTCCCTCCTTCCCGTGACCGCCCTGGGGAAACTCATGGGTAAGGTAACCACTTATTCTGTGTTTCTGTGGCTGTTTGTCCTTGTCCTCCCTCGTCAGGCAGGTGCTGCTGCTTTTCCACCGGGAGACACCCACTTCCTGCTAGCCTGTATGTGTGTGTATGTGTACATGTGTGATTTCTTTGTTTCAGCCATCAAAACCTCACATAAGTTAAGTTTTAATGACTTGTGTTCAATTTTAGTGATGAAGCAGCCACACAACCATTTGGTCATAAAACACAGCCCAGTACCTGCCTTAATTGAGTCTCCCACGACCCACACTTGATGATAGCGGTGTGTGCTCGGCCACGTAAACTCAGGAGGTGTAATGGGGAGGCTGTGACCGTGCGCTGCTATTGGTGCAGTACTCAGGCACACCACCACCACTGCGGGCTGTACGCCACATCTGGCCAACACAAAGCCAGAACAGACCACACAGTGACCGCAGCGTATACCCCACAGGCGCACTCAGGCGAAAATGAGAGAGAGAGAGAGAGAGAGAGAGAGAGAGAGAGAGAGAGAGAGAGAGAGAGAGAGAGAAACTACAACAACCTTATATTTGCTCTAAGACCTGTGGTTCGGAACGCTTTGGGGTCTCATTAGGACTGTTTTCAAAGGCCACAGGGATGATTAGTCAAATTCCAATGGGTATTTTTGCCACTGATGACATTGAATCATAATTAAACTTATCAAGACCCATGAAAACACTCTTGAAACCCCTTCCCCTTAAAAAAAAAAAAGAAAGCTTCAATTAAAACCCGTCAAACGTAGTCAAGTCGCCGAAACGTAAGAAACACCAAGATTTTACGAGTGAAAACTATGTCAAGAATTTAGTTCCCGAAAGACACCAATTGTCCTTAGTATTTGTTGACTTATCAGGACGGACAGAGGACGTGGGGCCTTTGTTCGTGATGGCATTGACTACCCACGCCACACTCAGAGGACACACTGTACCTAAGTAAAGTCGCCACTCAGCTGCCCACCTTGTTAGGTACACGTGCTCACCTAGGATATTTGTAAAGTCGTCCCAGAACTAACTTGTCCGGCACAAACTTCTTTTCCCTTGACGTTTCCCTGTTGTCAAGGATGGAGTCTCACGTAGGAGTCCGTTGTTTCTCTTCCCTTGCATCTATTGTCCTGTACACGCTCGCCTTATATTAACGAGCTTCTTACCAACTCACTTTTATATGAGACTCGCTCCCCTTGCATCTTCCTCTGTCTTTTACACACTTGCTTTGTATTAGCTAGCTACATACAAACTCTTATTTTCTGTTCGTTCTCTACCCTTACGTCGCCTTCTGTCTTGTATACACTCATATTAATCAGCATCACACAACTCACTCTTATAAATGCGCTTTTCTTTTAGTTAATAATGAAAGGAAAATGAAAATATTTGCCTTTATTGATACGAAGGTAGTAAAATATGCTTTCATAATAGAATATTCTCTGTATTGCTACATTCTACATTATGAAAGTAAATGATATACGCTAGTTCGCTTTATTACAAGAGGAGGTGAAAATTTAATATATATATTCGGTGATGTATTTTTGAGCAGCTCTGATGAAGGATTATATATTGTTCGACAAAGAGAAAAGAAAGAAAAATCCTATTAAACATGTGGCGCGTATCACATGACACGGGGTAACACTGCGGTGCGCGGCTGTAACATGAATTGTGGTTGTTTACTTGTGTGACTGTAGATAGCAGAGGGGGCACTAGAATTTCCAGGCGGCAGTCAATTTCTGTACGAGAGAAGCAGAAACCTAAGGCCAATATTATCTAACCCATTCCTTTGAGAGAGAGAGAGAGAGAGAGAGAGAGAGAGAGAGAGAGAGAGAGAGAGAGAGAGAGAGAGAGAGAGAGAGAGAGACTGTCTTGTGTAAAATTGTACCGATGATTATTCCTCGCACTGAGCTGAAGGGAAAAGGTTATCTACTCTTGATATTCTACGCTTCAAACATTATTTGATGGGGGAGAAACCTGTCGTGTAGAAAACTGTAGCACTTTATAGAAATATATACAAATTATTCCTCGTAGACTATGAGATGAGGGAAAAAGATTGACTTACCGACTTGATACTGCAATCCTAAGCTCCTGACAGGATTTGATATGCGAGATGCTACATTTCTAAGCTAACAATGCATACAGCACCACAAAACATCATGTCATACTATTGTTGAGGGAATGTAATCTTGAAAACACGCGGTACCACAGAACATGTCAAATTCTTCTTGCTGCTAATGACACTGACACCTGCTTAATGGACGGCTACATTTGAATTTTACCGTACATAAATCAAACCGTAGATACTGAAATATTTTAATGAGTCGCATATCTCCTTCCGCTTTCAATGGTGTCTTTGGAAAGTATGCCCCTAACTTTGTGTAGGTAACTTTATTAAACTCAAGGAACATTTTTATAAGAAACGCTTGCATGCATAAAAAATAAAGGAAAAGAAAAAAAAAAGAAAAATGTTAATCCTCAGGTAAAAAGAACTCTAGATACACAGTTTTGCGTTTTCATCAGTCAGGCTTATACCAGGACAGACTTTTCATTATCGCACACAATGAGGTGAGGATCATAACATACCTGGTGTTTCCTGGCATTTCCTCTGTAGTATTGCATTTCATCACTCAAGCTTACACCAGGTTAAAATTTTTCTGATAGCACATACTGGTGAGCATTCGGTGAGGTGAGGAGCGAGGCATACCTGGCGTTCCCTCACAGACTTGATGTTCGCGCGGTGCCTCAGCGGAAGCGGTCACATCTCCCTTGTGTAACTTACTATTTTGTATGTGAATGTGCTAACGATATATCTCATTTGAAGTCCCATTACAGCTTGGTATTATGCTGATATCAATTAAGTAGGTAGTTAGTTATATATTTACATACCAAACTGCTTAAGGGGACTGAGCGGCGGCGGAGGAGAGGCAGGAGCGGCAGCAGCGGCGGCGGTGTGCTCAGAGTAGCCTGTGTTCAGTGGAGCGAATCTTTTTCACTACCTCGCCGGCCCCGCTGCCTACCTCCTTGTTCTCTCCCCGTGGCCTTTAACTTGCCTTTGTCCGTCCGGCGGCCAGGATACATAGTGTGTGGGTGGGGGGTGCATGGCATGTGTGTGTGTGTGTGAGAGAGAGAGAGAGAGAGAGAGAGAGAGAGAGAGAGAGAGAGAGAGAGAGAGAGAGAGAGAGAGAGAGAGAGATTATTATTGTCATTGTTATTTATGGATTATACTTCTAGCAATATACGCTGTTATTATTGTTATTTATCGATTATATTTCTACATTATGTTATTATTTCGTCATTGTTATTAATGTATTCTTACATGTACGTTATTATTATTGTCGTTGTTATCTATTGATCAAATTCACACATACACATTCACAGATAAGCATTAGATGTCAGGAACCGAGTCAAATTAATGCTGCAGCCATCACATACAAGTTGCCTCAGCTTTTATTGTAATGATCTAATCTCAGAAGAATGAACTTGACTTTTCTTAACTGATCAAATTGTCTCCTCCATTATTGGCAGCATAATGAATATGTTTGAAGCTTTTTAAATATTGCAGAGCGCAAGCAAAAGTCCGGGACGGCTTCTGTCAGTCTCTTGATTGGTTGAATAGCACCAGTAATAATTTATGATACTGATTGTTATGTAATAATAATAATGACAAGAGTAGTGATGATTTGATGTTGCTGTTGCTACAATGCTTTTCCTCTTCCTCTCTCCTTCTCTGCTTTTCTTCTTTCCTTTCCTTCTCTACTACTACTTCTGCTACTACTACTACTACTACTACTACTACTACTACTACTACTACTACTACTACTACTACTACTACTACTACTACAAAAGCAGCAGCAATAGCAACTAATACTACTACTACGTCACACACACAAAAAAAAAAAAATCACTGAAAATACGTACCCTTTCGCACTCTCACTCTCTTGAGAAGATAATATGATAAGTTTGAGGCAAGTGGATGCGTGCGTGTTGAGTGGATCCGCGTGCACAGTCGTAATGAGAGGCTGGCAAGGTATTCCTCTGTGTGAGACTCTTTGTTGTGTTGGCGGACGCTGAACTGGAGAGTCTTGGATGCGTAATAGGTCAGCTGAGGTAGTGGCCTGTTTATTCCCAAATTCTTTAGATTCTCACGTGGATTTTGAAAGACTACTGAGGCGATTTGTCGGGTTCGCATAAGTGTTTTTTTTTTTTTTCCTCATTTAAGATGCAGAATACTTGTTAAAATCGTGAAAACATCCTTGAACACCATAATGATTTTCGCCAGAGTCTGTTCAAAGTACATGCAGTGGAGATAAGATGCTGAAACGTGGACGATTTTCAAATGTTACAAAGATGATTAGTCCGATTTTTATTAGTCTTTTTTTCCTCATTGACGGTAGAGAATACTTGTTAAATTACCGCTACTATCATGGAAACACTCTTGAATACCATAATGAATTTTAATAGAGTCTGTTCAAAGCACACATCGAGATAAGATATTGAAATGTTTGTAAATACGGACCTGTTTGTGTGTGTGTGTGTGTGTGTGTGTGTGTGTGTGTGTGTGTGTGTGTGTGTAGGTAGGTAGGCAGAGTTAGGAAATACAAGGGTAGAAGTAAACGCACCCCGACCAAGGTTTGACAGTGAATCATGGCTCTTTGTGTGTTGTGGAGGGGAAAAAAAAAAAAGAAAAAAAAAGCGACGTGGAGCTATGCAGTACACCATGAAAAATGCAGGAAGGCTAGTCACACATAATACGAGTTTTGCTTTATTTTGCATCAATATCTTTGCACTGTCACGGTAATAATTGTTCTGTATATCTTTTTTTTATTTTCTATTCCTTTCGTTTCAATTTAACCCATTTCGTCGCTTTATATCACATTACCAATTACATATCGAGCCTAATTGCATAGACTTATAGATAGTGGAAATAGGCAACCATGTTTTACACAAGAACAGCCACGTGTGGTAGACCTGATGACTTCTTAGGTATTTTCTTAATTTTTCATTTTAAACCAGGGTCACTTCACCCTTTGGCGAACCCCGATATAAACACAACTACCTTTTTGCGTTTCTAATCGCAATATACACTTTGATATAATACAGTAGATGTTTAGCGTGGTTCTTAAACTTATCACCAGCTACTCTTCATTCATTTCCTCACCCCTGACATAAACACAAATGGCTTTCCCGTGCTTCTGATCACAATATGTACTATCATAAACTACGGATGCTAACCGATGCTCTTATATCAACCAAGGTACATTTCACTCCTTGCCTCACCCTGACACAGATACAAATATCTTACGTTTTTAATCGGAATATACACTTTGAAATGGTATACTATCCACAGTAAACAGATCCACTCCTTAACTCACTCTGACGTAAAGACTTAGTCGTTTCTGATTGCAGTATGAACCATGATATATATTAATGTGGATGTTTAGCGTGGCGTGGAGGAGGCGGTGTGCGTAAGAGTGGCCTCGTCCTGATTGTTCTGACTCTCACGGAGGGAAGG
>NC_087164.1:19802422-19814922 GCF_035594125.1 Scylla paramamosain
AAAATTAACGAATGAATTGATTCTTACATACAAAGGAAACTTTCTTCAGAGGAGTAAAAAGACAAAATCACATTAAGAAATTTAGTTGTTCGTGTGACTTTTATTACTGTCGTGCCTCCTTCAGTGCATCATCAACACTAAGCTCAAGTAATACTCTTTAGACACTGTGATTATTTGAAGAGTCATGTCCTCATTGCTTTACGTAAGGGTTACTTTCACATCGGCCAGCTTGGATATAATAATACTTCTTGCTGCACTATTCAACTGACCGATACGAGGACCACATCAGTAAATCATAGAGTAAGATGCATATGTTAGAGGTAAATTGCTACTCCAGAACAGTTGTATATATGTATTTTTTTTTCTTTTTTCCTCCTTCTGGATTTTTTTTCTTTTTTTTAATATATATGTATGTGTGTGTGTGTTAGTAGGTCCTGCAGGTATGGTTGTGTGAACTTCATAGTTAGCTGAAATTTGGAAGTTGATGGAATTAGGTAGATAAATAGATAGATGGATAGATAGATATATAACTATTCAGACTGATAGATATATTGATATATAAATAGATAGACTAATAGATGGATAAATCGATCAACAGTTAACTAGATAGACAGAAAGACAGATATAGCTTTTACGTGCGTGTGTGGGGTGGAGTACAGATACAAAACAACAAGACGGCATTTAGTGAAAGGACGCGGTGAGGTGGCTGTTGTAAGGGGCAGGCGATGAGGCGTGATGGTGTCTATTGCTGCGTATCGGTGTGTGCTACAGTATTGTGACACCACAGTGGGAGGTTGTGATATGCTGTGTAACTTAAGTGTGATGCTCCGCCCCTTATGAGTCTGTGTAATTATGTCTTGAGCACTCTTAGTGTTGCTTTTTTATCCTGTTTTGTGAGTTTAGGCGAGAAGCTTGTCAAGGTTCTCGTTTGGGGTTGTTTGGGAGTGTTTGGGTTTGGTTATGTCAGAAGTTTGTGGTGTTATTGGTATCTGCAAAGTGGTGGTGTTTGTGGTGGTACTGTGTTTGTGTGTGTGTATGTGTGTGTACTCGTGAACCTCATCTGCCTTCCCATCCTCCCGTCCCCTACTTAATCCATCCTCACCTCCCTCACTCGCCACCCGGACTAAGCCACACGCTTCCTCCTTCGTGGGTACGGACGGACGGAGGAAGCTATATACCTGTCGCTTGAACACCGCCCCATCACCACGTACACACACACAGGTTCGTAATCAGGAACGCTTTGCTGTCTCTCTACGACTATTTTCAAGGGCCACGGAGATGATAAGCCGGGTTCTTAAGAGTGTTGCTCTTGTTAATAATGTAAAAATGTTATTAATCTGTCACTAGAACCATAAGAAAAAAATATCCTTAAAAATCCGTGTAACTTTTAAGTATATAGAGCCTTTTGAAAGTAGTGAAGGCGAGGGAAAAAAAAAAGCGTTTTCAGAATATGGCGCGCTCACACACACACACACACACACACACACACACACACACACACACACACACACACACACACACACACACACACACACACACACACACCAGCTGTACACCGGATATGACAAACACGTAGTAGGCTTACCCTCCCCAGTAGTAGTGCGTGTGGTGGGTATGGTGTGGTGTGTGGTGTGGTGTGGTGTGGTGTGGTGTGGTGTACATCTTGGTAATGCTGGGCGGGTCGTTGCCAGGGGACAGTTCGTTCACCAAAGGGAATAGGGTCTGTTGTCACGTCTACCAGCCCCACCGCCTCCTCCTGCCTCCTGCCTCCGCTGTGCTGTGCTGCTTCGTCCCCATCCACGTGCAGAGAGAGAGAGAGAGAGAGAGAGAGAGAGAGAGAGAGAGAGAGAGAGAGAGAGAGAGAGAGAGAGAGAGTAGTGATGGATGGAGAGCAGTTGGTTGTATGGATGAATGGCTTAGTGGCTTTAGGCTCATAGTGGATTGGTTGGCTGTGTCTGATTGATGGATGGGTGGATGGCTGGCTGGGTGGCTCACAGATACCTGACTTTCGAACACTGAGTTGTGTGGATGGATGGCAACCCGAGTGACTGAGAAGCCTGGGGCGACTTAGAATTGTGGCTGGCGGGCAGACAGGGGTGGCTGGCTGTCTTGGTGGTGGGGCTGGAGGGCGGACGGGCGGGGCATGGGCTGGCGTGGCGAGGCGTGGCGGGGTCTGGAGGTGAGCTTTGTGCGTGAGGGAAAAGGACCACTTGGCTATAGGGAACAACACCCGCTTCCCCGCCGCCTTCGTCGCTGGTCCGCTTATCGAGTCCTCTTTGTTCCTTTGATGACGCTGACAAAGCTGGCTGCCCCGACCTCGATAGCGCGCACACTTTCCTTCCTCCGAGGCCGGCTGGGCGGCGCCCCCTGGCGAGTGTCCGCTATACAATACCGTTCCATCGCCTCCGCCCTGGCCTCCTGCTGCACTCTGGGGAGGACTTGTGGACTGCAGAAGGGAAGGGAGTAGCTAATCACTACAACTTTGACAACCGCGCGTGATTTGAAGGTAGTGGTGGTTGCAGGAGCGGTTGCCGCAGTTGTACGCATGCGTATTGCCAGCACAACAGAAGTTTAAAATCCTCTCGCTTTGTTTATCGCTATTACTCAGTCTCCCCCAACACCAGGAAGTCCCTTAGGGGTTAACACGGGCGGAAGTAAGAGTCGCAGGGGACGGCGGGCCTCGCTTTCCCTTCCATGTCAAAGCAGCAGTAGCAGTGAGAGTTGTGGGGGCGTGGGGCGGTAATCCGTAACATCGTCAAGCACCGGCAGATGGCGCACAGGTGACGCATATCCCTGGGGAATGAACGACATGCTCCCCCTCCCTCTCCCCTGTGCGTGCGTACCGTGGATAGAGAGAGAGAGTCACTAACATTGCAGAGATCCTCGTGGAAGCGTTAAAATCACACGGCATGGTTCCTTGTCACCAGAAACGAGAAAGTAAGCACACACACACACACACACACACACACACACACACACACACACACACACACACACACACACACACACACACACATGCAGCCTGTCAGATGAGTCGGCAACTTTGGGCGTCGTAACAATGATTGGAAAAAAAAAAAAATAGAAGAAAAATCTTCGTACAGAGGCAAGACAAGATTCTGCTGCTTGAGATTCATGCATGATCGTCTCCCGCGCCGCACCGTAGCGAAAAGAATATATAAATTAGGTGTAGCGTGTCATTTTCATTTCTTAAGTGTTGCCACATCACTAGTTGCATCAGTTACTTGTCTCGCATCGCCAGTGTCGTGAACTACGGTACATATATATATATATTAGGTAGGTATCTTCCGTCATCGTTACTGTTGTTACCTTAGTAGTAGCGTTGGTGTTGGTGGTGGTAGTGGTAGTAGTAATAGTAGTAGTCGTAGTTGTTGTTACTAGTTTTGTTGTTTTTGTTGCTATTGTTGATGCTGTTGTTGGTGTTCTACCACTGCTACTGCTTTTACCTCCTCTTCATCTCCTCCTCCTCCTTTTTGTCGTAGTTAATATTCTCGTTGCTCTTAACATGAGAGAATTTCAACTTAGCGTGTGTGTGTGTGTGTGTGTGTGTGTGTGTGTGTGTGTGTGTGTGTGTGTGTGTGTGTGTGTGTGTGTGTTTGTTGAGGCATAAGGAAACTAGAGGCACGGCGGATGGAAAGGAAGGGTATGTGCTACTGGCGGTGAGGGCGGCAGTGGCGGTGATGGAGGTGGTCGTGGCTGGTGGGAGGGGGGGGATGGGGCTCAGCAGCTGGATGGTGAGCGTGGAGCGTGACATCCGCTGAGCGTCACCCCGGGCAGCCTGGCAGGTCACTCAACCGTACGTACACACACACACACACACACACACACACACACACACACACACACACACACACACACACACACACACACACACATTCACACACACACCTACAGTCATTCCCAAGTGTCATTATTATGCATGCTAACGTCAAACACCTCAAGCCAGAGAGAGAGAGAGAGAGAGAGAGAGAGAGAGAGAGAGAGAGAGAGAGAGAGAGAGAGAGAGAGAGAAGTATTTCCGACCTTGAAAGATGATGATGACGACTTGAGGAAAACACAAGGTCGCAAGGAATACCACAAAGAAGGGTAAAAAGAGAAAAAAAATGCGCAAGGTTGTTGAGCGTATGATAAACATTGCAAGATTATGATAATGAGCGAGGGAGAAAAGGAGCTGCATGGCCTTTCGTGATAATAGAGAATCCTTGAGTCACAATAACTCTAGGACACATTAATAGCTCGGAAAGTCACGCAATAGGGAGAAGTTTCTAGTATACAAACCCATATTCTTAACCCTTTCGATTGCCACTTGGTACACCTTTCCCTAATTACCAGTCACTCTGAAGCATCTTTACTAGTTCTACGGCCACATCCAGTTGTATTCTTTTCATCGCTTACTTTCTTGTCGATGCTTATAAGACTTCACGCTTTACTTCTGGTGCTGCTAATTGTTGCGTGTCTCATTAGGATTGCATGACCTCAGAGACGATTACATAGTCAGGTTTTCATGTATCTTTCCTGTTGCTGGTGCAGAATCCTTAATAAACTACCAGGGCAATCAGAAAAAGACTCTTGAAAACCCGGAATAATTTTCATTAGAGGTTGTTAAATGTAAAAAAAAAACGGAAAGATTTACTAATATCTGCAGAGTAACCTTGACGTTCCCTCTTCGTCCTCAGGTAATTGATGAGGAACTGGCAAAAAAGGAGCGTCTCCATTAGTAGTAGTAGTAGTAGTAGTAGTAGTAGTAGTAGTAGTAGTAGTAGTAGGTAGTAATAGTAGTAAAATATTTTAATCGAACCACTTATTTACCATTAAAATATGAAACAACACGCATATTTATCTGTCGTGGCATGTCATTTAAATCAGAGAAATATCAAAGAAGAAAAGAAGGAAAGATAACTCACCACTTTCTTGTTTTATCCTTCAAGACTTGCATATCAATTCAGGCCACTCGATAGGCATTTTTTGAGACACTGCTCTTTCATGGCTTCTCAGTAATGCGACGAGTTTAAAAAGGCGAACATGAAATTACTTAACAATAAATAGAAAACCGGTCCAGCTGATCCCAGACTAGTATAAAATATGGTATTGTGACTTCTGTGCTTATTGTATTATTTATAGTGTTAAATAGTGGTGGTGATGGTCCGTCACAACACTTACAATAGCCACTATCATCAGTAACAGGAGAAGCGTAGTAGTAGAAGCTTAGATAATGTTAGTGGTGACGGTGTTGATGGTAGTACTTGTAACAGTGACTGGTGTTGTTGTATCATCGTCCATTACAACACCATCTACAACCACATCATGAGCAAAAGTAGCAGTAGAAGCATAAACAGAGCCCTTGGATGATGTTGTTTACAGTGACGGTGGTAATGATGATAGAACCCATAATGGTGACGGCTCAAGAGAGTGGGGGAGGAGGATGATAAATGCTCCGTCGAGAGGGGAGGTCCACGAGCTGCAGTGAGTGAAAGGGGCGGTGAGGGAGAGGCTTGGAGAAAGGTTTCAATGAGTGAGGCGTCAATGGCACGTATTAAGTGTTCGTATTATTACCACACACTTGTACATACATTCATACATACAGCAATACACCACGTTTCTCATCAGGCACGCTTGGGTTGCCGTGTGGCGCTGGTTGGGGTTTGCTAATGTCCGTATTTTGAAACACTTCGCTCACTCACCACTATTTTCAAAGGTCACGGATATGGGTAGCCGGATTCTCAAGAGTAATTTTCCTGTAATGTGGACATATTGTCAATCCATCACTAGAACCTTAAAAAAACACCCTTAAAAAGCAGTGTAACTTCACCTAGAGCCTTTTTGAATGTAATGGAGGTGCGGTGTAGAAGTGGTTCGAAATACGGTCCTCGGTAGTAGGATGAGATCAAGCCACACACCCCTTCCTTGTCCCTCCGATACCGCTCCCTCCAGCACGCCACCCCCTCGAGGGACGTGCGTACAGCTGGGGCGTGTGCTGGCTATGGGGTGAGAAAGCCCAGAGCTGTGAGAAGATAGAAGAGGGACGGGATGATGAGGGGACGGGATGATCAGAGCACGGGACAACAAAGAAAATGTCAGATGAACGCATGCAGTCAGTTCATATTTATAGCGGTGCATCTTTTTCTCAAGGTCTCGTTTGTTAGGAGAGGAACCAGGCGGTGAACAGAGGAACCAGGCGGTGAACAGAAGGCACTGAATACGTAACAAGCAATTTATTCACACGTTGACTAGAATCATTACAAAAATCTGCATTTTAGCCCCTTGGCGAGGCAGTTTCCATCGAGGTAAAGGAAATAAAACGTAATGATGATAATTCTGATGGAGCCGGTGAGTGAATGAAGAAAAAAAAAAACTTACGTGGGCTTCTCTGTGGTTCTGGTGGTGGTGGTGGTGGTGGTAGTGGTAGTGGAGGTGGGGTTACGTTAGGGCTTAGTGCATCACACGACCCCAATCGATTATATACGTTGGCAGCTGAGAGAGAGAGAGAGAGAGAGAGAGAGAGAGAGAGAGAGAGAGAGAGAGAGAGAGAGAGAGAGAGAGAGAGAGAGAGATTAGGCGCACACACGTAGACACATTCATCATATCCACTTTTCCGTGTTTATTTTTTTTATTGATATATTTATTTTCTTCTGTATCAAAGCGATTAGTACGATTAAAAGTTTACATAAATCCCTCTTTCATGATTATCTCATGGCAACGATATTTGTTGTTTTTGTTGTTGTTGTGAACGATGACAGTTTCCTCCAATTTTTCTTGTTTGTAATTTCTCTAGATTCGTGTGACTTGTAACTACTACTACTACTACTACTACTGCTACTACTACTACTACTACTACTACTACTGGTTGGTGATGGAGACGCGACGCTGTTACGAGTGTGTGAGCTCCTCCCTCCCTCCCTCCCTCTTTTCCTTCTTCCCTCCCTCGCTCCCTCCCTTCCTGTTAGTCCTCCCCTCCCCCCCACCCTCCCTCCTCTCCCTTGTAGCCCTTTTGTGCGTGCTCTACCGCCAGCTGCCTCACAACCTCCCTCCCTTCTCTCTCTCTCTCTCTCTCTCTCTCTCTCTCTCTCTCTCTCTCTCTCTCTCTCTCTCTCTCTCTCTCTCACGTGCAGGGCTCCGTTGTCTTCCTCTTTCTCGCTGTCATCACCACCACCACCACCACCATCATCGCTGCTACCACCACATCATGATATAAGCCAGTATTTGCCACCACCACCACTACTACTAGTTTACTACCACTACAACCACTACTACCACTACTACTATCATCACCACTCATTACCACCACCACTACTACTACTACTACTACTACTACTACTACTACTACACCAATTACGCTACTACTACTACTACTACTACTACCGAGCGACCATCACCACTATCACCACCACCACCTCCAACACCACCATGAGCATCCTGTATCCACTTTCTCCTGCCGGTGGTTTAACAATGGTGGTGGTGGTGGTGGTGGTGGTGGTGCTTCATGCGGGCGTCTCAAGCGAATCAGTTAGATGGATTTTACTTGTATCAGCATGAAGTATTTATTTATTCATTTTATTTATTTATTTATTTATTTATTTATTTATTTATTTTGGTATTTGTTGAGTGGGGAAAAGAGATGCTTGATGATAGTAAAGACAATAATAGTGATATTGGTAATGATAATAGTTGAAAAGTGTGTTTATGCGAAGATGTAGTAGTAGTAGTAGTAGTAGTAGTATATAGCAGGCAGAAGCAATACTAATGCAACAAAATCAGATAGGTGCTGCACAAATCCCAACCTCACAAGCCCCTGTATCATTAATAGGGGAAAGACAGAAAGAAGTACGTGCAGTAGGTAGGGGTGGAGCGTCGCATTACACTCTTCCCCACCCTCTCACCACCCTCACCACCAGTCCACGCGAGCCTCCTCCCAGCCAGTCAGCACAGCCTCTTCTCCCCGAACGAATTTAGGATCGATTAACTCTCCCCACACAGGCCACGAGGTTTGCGAGCGTCCCTACTTGGTACCTCAGGACACTAAGAGCCGTATTCTAAAACGGCTCTCTCACCACGACTGTTTGCAAAGGCTACAGAAATGATTAGCCGTGTTCTCATGAATGTTTCTCCTGTTAATAATGTAAAAATTTTGTATATCTATCGCTTGAGCCATAAAAAAACACCCTGAAAAACACGTATAACTTCAACTGATACCATTTAAATGTAGTGGAGGTGCGGCGCAAAATGTTTCAGTGATGGTGATGATGTAGAAGAGGTCACAATAATAATGATAGTGGTGGTGGAAAGCTGAGGGTAGGTGACGGTGGTGGGGGTGACAGGGTGGCAGGATGGGCCTCCTATACGTGTGTATGAGACGGAAATACAGGACTAGACATTAGCAGTTAGTCCACAGGTTTTATCAGATAGCGCCCGTTACACCTGCGCCTCTCAGCCCCTCAGTCCCATACGCGGTATAAAGGTATTGCACGCGGCTGATTGCTCTGGTTGGGAATCCGGGATGCGAACCCTAAGTCAGTTTCATCAGTTATAAAAATAGTTGAGTGAAGCGAAGGGATTTGGACTTGTATTGATTGTTCTCATGCTAGGTACAGGAGAAGAAAAGAGGAGGTGGATGAACAACAGTAGTAGTAGTAGTAGTAGTAGTGCACAAAAAGAACACAGGAAGAACTAACAGCAATGGATCTGGTGAACATTACAAGGTTGTTTATGATAAGCTGCACTATCTAATCTAAAGTAAGAGGCGTGGGATAGTAAAAGTGACCTAGCATAGTCGTAGTAGTAGTAGTAGTAGTAGTAGTAGTAGTAGTAGTAGAAGGAAGATTAGGATGGCAGATGCATTTTATAGTGATAATGAAAATGGTGGCAAAAGACTGGCTGTATTGATTGATGGTGATGGTGATAGTACGGTTGAACAGTGATAAGAAACAATGCCAGTGATGATGGCGCAAGAGGCCAAACTATCAGGATGTTGGTAATGACGGAGGAAGTTGCATTGCGATGATAGTGATGGGCAGCGGGTGTTGGATGTAGGAAGTTGGGGGGGCGGGTATAGGAAGGGGAACTGCAGTGATGGTGATGATGATGTAGAAGAGGTCACAATAATAATGATAGTGGTGGTGGGAAGATAAGGGTAGGTGACGGTGCTGGTGGTGGCAGGGTGACAGGGTGGGCCTCCTATACGTGTGTATGAGACGGAAATACAGGTTCGTGTAGCTAAGGGACTGATGCATCGATGTGATAGCGTGGGTGGGTTGTTGTAGAGAGGAAGAGAGAAGGGCCTAAGTGGACGGGATTGTGTGGAGGCGGTTGTGTTTGTCAAGATGGGGCAGGAAGTGAAGTGTACCTGGGATAATAAAAGAAAACAAGAAAATAAGGGAAGCTGCAAGAATCCATCATGCCTACACGTATAAACCATACCTACCTATATTCACATGTCATCGCCATTCATAAATTTGTATAATCTTTTCAAACTCCCTATTCACTCGGCACTCAAAACCTGATTACTGAGTCTATTCCATTCATCAGTCACTCTTACCGAACCAATTTCGTTCCTTCTCTTCTTAGCTTAAACCCAGTTATTTTGTGTCCCATCGTGATTACTAACCCTGAATATTTTATTTATACAACTCTTGGTATCCATTATGCCACTGAAGGGCCAGGACGAGTGTATGTTTGGGGAACAGTGTAGATGCAACAGGAAGGTACAGTTGTGTATATAGTAAAGCAAAGCGGTTTGTGAAATAGAGACGACCAGTGACGCAGTCCAAACTAACAGAGACAAACATTGCACGGTGATTGGTACGGACCCCATGAAATCGAGGCAGTCACCCGGACGAGTGGACACGCAGGCAAGGCAGATTGCGGTTCGGAAACGTTCCTATGTTTGTTATCACAGCGAGAGTATAATAGCCAGTGGTGGAAATCCTGTGTGCATGGCTGTTTGTTGTGACCGTGTTCACGTGTGTGTGTGTGTGTGTGTGTGTGTGTGTGTGTGTGTGTGTGTGTGACGTAAAGTGAAATTGAATCTTTTTTAGACAGCTAGTTTAGAGGAATTCCAACACACACACACACACACACACACACACACACACACACACACACACACACACACACACACACACACGATAAAAAAAAATATATATATATATATATATATATATATATATATATATATATATATATATATATATATATATATATATATATATATATATATATATATATATATATATATATATATATATGTAACCGTGCTCTTAGAGTGTAAACGAAAGTTATCATGTTTTCCGTTAGTCTACACGGCTCGAACAGGAAACGCATCACTGTTTATGAGATAATGCAGCAGATATAAAGAAATACACACGTGTTTACCTTTTTTCACTGACATTAGATGCATCACTCCTTAATTCTGAAACATCCTGAGGCATTGTTGTACCACAGCCTCCTTAAAACATGTGCTTTTCAAGGCCTTGGGTGATCTGTTTTTCTGGTCCCCTTTTTCTCTTTTATCTGTTTATTTATCTCTTGATTTATCGTTTATAGGTGCTTGAAAAATGCTTTGTACATTGCTTGTAGTGTTTGAACTATTGTATATCGCAGTGAGAGGTTTGATAAAACAAAATCTACATGCGATAATCATGTATTTCTTTGGGTATATACGCGTACCATCGACAGAAAATGCAGTTAGCGATTAAAATAATAATGTTGATAAAGAGAAAAATACGAAGATGCCAAGTGCTTCAAAATTACACTGCCTACTGCTTCTATACATTAACTCCTTCAGTATCAAACCATCAGTTAATTTTAATCTATATATGAAAGTTTACTGGTAAGGGGAAATATAAGGAGAATTATAAGGATGTCTAGCGTTTCAAGATTACTACCTACTGCTTCTATACATTAACTCCTTAAATACCACGCCATTAGTTCTTTTTAATTTAGATATGGACGAAGGATTTCAAGTCTAGAATGATACGTTTCGGAATGGAGTTTAAATTATCTCAAGTTAAATATCCGTCAATATCTTGTGTTTGTTTACTATATTCTTACAAAGACTGACTATTAAATTTAGGTCTGTAGTGATGAATGGGTTAGTGTCATCCAGAGTCGAGGTAATGAGGCACTGGCACTTGAATGGCATTGAGTGAATGGCACTGCGGCACTTTCTTTCAGTGATCAGGTTTTTGTCTCTCTCTCTCTCTCTCTCTCTCTCTCTCTCTCTCTCTCTCTCTCTCTCTCTCTCTCTCTCTCTCTCTCTCTCTCTCTCTCTCTCTCTCTCTCTCTCTCTCTCTCTCTCTCTCTCTATATATATATATATATATTACACAGCGCGTTTGAGTCCGGAAGCACGCGTGGTACTCATTAAGTGGCAGTGGTGGTGGTGGTGATAATGGTGGTGATGACCCTGGATTACATAACAAAGCAGCAACGGAGCTTTAGATTCTTGCTTGGGTGTTTTTGAAAGCACTCTGACTCCCTTGCTAAGAGATGGAATAATGGCGGAGGAGGAGAGTGGTGCGGGTAGGGATGATGATGATAGTGGTGATGGTAAGTTTTGCGGCATTTCTTTGGTAGAATGAAAATAGTGTTTAACAATGTAAATTTAAATCAATTATTCGCTTAGTAACGATGATAATGACAACAAAAAACAAGAATAAAAAATGTAAGAATGGAAAAGTTATTGAATAGTTTGATGGATTACAATGTTTTTTTTTCTTATATACACGCAATACAATAAATCAGCTGAGATAAAATGATAATAATAATAATAATAATATATAAAAGTAAGATAACACAACGAAAAAAGCTTACTTAGTATTACAGCAAGATCTGTCACAAAATTCATACAAACAAGAGATAGAGCTGAAGAAGTGCTGAATAGTTGAGTATTAAATATGATCATAACAGAAAGAAAAAAATATAGTATGAAGAGTAAAACTTAATATAAAGACTGTGTTTAACAAAGTATTTAAAAGTAGAAGTTACCACATATAACATGGCGGTGAAGAGGTGTTTACTGAAAGGATGATGACAGCAATAGGGAGAAAAATATGAAGAACAGAACTTAGTATGAAGGAAAATTGAGAGCTGGTCTTAGTACAGGATATAAAAGTGGAAATTAACACGAATATGAGGAATAGAGCTTAGTATTAAAAAGCATATCACATAATTTAAAAGCAAAAGGCAACACTAATAAGATGTAGTTGTGAAGAAGTGTGTGCTGAGAGAAGGGAGACAGTAATAAAAAGGAGAAAATATATGAATAGAGGTTGGTGTAAAAGGAAAGCTTAGTACAGCATTTAAAGCAGAGGTTTACACAAATAAGGTTTAAAGAGGTGTTGTGTGGCTGACGAGGCTCCCTTTGTGACACCCGCAGGTCACGCACCAGCCACATTGTTCACACCCACACACACACACACACACACACACACACACACACACACACACACACACACAGTAAAACATTCGCCTTGTCACGTGTCACT
>NC_087164.1:19817422-19892422 GCF_035594125.1 Scylla paramamosain
CTGCGGTCCCTGAACAATGTCCTCGGTGGGAAGATGCGTGAAATGGTTCGTCTCCCCAAGGGTCGTATTTTGAACCTCTCCGATGTCTTGTCTAGTTTTTACAGGCTCTAGTAGAAATAATTGGGCGTTTTTTGTAGGCGGTTTCATAATTTCAGGGATGGTTTAACAAGGATTCTGTATCTTGTGTGGGGAAAACAGTCGTGAGAAGTTGACGCTGTACCTCTGTGGCCTTGGAAATAAGTTCTTATGAGAGCCCGTATTTCATGATTGACTTCGTTATCCTTCGTGCGTTATTAAATTATTTCAAACAGGAACTGGTTGCCTTTATGTTCATATGTGACCTTTATAACATGTAACATTTTTCGAGAAGTAGTGGGATCATCAGAACAAAAGAATTTCACTTAGAATAACTATTTTTTATTTATTTATTTATTTTTTTTGCAAATCAAGTCTATTAATTTATTCACCATGCTGCGAAAGTCGTCCTATTTTCGCAGTATATTTTGCAGGGTAAAGTGATCCATAGCGCGCAGCGTGTTCCAAATAGAGTCAGGCCAGAGTGCTGTAACATATCATACATCATATCCGAGGGAGAAAATAACATTATATGAACTCGTGCCTCATGGATTTGTGTTGCTTGTGGTGCTTATACTTACAATACATCTGTTCACTCACATTACCTTTTACTGCGTCACGTGGCTTATATCAGGTAAAACTTTGGGGAACTCTCTTTGGAGGCTGTAAATGCACCTAGGTTACGATGCCAAAAAATATTTATATCGTGAACAAAAATAGTCTGCCACAAAGTAAGTAATCAGTAATGTCATTGCTGAGAGCCAATAATAATTCGATTGTATTGAAGACAGTTTGTGATCTTGCCTGTAATTATGATACCAGCACGTACTGATTAACTAGCTTTGTAATTATTGGCTGTTTCCTTCTCTCTCTCACCATTCTGGAAGACTCGAGGGGAAATTCTCAGCTGGGATACCATGATTAATATAAAGATGATTAAATGCAACAACAAACAACTTAAGAATGGCATTTTCCTGGCTTACGAACTTCTCTTCCGTTCATATGCTGAGTAAGTAAGTTCTTTCACTTTTAACTTTGAGACCATTACTAAAAAAAAAAAGGTTTCATGGACACAGGAAGGAAAGATATGTTAACTATGTATTTTTAGCTACGGAACTATTTAAGATCTGCAGCAAAAGAAAATAAATGTATGGAGCTGATAGGAATACGACGAAGAGGAAAGACTAGGATAAGTTGGAAAAGACTGCTTGAGAGAAGAGGAGATACAGAAAGGGATAAGCGAAAGAATGACACAAGACAAACACTCGGAAAAAAAAACGCAATAAAAACAGAAATTGTGAATAGAGATTTAAGCTGAGTAGTTGTACAAAAAAAAAAAAAAAAGTGTCTGGGAAGCTATACAGATAACTATGAGAAAGACTATTTATATGTTTACTAGTGAAAGTTAAATGCATCAGTGTCCAGAATGTTGTGCGTCATTTGTGTGTTATCTGATAAAGTTCCTGTGATATCATCAATACTAATATTACTGTCACTTTTTGGGTCTTGTCACGGCTGTTGCCTCTCTTCTGTGATTATGAGAAACACAGTCTGCCAGTGAAAGTGAACACTAGTATCCAGAATATTGTAAATTACGAGTGTTGGCTGGTAAAGTTCAAGTGATAGTCAATGTTATTAATACTGTCACTATTTCAGTATTGTTACTGTCGTTACGTCATTTCTGTGCAATGCGTGTTCTGTCGCAATGGTCAATCATCAGTGTACAAGTGTGCCAGTCATTGGAGGGATCACTGTTACTTCTGTTTTCATCGTTATCAGCGCTGCCATTTAACCTAGTTCGTTTGTAGTGTTTGTTTGTTGGAGTGTTGTTGTTGTTGTTGTTGTTGTTGTTGTTGTTGTTGTTGTTGTTGTTGTTGTTGTTGTTCTCCTACTACTCGTCGTCGTCCTACTACTACTACTACTACTACTACTGCTACTACTACTACTACTACTACTACTACTACTACTACTACTACTACTACTACTACTACTTTTCCCTAACCTGCAACCACCACCACCATCACTTCTGCAACCATCATTGCTGTAATCAGAATCACTAATTTCACCCTAATCAGAGCCGTCATGATTTAGTGTTGGCATTACAATATTACCGGTGATATTGCGACGCTCATTATCACCGCCATCATTGCAGTCATTAGTGTAATTGTTATTGATGGCCGCGCCTCGAAATTGACTACTTGACATATTAGTTGTGTAAGTACATGGTAGGAGTATTTCCATCATTAGTTCACAAAGCTTCACCGTTCCCCCCCCCGTTTTTTTTTTTTTTTTTACGGTGGATCGGATTATTTCCTTTGTAACCCTTTCAATGTCTAATAAAAAATATGTGCCATTGATTGATAAAGAAAAAATACCGTGAGAACCCTACTAATCATCCCTATGACATTTAGAAAAACAGCAATCTTGAGTCCAAAACGTTTAAGAATAGGAACCAAAACCAAGGTCATGGATTTGGTGAGAATACATCGGTTATCAGGGAATACAAGAAGATCGGCAGCAGACGTGCGACTTAGAGATTAAAGGCGAAAGTGAGAGATTAAAGGCGAAAGTGAAGTGAATTGAGAGCTCCGTGAGAATCAGCTTGCTATGACTGCACGTACGTTTAACTCACACGCTGGGAATGTCTTGTCTCAGTCCCTCAGCATCAACACGCGTGCATAGATTTGCGTTAGCATCATCGACCGAGCACCTTGTTGGATCAAGGCAAGTTCTCACGCACCCAAGCTTGAATGGCCGCGCTCCGTGTGAAAAGAAAACGAAGAAAAAAAAAAAAAAAAAGATAGTGCGCAACCTTCATTGTTGTACATTCAGATATGAGGTTAATAGGTCTGTGTGTAAGTGTGTAACTTTCTTGTACTCAATTTGCCTTATCAGAGAGAGAGAGAGAGAGAGAGAGAGAGAGAGAGAGGTGCGGTAAGGCGGTAAGGCGGCCGTGAGAACGTGTCTAGGTTGGTGGGGTGGGATGTTGGTTAAGGGTAAGGCCACGATATTATAAAATCCTGGACATCGTGGTGGAGGCCTGGTTGGGTGGGTGGCTGGGTGAGTGGATGAGTGGTGGGAGGTGGTGGTGGGAACAGTCACGGTGCCTTGGTGCGATCGTGATGGCAGGTGAGGGTTGGGGCGGGGCTGGGGGCGTGGACAAGCCAGTGAAGGAGGGATGGAGTAAGGAGAGGAGTAAATCTGATGGGCACTGCATAGTATAAATGTATAGATATAAGTATCCTGTCTTGGCCCAGGGCAGTGAGGTACAGACCAGCTTAGATGTAGCATTGTTGTGTTGGTTCTTACTCGCTTCTACCTTGCTGTTGAAAGGAGGTTGTACTTAGTGTTAACATTCAGTTTACATATGTGCATCAATCTCTCTCTCTCTCCTCTCTCTCTCTCTCTCTCTCTCTCTCTCTCTCTCTCTCTCTCTCTCTCTCCTCTCTCTCTCTCTCTCCCTCTCTCTCTCTCTCCTCTCTCTCTCTTCCTCTCTCTCTCTCTCTCTCTCTCTCTCTGTATTCGTCTGTCGTTATCTCTTTCTGGTTGGTCCATTCATATATCAGTTTATCTATGTCTTTCTGGTTATGTTATATCTGCGTCCATCTCTCTCTCTCTCTCTCTCTCTCTCTCTCTCTCTCTCTCTCTCTCTCTCTCTCTCTCTCTCTCTCTCTCTCTCTCTCTCTCTCTCTCTCTCTCTCTCTCTCTCTCATATTTCTGTCTGTGAAGGAAGAGTCCTCGTGGAGAAAAGTAACTCGAAAATGAGGAGAAAAAAATGGTAAGAGACAGGAGCAACAGAGGCGGGAATGGATAATAGCAGTGATTGTGGTGGTTGAGGAGGAGACGGTGGTGGTCATGCTGGAGGGCTTGAGAGAGAGAGAGAGAGAGAGAGAGAGAGAGAGAGAGAGAGAATGAGAGAGAGAGGAGAGAGATGAGAGAGAGAGAGGAGAGAGAGAGAGAGAGAGATTAAAGTCATAGAAGAACAAAACCAGAAACAAAGGTAAAGACAGGCTGACAAACATCCACACACACACACACACACACAGAGAGAGAGAGAGAGAGAGGAGAGAGAGAGAGAGAGAGAGAGAGAGAAGAGAGAGAGAGAGAGAGAGAGAGAGAGAGAGAGAGAGAGAGAGAGAGAGAGATTGCACATATATTAAGAGCTATCAAGGAATAGAAGAAAGCGGTGTTGCTGCCATTTTTGTAAAAGTAAATGACGTAAAATTTAGAATTCTACTTTGTCGTCAAGCTGAGAGACCTCCACGTGATCAGGTTTTGAGGATGCTGGTAGTGAGTGATCAGAATGTTAGAGAGCTACACACGCCATGGGATTTAGTTTCTTAATGCCTTTTGAGAGTGATCTACATATTATTTTGAATCATGATGTATTCGTTTGCAAGTACTTTATTAAACGAGAGACGTGGGGAAAGTAAGAAATAAGTAAGTGATGTGAAAAAAATAAAATAAAATAACGAAAACTACTACGACGACAGACAACAACAGTAACAGCGACAATAACATTAATAATAGTAATAATGATAATAATACACTTTTTTTTTCTTACGAACTTTCACTTTAGGCTTTCAAGGCGTGGGAAGTTTGAGAGAGAGAGAAGAAAAAAAGAATGAAGCTACACAGTCACGCCACCTGAGATTCCGTGGTCTCTTCTCTGCCCATTGGTGAAAATCCCGACCTTCCTGTCCAGCGTGTTCCCTGCCCGACCCTCACCCCGTGGCTACCAACAACACGGTAGGGGAAGGTCCGCGTGGGTGTTTGATCGTCGCCTCAAGCACCACCACCACCACCAAACCAAAGATCCAAGATTCTCTCCCACATTTTCCTAACTCACTCATCGCCCTGAATTCTTGCTGGTGTCGAGCGTGTGGAGGCAACGGTTGCTCGGCGGACACGAGTGAGTGGTCGGCGCCACTTCCAGTCTAACCCCGGACACTTGGCCGTGGAGGGTAGCTAACTGTTCTGCTGAGAACCACTGGTTCTGCCATGGGCGGTGGAGTTTTTTTTTTTTCCTCCACCCCCTCTCTCTCTCTCTCTCTCTCTCTCTCTCTCTCTCTCTCTCTCTCTCTCTCTCTCTCTCTCTCTCTCTCTCTCTCTCGCTCTCTCTCTCTCTCTCTCTTTTTTTTTCAGTTGGGGGTGAGTGTCGAGGTTAACATTCATGCTCTAGCCGGAGATCAGACAGCAGGGTGTATTACTGGACGGTTCGACTTGCGGCCTAGCTAGCAGTGGACTCGCTGCCGCCGCGTGGGCTGGAAAGTGATACGAAAACCTCCCTTTAATTTGCAACTGTTGCCTTTGTTACATTATGTTTACGAAAGCCTTTTATCGGCGCTCGTGTGGACAAAGGAAGTCTGTTTGTTCCTCTCTCTCTCTCTCTCTCTCTCTCTCTCTCTCTCTCTCTCTCTCTCTCTCTCTCTCTCTCTCTCTCTCTCTCTCTTTCTGATTTCTTTGTTTCTGATTGCCTTTCTTTAACTATCTGTCTTTGATTCAGTGTATCTTTGTATCCATTCATCTCTCTCTCTCTCTCTCTCTCTCTCTCTCTCTCTCTCTCTCTCTCTCTCTCTCTCTCTCTCTCTCTCTCTCTCTCTCTCTCTCTCTCTCTCTCTCTCCTGCCTTATCTATATCTATCTGTTGTTACCTAAATCCTTGTATGTGTGTGTGTGTGTGTGTGTGTGTGTGTGTATGTGTGTGTGTGTGTAGGGTTTAAATGGTGGAATAGAGGTGGTGTTTAGGGGTGGGGGGTTAAGGGCTGGCGAGGAGTGGTTGTAGAGAACTCACCTAACAGCTGTTCATGCTGTCCCCACCACCTGCTTTGTTCCGGCGCTGCAGCTGCTCCCCCTGCCTTCCTCCCGCCCTCTTGCTGCCTCCCACCTTGTACCTCCCTACCACCACATCCTACTTCTCCTTCTCCTCCTCCTGACCCCGAACACCTCATCTCCTGCTCCTATGTACTCCTACTCTAACTACATCCTCACTACTACTACTTCTAATACTACTACGACAGAACGCTTGCCTTTTCTCTAAGTCTCCATGTCCTCTTTCATGACCCCTCGTGTTCGTGTGTTCTTTTGTTTCGTCTGGTTTCTCTCTTTCGTGTAGTTAATAGGTCGTGTTCATCCTGCCGGAGTTTCAGTTGATGCTCGTATATGAAGTGTGGTGACTGCTGCGGTGTTGCCTGGTATCTTATTTTTAGTGTGTTCGTGTCATGGTCTTTATGTTAAGGCTGCAAGAATAGTGCTATTATTATTAAACGTATTTCCTCTTTCCTCCTTTTCTTTTTTCGTGTCTTTGTTGGGCTGCAAAAATTGTACTACTTTTAAAAATCGTTCCTCTTTCCTCCTCTCCGTTTCCTCCAAACACATACTCACCCGCAGTAAATTAATCTTAGCCACGTTAATATAAAATACTTCTTGGTTTGGTCAAGTTTCGAAGCCTCGTCTGTTCTGAGAAACGAGTGGAGTGCGTTCGTTAGTGTCGTTACTGCTGCTGCTGCTGCCGTTCCCGCCGCCATCGATTGAATAAGCCATTCTCGCGTAGAGGAGGTGGAGGAGGAGGTGTGGTTGGAGTGTTGTGCTGAGAGTTGTTCCTCGTTTGTTCTGAGGACCATCAAAGAGTACCCACCTTTCTCTCTCTCTCTCTCTCTCTCTCTCTCTCTCTCTCTCTCTCTCTCTCTCTCTCTCTCTCTCTCTCTCTCTCTCAGACCAGAGATGTGATTTCAAAAGCTACACGTCTATGTATTTGTATGCTAAACACTTTTTTTTTTTTACCCTCTTAATTCACCACTGCGTAAATAAACTCGTGTAATTGGCTCCCTTAGTTACGGTACATTTCATTCACCTCTTCAGCACCTCTTGCTCCCTCCCACCTTCCCTCCTTCCCCTCGTGTCACCACAAAAGGAAGAGAGGAGTGAAAGATCAGGATGTATTTAAGCTTATCAGAGAATTAAGTCCGTGTGTGAAGCGATGCCGAACACAGCAAGTATGGTTAAGATTGTCTACCTAAACTAATTCACTGCTGCGGTCACACCTTTTAACATTCAGATCCCCCTTGGAAAATTGTCTGCAAGGACAGTGACGGAGAAAAAGAACGAGAGAATGGGAAGTTGATTCTGCTAATTCTAGGCTAGGGAAGTCTTGAGAATAGTACTGAATAGAGTCTAAAATAATTGTTGGTGATTGTAGGAAAAGTGTTTAACATTGAAAGGGTTAACACACACACACACACACACACACACACACACCTTTACGAATCCCGTTCTCTCTCTCTCTCTCTCTCTCTCTCTCTCTCTCTCTCTCTCTCTCTCTCTCTCTCTCTCAACAAGTTTCATTCCTTGCACTAAAGTTCCGATACCGCCGCTGGTTCACTGACTTCTAAAGCGGTGTTGTGCTGTTAACTTAGATAAGCGGTGGATGTGGGAAGTTGCGGAAGGTGTGTGGGAGGAGGCGAGGTAGAGGCTGATGACATTTCGTGCTGGGATGACTTGTTGTTGAGTGGCAGGAGTAAAAATGAGGACGTGGTAGGCTGTAACTGTGTAATTGGAGGCGAGTTGTGGGGATATCAGTGTGTGTGTGAGTGTGTGTGTGTGTGTGTGTGTGTGTGTGTGTGTGAAGACATCCTACACACAAGACATTTTAGAGGCTCATAAATAAAGTGATGTTGATTATTAAATTACTTGATGTATTATTTTATTCATTGTTAATACGCCAGAACTTTGTGTGTGTGTGTGTGTTCAGACATCCCACATACTCGACACTAAAAGCCTGATAAATTTCTCTAAGTATGAGTAATATAGAAGATTACACTGTTCGCGGTCTCCTCCATTCAGTGCTACAACATAAACACTTGAAGAGCATCTGTTGGTGTAGTAGCAGAAGTATCGATCCAGTGATTCGGTGACGGTACTTACCTACGTAGGGGTCGATGATCTAATAATAACTCAGGGTTAACTTGTGCAGGGAAGTGAAGGTTGCTATTATTATTATTTTTACTTGATGCTCCTCCTTAGTTTTGATACAGACTTTGAGATACGTGACTAAGGGATGTTGAAAATTGAGTAAATGATCTAAAGCAAGTTAAGGATTTGTTTCGAATCTTCAAACCCCCAACTTGAGCTCGAATTGTCCCTTTGAGACTATTTGAAGTTCCATTGTTTAGTCTGCGTTTGGTGTCCCTGCAGGAGTGTGGCGAGGCAGCTGCAGTCACGGTTTTTGTAATAATTCCTCAAGTTGGAGAAGCAAGAAAATATCTGCAGTGTTCCAGTAACATATTGCATCATTTATTGTGGTAAGAAATGTTGCTAGTGGTACGAACATGAGTCTTTGAATGAACGCAGGCAACACACGTGGCGCCGTGACGGAAAGTAACCTAGCCAGCGTGCCGAATAGTTGGGGCGTGACTGCACACACTAGTGGGTGAAATTCTTGGCCACTTTGTGTTTTGATCTCACTGAAAATAAGAGTGAAATCTAGTCTTCAGGTCATGACATATACGTGATATACTTTTATTTTAATTATGTTGGCATGTGTTATTACTGTATGAGTGAAATCTAGTCTTCAGGGTAAGATAAATGTGATACAATTTTTTTTAGTTGTTGGCGTGTTGGGTTATTACTGGCTCTTAGGTGGATCTCCCCAGCACTGCCCCTTCCTGTGTACCCAGACTACACTTTTGTCCGATGGGAAGCAGGGAGACTCGGCCGATTCTGATAAACAATGGGAAATACGCTGTCATGGTTTGGTTTGAAAGCGCCAGACAGGGTAAAGTAATGGTTTTCTCTGCCGCTTTGTTGATCTTGGTGTGAGAATTTGTTTTTATGCGACGTAAAACACACACACACACACACACACACACACACACAGAGAGAGAGAGAGACCTATAATTTTGTATGTGGCATGCCGAGAAAGTGTTAATGATTTCCCAGACAAAGGTATTCCAAGGTAAAAATGTACCCTGGGTATGTGAAGTATGTCGATGCTATGTTAGTTCTCAGGCAGCCTTGCTTGAACTATGTGAGAGCGATTCGGCCTTGAAAGTTTTATTTGCTGTCAATAATGTCGAGGTTCCGAGCATTACATTGTTGACTTAAGTAGTTATTATGCAGAACTAGACGGGATGACATTTACGTGGAAATACTGGTGCTACGAAATGGCATTAGAATATCAAGTTTTATCTTCTCTTCAGCATTTTAGAAATATCCTGGGCATGATTAGACATTAATATGAATTACTATCATCTGCACTACTGAAGAGATGCTTGTATTGCTAGAACGTGACTGTGTTGGTGTTCAGCCAGGCAACACTGACTCTAGGGGGTCTTGGTGGAGGTGGAAGGTATGTGGAGGCAAAATTATAATGAACGCACCTATGTGATCAGTCGTACCATGAAAGAAATCCAGTACTCGCCTGGCTTTTGAGGTTTACTCTGTCATCTCTTTGTATATCGGACATCATTTGTGTGCAGTAAAGCGAATAACGAACTATAGATCTTTCAGTTGTTAAGTGAACATATTAGAAAAGGGTATTAGGGTAAAGAATAAATATTTCACCAGTTAAATAAGAATATCAAGAAAAAGAATAGAGTAAAGAGCTTCGAATTATTTGGTCTATTTTAAACCAACATTCCTCTCTTTCATGCCGCCGCCTCCTGCGTCAGTATATCATTCCCGTGCATTACCGTCTCCCTGGTCTCGTGCCATAACGCTATAGGACCTCAGCTACCTGGCGCTTCTTCCTCGCATTAAGTTAGTTTCTAATGAGTGAATTAATATAAATGTAGTGCGGGACGTAAACTCATTCCTTTGTTGTAAAAATGTGCAGTTCCTTAACTAGTGCAGTGAGGGGTATAGATTGCTTCAGTTCCGAGTTTCACCTCCAGGAATTTTGTTCTCGGACCCAAACGTTCCAGACCATTTTATTTTGACTGAAATAGAGCTCGTAAATTACTAATGCAAGAAAATGTGATCTCATGCAACTTAATTGGGAATTACGGTGTTCCCGCTATACTAGAGTGCCTTATAGGGCGAGTGTCTGTACCCTGCTGCGGTGATGCACCAATGAAGCAGTGAAGCAATGAAGCACGACTTACGTTAAAGACCCAACGGTACAGGCCTCGTCTATTAGTCTTTCTCTTTTTCCGTCATAAAACCGCATGTTCTTTGGGCAAATTTTTCAACATTCATGTTTACTGTTTATTTATTGGTCTCTCCTTTCATGTTATAAAAATCTCCTGAATTAAATATACTTTATAGTCGTTTTTTCTTAACGTTCTTATTGTAGGTTTAGGAGGAAAAGTTCTATCCTATACTTCATCGCGTATTAGGTACGTTGCTGTCTCACCCTTTAGCCTACGAATACACACACACACACACACACACACGTCTTTACGAATCCCGTTCTCTCTCTCTCTCTCTCTCTCTCTCTCTCTCTCTCTCTCTCTCTCTCTCTCTCTCTCTCTCTCTCTCGTTCGCATCCGATCAACCACACCCATTCGCTCTCTCGTTTGAATTATTCATTCACTTTCACTCGTCACCCTTTATTTCTTCATTCACTCATCCACCCACTCATCCTTCTCGGTGACTTACGCACTGACCCACCCAGTCACCCCACCCACGCACGCATCCATTCATTCATCCATTTGGCGGACAACACGACTATTACAGCCATTCGTATGCAATTAACCTGCTCATCCTGTCGGCTCTTTCACGTGTGTGTGTGTGTGTGTGTGTGTGTGTGTAAATTTTCCACATGCACGTCTGGGAAGGAGACGAGGCGGGACGAGATGGGACGGGACTGAGATGACCTCTCTCTTGCACGAAGCGAGAGAGGTCACGGCGTTGACCACATGACCTTCTGCAGAATGGCGCAATGTCTGTGTGTTGGGTCTTGTTGGGCGGCAGCGTTGCTTAGCTTGGGCCCGCGGAGAGAGGATGCCATCTCTCCCGTCTACTTTTTTTTTCTTTTTTCCTTGGTAAGGGTGTTTGATCTTGAGCTTCACAGTTCCCTCCTCGGTCACGTTTGCTGGCTGATCCTCTGCTCCTTAATTTTTTACTCACGTTTGCTCTCCGCGTCACTTCGGAGTGTTTATCTCATCTCTCTCTCTCTCTCTCTCTCTCTCTCTCTCTCTCTCTCTCTCTCTCTCTCTCTCTCTCTCTCTCTCTCTCTCTCTCTCTCATTCGCTTAACTTTTTCGCTCACTGCAGCGTCACCACCACCACTCATCACCACCATCCGCACCCGCAACATACCAACCTCATACCAAACATCGCCTTGACCTCTTTCATGACTCTCTCTCTCTCTCTCTCTCTCTCTCTCTCTCTCTCTCTCTCTCTCTCTCTCTCTCTCTCTCTCACACACACACACACACATACACTCACACATACACACATTTGCGGCTCTGTCCGTATCTATCAGTGTCTCGTGTTCTTCTTACGACTGAACTGATCCATCAAGGGAAGCTTATTAGACCTCCCCATATAAACTAGTGATCCATCTGTGCTCCGGTCCTTTCACGTGGTTCCCGTTCCATATTTGTTTCCTATCACCACAATCTCGTACTTTCATAGGACGTGTGGTATCAGTCTTATCACTCTGGGGCAACCAACCGTCATCCCACAGCCTTAAACCTTTGTCAAGGAGCTCATTAAGGTTATTTAATAGTGCCCATATGCTACGCCTCCTCTACTACCGTGTCAATCGTTGTTCACGTGGTTTGGTTGTGGTTTTCAAGCCATACCTAGACGAACATTTGTTGTGGGTCTTGAATAGTGCAGTGTCTCTAAGTCTTATTTTTCTTATAAATTGAGGTGATTACGTTTTAAAAGAGCGTGGTTCTAATTGTTAGATAGTATTGTATGATGTTGGTGTATTTATTCTTCAGGCTGGATCTGAGACGAATAATGACGGGATGTAAGCGAGAAGTTATTGGGGAGAAGGCACGGGCGAACGTATCGTGTTGTGCGAGTGAGGTCTGGGGATCATTATAGAGCTCTGTGGCAACAGTAAATGGTGTTCCATCTTCATTATATATCGGCATTTTCTTGTTCGTATGTATCGTAATTTTCCCGTTAGTTAATTCGTGATTATTCCTTCAGAGATGTACAGCGTAGTGTAATATGCATCGAGAATAGCAGTGCTGGCTTTTAAATATCTAGATCTCTTACGTGGCTTAGGCGGCAGCACCAAGAACATCGTGGCACAGGCTTTACTGTGTACACACGACGGAAAGTGAGCAGTTTAATACTAATCCGCATCTGCTGGTCGTGACGTCATGGCCTGCACACCCGCGTCAGGGCTGCCAACACGCATACACTGCACAACCTGAGATTATTCCCGCTCATGATCCTGAATATTTACTGTATAGAATATGAGTACTGCATGCTATATGTATGTTTTCTTATCGGTAAAAGCTTAGATTGTTGTAGTAATTAATATATTATTCATTACGCGATCAGTTTAAAAAAAAAATCATCTTTAGGGTTTTCAAGTAATGTGCTCAGTATATTTTATTTCACATTGTTTTATTTGATTTATTAATTTTTAGTAATGGTAGGATATTATTAGCATTGGTATATATACTAATGTGAATCCCATATTTGCAGACGAAATATGCTCTGCTGGATGAGAGGGACATCTGCCTCGTCCAGCAATTCGCCTTTGAAGCAAGAGTCGAGATCAACCGCGACGGGAACGGAGCTGCAATATATGCCTGGGCTTACGACATCAACCGTGGCAGGACCTCGGGCCAGTACGTCCACGACCTGCTCTGGTGAGAGATACTTCGCTGATTACGTGATCGCGTCTTACTACAGGGTGATCCATAAGTCTGGACACCACAGTAATATTACTAACGTATAAAGTGAATGTGCTGCATTGACGAGTGTACGGAGTTATTGCATGCATCAGGTTCATGTGATTTTTTGCAAAAGGCACCAAACTATATGAGGATATGGAATTTTTATGAGTACAATTACATTCTTTTGCCTAGTGTCCATATTTTGTTACCCTGCCCTTCCAGTAATGCTGAAATGGTGAATGACCGCACAGTCCTCTATGAAGTATATTCCTCGGCAAAGAATACCGGATTCTGATAATCTTTATGTAGGCATTTCTTCATTTGCTACATTCCCAGTTAGATAGATAATGAGGTGTCGTATCGAAGAAAGGAACGTGGAGTAGGGGGTAATGTTAGGGCATCTTTTAAATTATCATCAGTGTGCTTCATGAAAATGTCAATCTCTTTGTACGCAGTGTTCATAATTGTCTATATATTATTAGCCCCTCCATATCATGACCCATGGAGTTGGAGATAAAGTATATAGCTGTTTTAACTATTTATATATTACAGCTGATGTGAAAGCTAATAATCTCAGCGAGTGATTTAATTATTAAGGGTCTTTTTTTTTCGTCGTTTTCATATATCTCTTTGTCGTATTTATCAATCTACTTTTTTTTATTTTACTAATTTTTATTTATTTTATTTATTTATTTATTTTATTTATTTATTTTTTTCAGGGAAACACACAGAGGAGGGATTGCATCAGGGTGGAGAGTAGTACATCTAAACCAGGTTACCGTAGACAACAGATTAGACAATCTAGCGTTAGTGCCTGTAGGAAGCAAGCAGCCCCCAACTCCTTCCACCACCACCCCAAGGGACCAATCTCTCTACTGGGTCGCCATCCAGCAATTACCTGCAGATCCTGTGGAAGAGGTGAGTGCTGTTACTTACTGTGCTGGGGAGTGAAGTTGAAGGGGGAAAGAAAAAGGAAAATGACAATAGCCATTTTTGGACCCTATGCCACATTTTCATGCATCTTGCTAGTCAAGATCATCATATCAACCCCCTGAAGAGAGAGGTTTTGCTATTTTCTCCACTGGCTTAACTTACATAAGCATGGTTGTGAGAGCCTTAGAATCTGTAAATAGCAATCACAAGGATGCGCATGCATACCTTCTGATTTGCTGATCATTGAAAGTAGAAGAGAAATAGTTAAAATTTAGGTTTTTCAATATTTTTACAGTGGTACCTCAGTATATATGTCCTTAATTTGGAACAAACAGGATGTATACCAAACAATTTTTTTTCCTTAATAAAAAAATCCTGTTATAAACATATTGTACAGTACCATGATGGGGTTTTATAAAATCATGCAGTATTTGATGGCATACAAGATGCACCAACATGGCATATTCAGGAAAAAGAGTTTTTTATGTATATATAATAAGCATGTAATGTTTTTTAATTCTTATTGTGATTTTCTTTCCAGCAATATGGTGATTTTGTAGTAACACGATACTTTAATGCAAATGGTGAAGTAGTGGAAGAGGAAGAAGATTGTTATTTTGAGTGCCGATACCCTCCCTGCACAAACATAGAGAAAGAATTAAGGGAGTTTTCAATATGTGGGAGATGTCAGGTGTGTTCATTAAAATGCTGTCTTGCCTAACAATAAGTCAGAAAAAGCTGCATAATATGTGATTTATTTTATTTATTGGTATATTGATGAGAAAAAACTAAACATGCCCACATTATTTTACAGGAAGCAAGGTACTGTGGCACATTCTGTCAGCAGAAGGACTGGCCGGTACACAAGAAACTTTGTAGAGAGAAGCGTCGACCGTGTTTGACGGAGCGGCCTCCTGAACGTTAACCCACACCCACACTAGTCACACCCTGGGTAATATAGAATAGTGTAACACTTTTGTAATAGATTTTTTTGTCTGTATCCCAGTGTTCCATTTTCATTATATGACCTCTAATAACAATACTGTAAGCCCCCTGAGATTACAGGAGAAAAATTTAGAAATATTTTTGTGTTAAAATCTCCAGAGAGTCTTCCGAGCATTTTTGATACTTAAATCTAAGATTATATATACTTTAGTGAAGTACTGATATCAAAGATTATTATACACTTTAGTATAAAGTACTGATAAAAATGAGCATGAGCTGCTGCTACTAAATGTTTTGAAATATAATGTATAAGAGTATGACAATAGATCTCAGCATGATAAGCATTTATTTATTTATGTTAAAATCCTAAAAAAAGTTTGTAAAGGTGTTGTTACCTGTGTATAGATAGAAAAGATAACTGCAGTGTGTACAGTTTAAGACCATAAAAAGTGCCAACCCTGTGATGAGGCCTGGGTCTTTCTGGATGATGGCTCAGCCAAACTATCAGAGGCAACACACACACACACACACACACACTGGCTTCAAAACATATATAGTGTTTTTGTTGCAATAGGTCAAATCCTTGGCTTCATAGACTATATCCCACTATTACATGCTACACTCATGTCCACAGTACCTGGTTTTGAAACCATGTTTGTGTGTGTGTTCTCCGAGATGTTTGACTGAGCCACCATCCAGAAATACCCCATACCTTGTCACACGGGCAGTGGAGGTGGGAGTTGCTGGACAGGAGAATGAAAAAATTATAATCAAGATTTCAATAACCTACCTGCCTGAAGGAAATTACCTTGCCTTATGGCTTGAATGAAAGACTGAAAAATTGAAAACTTTCAAATAACTAAAGTGTAAGGTGTAAGGTAGTTAGAATACAAATATGAAAAATAGAAAACTTTCAAATAACTAAAGTGTAAGGTGTAAGGTAGTAGAATACAAATATAAAAAATAGAAAACTTTCAAATAACTAAAGTGTAAGGTAGTAGAATACAAATATATACATTTAAGTACATATGGATTACTGACCACACATCTGGGTGAATGAAACTGGTCCAATAAAAAAACAGCAGTGAGGGTGCCAGTCACTCAGGAAACCACACTTGTGAATAACACTCAAGGCTTTGCCTGGAATATATTGAGTTGAATCAGCAGTGTCACTTGGCAAACATATCAAACATACAGAATAACCAAGATATGCTATGCATCTCTTGAAATTGTTGTCAAGAAATATGAAATGTCAAGAAATACGAAATGAATTTCTGCTGGAAGTGAAATATAGTTTATTCTAAGTTGAAAATCTATAACACATGCATTTTGAGGCCTTGTTTAACTGTGGCTTTGCAACAGATATGATGGCCAGGCCAGCCAGGTAACCATGGCAGAGAAATACCATGCCTACATACTCCCCATTACTGTATGTGTGGCATTGCTGGCAGATTTTTTTCAGTTATGCAATACGATCTAAACTTAATCACTGTCAGTGCCTCAGTGGGAAATTTTACGTAACTGACTAGCAATTAGCTTATTTGATGCTAGCCTCACTCCAGCCACCTTCCCTGCCCAGAGAGATGTTATACTACATAGCCTGTCATTCTTTTTGTCATTAATTACAGCCACACTATTGTTGTGCAATATTTATTAGTAATCACATGTCCATTGTTACCACTCATCTCATTATGGGATGCTTTACTTACAGGATACTGTAAAATTCTCAAACTTGTAGAAATCATGACTGAATACTTCACAAATTCACCAGTGGACATCCACATGTACATGTCCCTGCCATGAATACTCAACTAGTCTAGCTGTTGTGTTTGTTGTGTGACCACACTTCAATTTCATACCATGGATAAACAATGCCTCAAAATGCACATGTGCAGAGAACATTTTTTAATTAAACCTATACCTATATAACCTATACTTTCACCTCTAGTAATATCTGCAGAAACTCTTGTCACACCATCTTAATGAAAACAATATAACAATGAAAATGTATTACAGACCACTGCATAGAAAGAAATATTACCCATTTTACCTTCAACATTTATCAGTATTTTGTTGCATTATATCTATTGCTTATTCTGTAAGATTACTCTTACTGTCCTTTACTGGTCACTTGTTACCATGATGGATGCACAACAGTAGTGCATAAACCTAAGATGAAAACTTAATAGTGTTTATGTTGTCTCTAATGTCACAATTCTTTCTTTTCTAGGTTGTCTCCTGTATATAAGCTGTGACCAGTCCTATAGCAAGGACTCAAGGCAGTTCTCCAGTACACAGTGGTACACCAGGTAGATTATATTGTAGGTGTTAACTATATCTTGACTTTAGTTGCTAATAAGATTGTCATAAACTTTATGATAATCCCAACTTTAAGGTGGAAGCTAACATTCTACTTATGCAGGTGTGTCAAGATCTGTGTTTTCATATACCTGTTTATAACAACATGATGGTTAAGTACGACTGTGAAATGATGGAAATCTGTCTGACTGAGACTTTCATATAATGTTAGAATTGATATTTATTGAGATTTTTATTTTATTCTAAGTAAAATAAATTAGCCATTCCTTTAAGTATATTTACTCATCAGTTAAATGAAATTCTGGCAAATGCATTCTGAAAAAAAATGGACTAATTGTGCAAAATAAGACAAGACCTAATTGATCATAAGTGATGGCGCAAGAAATGGTAGGGTGTAATGTTGGGGAGTCCTTTGTGCCTGAAGTGCAATGCTTGCTCAACCATTCATTCCATGGGAGTTGTGCAGCAGGGCTGGTGAATGGTGGTGCCTAATGTTGCAATAGTGGGTGTGCAGATAAAGATTTGTCATTATTTTCACCAGATGTACAAACACTTCTAAACCATGTCCTGTTAAGCATTCCTGTGTGGGAATGGTATTTATTGTGAAAATATTTATTCCATTAACTTTAGTTTCCAATGTCAACTCAGCAGCTGGAGGTGTGTTGTCCGTCCAAGAGTCACAGCTGGGAGATTACGAGCTTAATATTAAGCTGTGGACTGATGAGAATGGTGGAATAGTTAAAAATCATCACTGCTTGCTATATGTTATGTCCTGCTTAGGGGAAGTTGGCAATATTTTGAGGAATAGTATAATTTTTCATGAAGTGCCCAAGGAGGTCCAAGAAGTGCTAGTCTTTTGTTCTTAAAAAAAATGGTCAGCATCAAAGACCTAAAAATTCTCTTTATATAACCAAAATTTTTTAGTAGGCAGGAAAATCTACACTTTCAAACTTTCACTTTAAGGTATGTATGTAGGTGCAAGCAGAATACTCGCACCTTTTTTATGGATTCAGTAATCAAGTTGCGCACTTATCATGGCATACTTTAACACCATGCTTGTATCCAGTTCAAGCTGTTTGTTAAGATGTATTTTATAATTCAAACATAAATATCTGTATTTATATGTAATATGAGACTAATGCCACTTATGCCAGTTGATGGGATGACTACCTTAATGCCAAAAGAATTACAACAAAGTTTACTGTGTTATCATTATAAGTTTATTTTTGTCATGTGATCACTCTCTCCAGCCTCTTTCCTCCAAGCAGAGCACAGACCTTGTAAAAGTGGTGATAAATGAGATCATGTTAATACTAGCTAAACACTGGAAACCATTTTGAAATTGCTTATAAATAATGCCATTAAAATTTTTAGAACTGAAGGTCCTCAGGATTTAGTTTTTGTATGACAACTTTCTAAATTTATCATTTTTTGTTTTTTTCTTATTACCAAAAGTTAACTAATGTATACAGCATAGTAATGGAAAACATCTTTGCTGTAAAAATGGAAAAAAAAAATTATACTTCATAAGCATGAGCCTTTTTTATCTCATATGGGAAACTTTACTTTCTTTAGAAATCTTTATAGAAATAACCAGTTTAAAAGACGAAAATAAAGTAAAAGATTTGACAGTATTTATTATGTTATAACATATCACTTAGTCCTTAAGCAACAACTAACTATAATGTTTATGCTACCAATTTTGTGTTAATATATTGATCCTCAATGCACTGATCTTTTCATATTAGCTTCTCTGTAACACATGGTTTGGTTCATACTTTCTCTCCATACATTTGGACACTTACACATGTTTTTTGTTTTAATAGTATTAACAATGAAGTAATAAAGATTAAATATCTTACCAAGTCCTAGAAATGAGAGAAAGGTAGCCAATGATTACAGTTATAATTATTGCTGCATCATTAACTCCTAACATAATAACATGTTTTTACTGCAGTGGTGGATGGTTCTTGTATAGCCATCTCAAGAAAAGGAGGGCATGTGATGGGCTTAATCAGAGGACAGGAATTTTTTTTTTTTCTAGGTAAGACTATTGATGCATCACAAAGATGCAAAAGCAATTGCCATCCATGAAGCAAATGTTTTCACAGCTCTACATTCCTGACAGATCTATGCCAGTGGACAGGCTGTATTAGTTTTTGAGGCAGGGGCTGATGAAGCTATGGTTGTGGTGTTTGCATTCATATGCAGTTCAGCAAGTTGGAATACAAGTCAGTGCAAACCATGGCACAGTTACTGTACAGTAGGTGTCTAGCCTGCAGCAGTAGACTCAGGAAGAGTTTTTGTGTTTGGTTTCATCTATGGACTTATTACTTTAGTGAAGCCTCTCTTGTTTCCATAGGCATTTTTTTTTTCCTCTTTTTTTTTTTGTGTGTGTGTGTGTAATTTTTGGTTAGGGATATGCGCAGAGTACAAGTTTGCAGGTGTATAATTCTTGGTTCATCTACATCATTCTGGTTCATCTAAGTAACAAACTGAAAGGCATTTATTTTCATGCAAATGTATGGATTATTTCTAGCACTACATTTTCATGACAACATGTGTGGTCTCTATTATTAAGTTTAGTACATCAGTTATATAGGTTATATTAAAAGAAGATTAGTACATCAGTTATATAGGTTATATTAAAAGGAGAGAGAAAACTGAATATAAGGAGTTAAATGTGAGACAAAAGTGCCATTTCATACAAGTTACCCCCCATCCTGCAAACATTCACAGTAAGCAATTTCAGATATCACTGATTACCTCTTATCAGATGGTTAACACAACACAGTTTTGTTTCATGGGGTTTTGATCAATATTAAAGAAAGTCACAATATAATATAAACACCCACATGAAAATGTTACCACTAAAAAATAAGATTTACGTACTGTCACCTACTTAAGCCAAAGTTGTGGTCCTCCAAACAAAGTAGTACTTGTAGCTGACTTCAAAATTTGTTAATGATGAATGCCTATTTTACCATTGGAAACGTCATTGACAAAAATTTATGTTTTGTTGGAATGTTAATGCAACCAGAGAATTGCATCGGAAACCAACTGCTTATGAGGTGCAAGATGGTTCTCACCCCCATCTCCTCTCCCCCATTGTCATATTTTATTCTATCATCTGGGTGCTGTTGCTCTTTTTTTGGGTTCTGCAAACTTGCCTTTTACAAAATATCTCGATGCAATAGAGAGCTGAAACTACTTTCAGTGCATTTGTCTCTAGCTGGTCTGACAACCAACAGTATTATGGTATGCATATACAGTGGAAGGAGAGAAATATTCTAACTCCATCATACATTTGTAGTGAACAAAACCCCTTCTTTCATATTAGATCAGCTGAATGTTCATTCAAATTAAAAACAATTAGTTTTGATAGTTGGTAAGTAATGCTTGTTTTCTTGAAAACTATGAACTACACCCACAATTCTTTTACTAATGCTATCAGACTGAAGGTACTAAGTGTATGGACAGTCTTTAATCACTCCTTTCATAATCTCTCTTTCATAATCTGAGTCTCATCACTCCTTTCAAAATTAATTCAATATCTAAATGACATCAATAACTGCTGTCATTGCAGGTATTTTAATATAAAGTTTGTGTAAGTTAATGAACTTCTTGTCTCCATATTCTACCAGAGACTATGGTCAAGTTTAGATTTGAAGTGTCACATTCATGACAGCTACTACTTAGTTTCCTCATGAAATTTTTTACATGGCAGAAAATCAAATTGATGCTTATTGCCCATGATAGGTGATCCTTGAAGGATGTCTTCATCTATCCTAAACTGAATTTTTTGTTCAAGCAGCCTGACATAGGTATCCATTAAAGTATTTTCACTTGTGTGACCAGCTGTGAGACTCCATTGATCTATTATTTCATGAAATTGTGCTTCCTTGGATATATGCTATAGAGGAGTAATTCTGAGTATTTAGCTAAGTTTTTATCCTTGTAGATACCATTTCTTTGAATAAAATTACCATTTAAGATACTTATTGAACACTGGAATCTGATGCAAAGTAAATTTCACTTCTATTGTTGTATAGAGGCAATGGTTAATGGTTAACAAATCAGGTTAATCAATATCAAGTGATTTGCTGTGATGCAGGTCCTTGCCACTCGTCATAAGAGATTAAGGGCTGTCACTCAGGCTTTTTAAAGTTGTCACTAATGGAAATGAAACTTTACCATCTCTGGTAAATGTAAAATGGCAAGAAGCATTTTCCATTAACTTAGTAAGATTTATGAGAATGACAGCACAATTACCAATTTCCTACTGTTCTAATAAGAGTTGCAGTTGGGGCCTTGTTACATACAATCTAGCAAACATCAAAAAGTTGTTAGAATCAGTACCCACAACATAGGTAGTATACATATTCTCCCATTCCTCTGTTTTGAGAATCTTTGAGATACATGATCATTGCCACCCTAGAAATATTATGGATCATGATCATTGCCACCCTAAAAAGATTATGGATCAGCTATCAAATTAATTTCAGTGGAAATTACAAAGAAATATGGAGGAAAAATGTACCCATTTTCAAACATCACATATTTCATGAGTACATGAATGGGTGTTCATTAGTTCAGATGTGATATTTTGAAAGCTACAATTTTTCCAATACAAAACTTAAACACAAATTTGAAAACCCATGTAAATTTTTATTGAATAATTCTCTGAATATAAAATAACTTCCAGCATGTACACATATGCATGATTGATGGTAGTAATAAATAATGAAAGTGCTTTATATGTAAAGCAAGCTTTTCACTGCATGACCATGAAAGAGCAATGTCATTAAGTGGTCTTCTTGTAACTCTGTGGGTTAGCACAAATCAAAATTTCATGATGTATGTATCCAGATTGAATAAGTTTCCTTAAAAAAAAAAGATGTATGTATCCAGATTGAATAAGTTTCCTTAAAAAAAAAAAAAAGTCTTACCCTTCCTTGACATACATGGAGAATACTGAAATTTGCCTTCCTGTGATGTTTTTAATTTTCATGTTTTTTGTTGTTATTCCATTGGTAATGGCACATTCATGTGGGATTTGTGAAGTGGACCTCCAAGTAATTTCATTAACTTTAATTTTAATTCTCAAACTGAAAGTATATGTAACAAATACATTTCCATTGAACCTCAAGTTAATGAAGTTCCTAGGATGATGCCAAACCTAATTGCCAGTTAAGTGCAAGGATAAATGTAAAAAAGCTGAAACTAGATGTTCAAGGACAGAAAACAATGGAAGTATTTTTGCTTCAAACTTGTTTTGTCAAAGATAATTACTCTCTCAATCTGATCTTCAGTAGATGAACATTTGCATCATGTAGTGAATGAACTTTTACTTCAGTAGAGAATAAGTTCTGAGGAAAGTGATATTTATTAGTGGCCTGACAACATATGACAATGACCAAATTGCACTGGAAAGATGAACTGACTACATTAGAATGATTATACTTCAAATAAATCAAGATTTCTCATGCACCATATCACAACTTACAGTAAAATGCAAGTCTGGTAAATCAGGTTTTATAAATTCTATGAATTTTTCTTCCTTTATGATTATTAATTTTCATCACATTATTTAGTTCCTAGTTAAGATCTTTGGTCCACAGTTCCTTTACAGTAAACCTTTTTGTTATGTAAATGGGAGTGATGAATTCTTTGTGTGACCACATTTGAGGTTACCCAAGCTTATTCCTTTATTATGTATAATTTTGGAGTTTGTTCATGGGATGGATACTGATGGATTACTACTTTCGTAATCCTCAAAATATAAATAACTTTGTTTTGTGCATTATGAACAACTTATGCCTTTATGCCAAGTGATAAAGATCATTCCCTTTTGTACATTATTCTAATATGTAAGGATTCTAAGATTGGCTTCATGATTTTTTTCTGTGCCCTCTGGCATGTCCTAATACTGTAAGGTATACAAAATCCTGTATAATATTTGAGTTTTGCCATTGCCAAATAATGCATAAGCTGCATAGTGATATCCGAGGCTTACCATTGTTAATACATTCTAGCTGATATGCTAACATCTGGGATGTGGGAGGATTCAGCCCACATGAGGCTCTGTAACATAAGTGGCTTGTATGACTATTGTGATACATCTTGAAGTCATTTATCTACTCCTACATAAAGACATTTTAAGATTATATCTTCCCAGTTAACAATAACTAATAATGATACTTACAGTGAGTATGCAATACAGATGAATGCTGGACTTCCATGTATGTGCATTATGATGGTCATCTGTAATGCACTCAGAACTAAAGTAACAATTGTGCCAAAATTATAACTACTACAATAAGGCCACGGTTTACATTGTTGTGACATACCATCTCGGAAAGTGCGCTGTTAGCTCATCTGTAAAATGGGTTTCCCTGTTACATGATAAAAGAGCATCATCACACAGCAAGAACATCAACCATAAACTGAGAAATTTTGTGTATTGGTAAATACTTCTCATTTGGATTGTATTAATTTTTAAAAGACAATGATTTGTTTAATATTGGTCTATGTGCATAATCCTAGTATTGCATTCTTTATATGCCCATTTGTTCCTTTAAACAGTATTCATTAGCATTATTTATTTATAATGATAGCTAATATAGTCAGCAGCTTCTGCTATGTTGGGTACTTTACTAACCAATGTGAAATATTTCCTTTTTACTAATAGAGGTAGCATTTTTATATATTTAAATTAGTTACAGTTAATATGGATATATTTTTGTGATGCCTACAATACTAGAATAGTAGGTTAGGATAATTATTGGCTGCTCAAGCAGTGGTTCCATGGAAGATCTAGTTTACTTATCTGTGAAATTTGTCTGCCAGTTTTATGTACACAGACCTCTGCAAAATTTAATGTTTACTCCCATTTTTCATAAACAGTACTTCATGAATGAAGTACTAAATAGATATGAAAATCCATACTACTGTGTGAGCAGCCTTTCTCTCACAAGCATTGATCTCACAGTAATCCCCTAACAACTATTTCATTGAGGCATCTCAATAGGGCAAACTGCTTTTTTTCTGCTAAACAAATTCATTTAGTTGTAATATAGTTTGGTATTTCATTATTCCTATGGACATATGAAATTTAGTGTACTCACCAATCATTCCACTTATGGTTCTGTAATGGAAATGTAAGATTTCTGTAATCTGTGTGTAATGGGTACTCTCCGTCAGCTGAGGATACTGCCTTGTAGGATTTCTGTAACAATAGAAATATTTTATTTCACAGCTTTCCAGTTATGCAGAAAGGTGTCTTAAAACTTATAAAATGTTATACAATGATTACTGAGACATTACTACATAGCTCAGGTGTTTATAATTATTATAGCACAAACAAAAAAAAAACTATTCATATAATGCATGTAAACATTTGCATGTAAACATTTCATTTAATATTTCAAGCAGATAACATCTTGCATACATGCCAGGTTTCATGCATCTGGAGGAGAATATCAACACCATTATTTTTATTGTTATTCTTTTCATGGAATAAAGTAACCATCTCTTTATAAAGGCTTGGAAAGCAAGGCCAAACACTCAAACAGTCAGATCAGACTAGCAAAGGTAATGAAACTCCTGACCTTAGTGTCAACTTTTTTGTCAGTGCCTTTCACAAATACCATAACCTTATTAATCATAGCTTTACATTTTGAGTATGAATGTAAATCATAACAGGCATTTGTAGTGAGTAGCTTATGACCATTGTGTAGAGTTTGTGGAAATTGAGATTTGTGTTTGGTTGCCTGCTTTTAATTCACATGACCCTGCACCATGGATTTTTTTTTCTCATGGATGTGAGGGCACTAGCAATATTTAACATGTTGATAGTAAGATATATTACTCCCAATATTTTCTCTTTGGGAATTTCTGCTCTCTTAATTTGAAACAAAGATGTAACAGATGCATACTCCCTCCCACCACACACACACACACACACACACACACACACACACACACACCATACATACAAATCTTGTGTTTATAAATCCCTGTTTTGTACCACAGGGAATAATTTCTTTTCTAATAAGCTAGGTTAATGACAAGCTTAGCTGATAATGACTTCTAGTCCTACTAACACCAAATATATGTTTATTAATAAAATATCTAGCCTTTTCTTCTATTCCTTGTTACTGATAATAATGCAAATTTCATTATGGTCTAAAAAATGCAGTCCCTAAGATGACACAACTTATGAGAATAATTTCATGTCATCCAATGAGATAAGTAAAGTAAACCCAAGGATCATAAGCTGCCTACTCAACGGCGAGTAAGCCTGGCAAGTGGTGATATGGTAAAAGTATGATGTAATGGGACTTATTTTGGCTGGTGCTGAATTGTGAAATAAATATGCATACTTAAGTAACCTATCTTGGATGAAAAGGAAAGTACACTGAGGAAATCCATGCTATTGTGTGAGCAGCCTTTCTCTCACAAGTATTGATCTCACAGTAATCTCCTAACTACTACTATTTCACCGAGGCATTTCAATAGGGCAAACTGCTTTTTTTTTATGCTAAGCAAATTAATTTAGTTGTAATATAGTTTGGTATTTCATTATTCCTATGGACATGAAATTTAGTGTACTCACCAATCATTCCACTTATCGGTTAAAGGAATGGACGGAAAATAAAGATTTAAGTATGCATATCTAACTAGGAGTAATACCAAACGCTAACTGAAATTAGGGAAATGGTGCAGCAGTTTGAAATTGATGAGGGGGGGGCGACTAAGGTGATGTTGTGGGTTGGTGACTATGGTGTAATACAGCACCCATTGATAGTTTGATAACTTGTTGAAAGTGGGAGAGGGTCACGAGACAGTAACATGCTGTGGAAGTAAGTAGAGAGAGCGCGGGGGGGGGGATAAGAAAGAGCGGGGGGGGGAGAAGGGGATAAGAGAGAGAGAGAGAGAGAGAGAGAGAGAGAGAGGAAAGTTCTCCACCACACTGGGCCTGAGCTGATAAACCGGTAAATTAAATATAAAATTAAATATTAAATCTGCATTACCACCAACAGTGGTAATGCAGATGTTACAGTCTACTCCCTGAAACAATGAGGCAGTTAGCATACACCAGCCATCGCACTCCACTCATTTAACTGCGTATTCAATTAAATGTGAGAAGCATAGAAGTCACATTTTATCTGTACGACACAATGAAGAGTGAAAGTATACATTGTCCCTACATTAAGTAAGGCAAGAAGACTGCAATGGAAAGGGACGTGCCTTGCTGTGGACTGAGTAAGCAACCTTCTCCGGTAAGTGGGACTGCAACAAACCCTTTCCCTTACAGTCTTTCCATTTATACTCTTATCTTCCAGCTCCTGTCTTGCGCTTTCCTTAAAAAAAAAAAATAAATAAATAAATAATAAATAAATAAATAAAAAAATAAAAAAAAATACACCGGCAATGCCACAAAGCATAAACTATTAATTAATTTGGAACATACATCATGCACATGAATGACTAATTAGGAGTGAGAGGGGGACCGCGGTTTTTTAACTGCTCTCATCTTATTAATTTAGGAAAACGATCTATCATTCGATCTTTACGGAGAAGGAAACGAGAATCAGAGGCGATTATTTTCCTATTCCCTAACTACTTTTCCCTTTCTGAAAAAAAAAAAGCTATTTTCTCGACAATAATCCTTCATTAATTTTACAACCGTATTTCGATTGAAGTGGGACACTAGGCTTTCGATCATGTAATACAACTGTATTCTTGACTGATATCAATCATGGAGTCGATGATGCCCTTCAACAAGTCGCGGGAAGGGTGGGACGGCGAGTCATGTCCCTTGTCGGAAGAATTATAGGGAATGGGAGTCGAACCACTTTTTATAGGCGCTGAGTGAAAGTATTGCAGTTTGCAGCAGATGTGTACCACCAGAGGCACGCCACCGCCCAAAGGTTGCATTGTGCTCGGTAGTCATCAAGGGACTGATCAACTAGGTTTCGTTGGAGCGGGATGATGGCTGCAGGCCGGGCGGCATTTTTCTGCAGTCTATGCGAGTATCATGCGCTCGCCTGTGATGACGAACGACTGTAGCTCCGAAATTCGCCAAAGGATATTCTCGGAAATACTCTGATTCTGATTCACACACAAAGTTATTACTAACCATAAATCAAACCCAACCTAAACCTAACCTAACCTAGCCCAAACCAGTGATTGGCACCTACTCTTCCAGACTTGGGAAAATATACGGCCGGGCGGCAAGTCAAGCGGACAGCCTATGCAGCGTGCAGTCTAGACAAACATTCGGCAACCACTCGCGTTAACATCTTTTTGTACTATACATCTATAAAAATCTTATGCTGATCCATCGCAATGACAAGAACGGAGTGCGAAATATCGGTGAAGAACAGTTTAATCAGCGGTCATGTTCGTCACCGAGTCTGACTGCTTCGAAGTTTCCTCTCACTGATCTTAACCCTAACGTAACAATTTTATACACACCAAGCTGAACTTTGTCACACTTGCCAGATACCAGATGGTTTCAGCAAAATACTCTAATCCACTACCATAGCACAACATTACCAATCAAAGGAGACAACTTCCGGGTGAGTTCTCTTCGACAAAGGCTGTCCCTGTGCTGAAATACCTTCCCATTGCTGGTCACGCCTCAGCATATTACATAGCATATAGTAGATCTACTTAACTGGTATTGCAATGAACGTAAGCATCACTACTCGCCTACAACAAATACCTGCGAGATTGATAACCTGGTGATAACCCAGGTAACAAACAACCTGCAACCTACGTACCATCTGAGGAGCCATATACATAAAAGCAAACTCTCGCCGGAATGCCACGCCCTGTGAATAGAAAGGTAATCCCTGTGGCGTAGCAAAACAGTGGGTAAATAGTAAACGAGTAAAAATATAATACCCTGCCCGCCTTCTCAGAGCCGTTAGTGTGAAGCCAGGTTAAACAAGCAAGCCAACGACACCATTTCTTAAGCAGGTTTGCTGTCTGCCTGTCCAGATGACAACACGGACGCAAAGTGAAAGCGTGATGGAGTATGAAAAAAGTCTTTAATTTTAACTCGGCAACAGTCTAGATTGGTGGAATATTAATGACACTATAAACGTCTCGTATACACTAGTATGTTGTTAATAGTGTGGACCGAACTGCTAACTGAATATTCTTGATGCCCAACTCACAATTTGTGCTTTTCATGGCCACACGGTCTTCCACGTCCACTGGTGAGTGATCGAGACAAATAAAGACGCCCCTCCATCTCCCTGTCCTAGCATCCAGCAGACACAAACCACCCACCTGTTTCACTACTCCCAAGCGCTGTCTTTCCTACACACACCTGAAGGAGATGACTTTTATATTGATAGCTCCTTCCGGAATATTGCACTGGAGTGAAAGAGATACAGCTTCCTACCCCTGGTGTTGCTATGATGGCTAGGGCGGGACTGCCTATGGTGGTCCCTCTCCACCCCAACATTCTCCGCCGAACCGAAGCGGTTAACGCTCGAAACAGCTACGCCTGAATTCTTGAGTCTCCGGTACAAGTCTATGTTTTTTTACACTGATCTAATATTGCTATTTATACCATTCTAAGCAAATTCAAAGCTTTACTGAAAAGTTATCTATGTACATTATACACATTCATGAAATCTGTTGTTGCGGTGGAAGGGTTCATTGCAAGCGATTCGAACTGACGAGGCGTTCGGCTTTATAAATTTACTAACCTTTGAAGAGAAGAGTCTGTCCTGTAGCGTAGATTCATACTGGCCGATGAAAAAAGTGAAAATATCATTATCATCGCTATTGCAACAATAGAAGTGGTAAAGTAGTAGTAGTAATAGTAGTAGTAGTAGTAGTAGTAATACAGGCAGTAGTAGTAATGATATTAAGCCTTTTACTGCATACGCAACACTTCATCACTCTAAACAAACTGAAAAAAAAAAAAAATACTGCAAGCATCTACAAGGAAAAAAAAAAAGTTGGAAGAACAGGTATATACTGTTTAGAGGTGCCTGCTAAAAGAAACAAAAAAAAAATGTCGCTGTAATTTGTGAGTAAAGAACCATGTGTCATAAGCAGTGAAAAGGTTAAAGAATAACAATAACGCTACAATGATGGTGGTGGTGGTGTTGTGGTGGTGGTAGTGGTGATGGTGGTAGTTGTGGTGATGATGAACGGTTGTCATATTCACCGTCACTCGTAAAGGATAAATACCTTTCTTAATTCACGCTTGTTACTGTGCGTCTTTTAATAATGTGAGCCAAAACACAAAATCCAGTGTGAAGAAGATTACAACGTCTATCTTAATAATACTTTCACTGTTATGATCAGTCTTTATTGATACCGAGATCATTGTAAAAAGAAAGAAAAAAAAATGGTTTGCGGCAATACAGAAAAAAAGATTAATTTCATCCCTTTAGGCAACATAACTCTCCAAAATAAAAGGCTGTAGTACAAAAAAAGTGCCAAAAAAATAGGTGGTTACGGGAAAAATGGTCTAGCAGTGAAAGAGTTAAATACATTTAGTAATTATGGTGTATGTATCAAATAGATAGATAAATACATAGTCCAGTCCATATTTTTATTTAATAAAAAAAAGTGTATTAACTCTTTCTGGATTATTGAAGTTATGAAAGAACTAAAATGTATAATATATCTCTAACGCAATGTTGGCTCATGGTTTTGTGTAAATAAAATTGTTGATTTTATGGCAATAATATCATTAGCTAAAACATTCTTAAAATCATAAGTATTAAGAATAACTTGTTCAATTTCCTGCACAATAAAAGATCTGTGTAACATGTAGTAACAAACCTTATTAATAAACATGATAGATAGATAGATAGATAGAAAGATAGACAGATAATTAGATAAATAAATAAATAAACATACATTCTAGCAACCAGAACAAAGAATAACAACATTGAACCATCCTGCAGCACATCCTAGAAGGCACATGGAGGCAGACGAGCAGAGCCAATGATACTAGCGTGCCTAATTTGATCACGTATAAAAATGTGCGAGTCTGCCCTCGTCTCTCCCTTATAGACCAATGGGTTCAAGATGCTTTTTAATGACTCTCTCTCTCTCTCTCTCTCTCTCTCTCTCTCTCTCTCTCTCTCTCTCTCTCTCTCTCTCTCTCTCTCTGTGTGTGTGTGTGTGTGTGTGTGTGTGTGCAAAGTTCAGTCTGCGATCCCTTCACTTTTCCTTGAGACCACATTCCCTCAACTTGTCTTTCTCCATCTCCACCACCACCACAACCACCACCGTCTCCTAGGTGCTCACCCACCCAGCTGCACTTCCACCGCCTTGTCCAAATGACCTCATTCCTCTTCCTCCTTTCTACCTTCCTTTCCTCCTGCCAGCAATTAATAATGATAATAAAGATAATGATAACAATAATACCACTACTATTATTTCTTTCATACGGTGGCTACTATTTACTAAGGCTAGCTTTTCTATAATGATGTAACTATAGTTTAGATTAGGGTGGTTTGAAATTAAAATAGTCTAAGTAAGATCTAACTGTATAACGATGTTTGAAATTCATCTCTAATTAATAGTATCTATTCCTGCTATTACTATTACTACTACTATTACTACTTCCCCTTCTCCCATTACCGCTACTGCTATTACTACTACTACTACTACTACTACTACTACTACTACTACTACTACTACTACTACTACTACTACTACTACTACTACTACACTAACAACTATAACAGCATCAATCCTGCTCCTCATCACCTCCACAAACATCATTACATCATTAGCCACTCTACACGTAAGGATGGAGAGTCCAGACCACGTGGTTAGTCTATGAAGATCACCTTGGCAAAGTGAAGCATGGACTGGCCAGTCATGCACCAGCCACACACGCAAGCCAGCATAGTCAACATGAACAGCACGAAGGCCAGTGTCAAGGCTCTGTGACCTTCCTTGGTGATGCGAAAAATAAGGAGGTGGTTTTCCCAGTCTCAGCTACCGGTAATTGTTTCTTTTTAATTAAACATTGCACATATAAAAAAATTAAGATAACATTAAACTGTAAAATTGTGTTCTTAATTACTGGACACTCTGAGACAGCTTTTCTTGTTCTACAGCTATATTCAAACATTGTATTGCCTAGAAATTGAAAAACCTATTATTATTTTTTTTTGTCTAATACTTTCTTGTAGAGGCTTATAAATATCTCATACATTTCTTTTAGTGTTGTGAATTGTTGCATTGCACAGTGAAAGGATTAATGTATAGACTCTCTCTCTCTCTCTCTCTCTCTCTCTCTCTCTCTCTCTCTCTCTCTCTCTCTCTCTCTCTCTCTCTCTCTCTCTCTCTCTCTCTCTCTCTCTCTCTCTCTCTCCATATGTTCTGTTAAGTACTTTTCACCCAGTCAAACACACTGCAAATCCCTCTCCTCTCTGTAACTATCAAATGTCAATGCAAGACTGAAATTATTACTTAACTGTCGCCACAAGAGAACATAAGAAACAGTGGAGAGCATGTTACTCTGATTTCTCTTTCTTGTTTTGTGTTTGGAGACGAGGATGTGAAGAAACTGCCACAGTAAAACGTAGTCATGAAACAGAGAAGAAAGAAGTTAAGTCTTATAAGGAAGATGAATTGGTGAAAGAATGAAGCAAGGAAGATCTGCATGTCATTCTATAAGAACTAATGGAACGAGTGAAAAAGAGAATTAAGCCGCAGTAGAATGAAGGAAAAACAACCTGCAAGTTATCCCTATAAGAACGAGAAAGAAGAGAAAAAGAGAAATAATTAAAAAAAAAAACAAAAAAAAAACGAAGAGAGACGAAAGGAAGATATATAAAGTTAAGAGGAAAAGACGACGAAAATATGAAATAACAGTCATGCAGAAAGTTCAAGATTTTGATTATCGAAGACAGACACAAGTTAAGGCACCATGATAAACGATAATAATGATAAAAAAAAAGAAAGTATGTAAAAATGACCATTCATTCGCTAGAGTAAAAAAAAGAGATAAAGAAAAGAAAGAAGGAAGGACGGAAGAAAAAGAAGAAAGACAAAGAGAAGAAGAAAGGAAGTAAGGAAAGAAAAGACAAGACAAGAAAGAAAGAAAGAAAGAAAGAAAGAAAGAAAGAAAGAAAGAAAGAAAGAAAGAAAGAAAGAAAGAAAGAAAGATAAAAAAAAAAAACAAATAGAGAAACATGATAAAATAAATGAATTCAACGCCCATCAAACGCAATGCACACATAGATCCTTCAGAGATGAAAGGATTAGTCCCTACATAGCTAATCAAACAGACTTCATCACTCACACACGAAACAAAACTCGGCACCTAACTGCGTCGCCGTCACCATCAATTTAATCAGTACCGCAGCTTGTCATCATTATAATCATCGTCTTTATAATTCATTTGATTGCTCGTTATCGTCATCGTCACTATTGCTAACTATCACTATACATTATCGTCGTGGATAGTCTTCGTTATAATTCCCCTTTCCTCTCTCTCTCTCTCTTTGGACCACTTATACTCGTACAACAACCTTAAGTGCTTTGAATGCAGTGTATTAGTTGTACGATAATAGCATGGCTTCTGACACCATTAAGAACAAAAGCCACGTGTTCTACAAATCCTTCTCCTTCTGTTGAGGACAAAACTTAGTGCTGTCTGTCATGAAAAAATGGACATTCAGAAACTGTCAGGCAAAAATGTACACGTTAATCTAATCAACAAAGGGATTATTTAGAACAGATACCTGGTTTAGTCTTCTCTCCGAGACAAGAAGGAATAAGAGAAGATTAGAGAAATTTATGACTGGGGATGATAGGTGGAAACAGGTAGCTATATTTCATACGGGGACTGCCACGTGTAGGTCTGATGGCTTCTTGCAGCTTCCCTTATTTCTTATGTTCTTATGTTCTAACATTGATGCTACATACCCTCACCCCTCCCCAATCCGAAAAAAAAGAAGGAAAAAAAAAATAAATAAAACTGGTGAATGTTTCACTGCTTTAAAAAAAAAAAGTTGCTTATTGGATTTTCTTACAACACTCGTCTGTGAATCAGCAAAAGAGTTGAAATAAAGGTTACTCTAGAATCATCTTCAGATTGCAGTTCTCAAAGGTCATGAGAACGTAGCAGCTTTCTTTCTCGCTCCCGTAACTTGCAGCCACAAGTGTCCCCGCAGACTTATAGCAGTCAAATATACCGACCTGCCGGATGTGCTACGCATGTCTGCATCTGTTTGTGTAACACTGTGAACATGCAGGTGACGCTGGTAATGGAGCTGACAGGCAAAGAACGTCCTGTAAATTTGATATGTGAGGATTTCTAGACTGCTGCAGAAGCTGTACATCACGCAATACAGAATCATCATCAAAGAGACAGCGAGAGATATGCACACCAATTGTACCTGATTTATTTTTACTTTACCATTTAAAAAGTAATACGTATTTTATAATTTCTCTTTTTTTTTTTTTTTTTTTTTTTGTGTGTGTGTGTGTGTGTGTGTGTGTGTGTGTGTGTACTGACGTAACCTTGACAAGACTATCACTGCCTCCACCACACACAGTGACCTATCCACCTGACACTCCCCATTCGTCACTGTCATCTGAATTACCTGCGTGACATATAAGTAATTGCCTATAATGAGAGTAGCGTTACACCTTCCTCCAAAAAAACTGTGGTCACTTGGTAGGTAACTTATGGAGGCGACCAATTGCAAACCTCGCCTCAATCACGTGTCAGAAAGGAAACACACACACACACACACACACACACACACACACACACACACACACACACACACACACACACACACACACTCAAAACCAGTTCCTCCCAAAATACTGTTTCCATTTTTTCCTCTCTTGAACTTCTCCACGTGGGTACGCGGTTGGTTACATTCCAGACTTGCAGGTTGGCAATGTTGGGGCGTGTGGCAACTTCCTCTGGCGGGGACTGCAAGAGCTATAAAGAGGGTCACCGTTGCCCTTCTTGTACCACATTCGCTCTTCATCGCCAGACGCCAGAAAGGTAGGATACTGTTACCGCCAAACAATCTCTCTCTCTCTCTCTCTCTCTCTCTCTCTCTCTCTCTCTCTCTCTCTCTCTCTCTCTCTCTCTCATTATTTCTTTCATCATTGGCACTGTCGGGCACTGGCACTCTAAAACACTGCCACCAGTCACTTTACAGATTATCCATTCAGTTAGACACTGTTCGATCTCGACATAGGACAGTTTTTTTTCAATAAAAGATTTATTTTTTTCTTTCTTCATTTACTAATAATTTTGTTAGCTTTGTGTTGCTCTCAGGAAATGGATGATTTTGAAAAGCTTTAGGCTCTTACTGAAATAATTTTATAATACCACAGGGATGATTAGTCAGTTCATCACGAGATTTCTTAACTGATGACGTAATATCCTTGTTAAGCTATCACTAGAAACATGAAAAATAGCATCGAAAATCACAATGGCGTTCACTCGAATCTGTTAATCAAAAGTAGTAGAGGTAAGAAGCTGCAACGTTTGAGAATGCGGTCCTGGGACACGAAGGGAAGCCACAACCACGTAACACTAGAAGCTTGTACAAGGCGGCGACGAGATGAGGCTTGTGTGGGAAAGCTTCGAGGTTTGAATTTAGTTCGAAGACTGATCCTAAGAAGATAAAAATTGATTATCTTCTATTTCGAACTTATTACAGTAATTAAGTGACGGAAATTTCAATGCAATTAATAAAACAATCTTAATGAAATGCTGAATATTCACTATCATCTCTTATCTGGCGGTTATTATAGTAATTACTAGGAAAATAGCTTGTTATCAGAGAGACTTTATGGATTATTTGCCCTCAGTTACTAAGAAAGCAGGATGCCATCGTGAACTGATACGGAGAATGAATGAATAAATAAATGGATAAATATATAAATAAATGAATAAATAAATAATAAACATAATGAGGTCAGAAAACCATTAAGAAAGCAACTGTGTACAACTCAACATCAATTAAGTCTCATACATTCCAGTGCTTTAACACTTGAAATAATACTACAGAGGGTGGAGTCAAAACAGATCGGCTCATTAACTCCCTTCCCTCTCTCCAACCTTTTTCGCTTCTCTCACTAGGTACTTCATACGTCACCTTGCTTGGTTTTCATGACTTTAAGCTTATGGACGATACATGCCTTGCGTCCCTAAGTAGTTAACCTATCAGTGATTTACTAGATTACCTTAATTTCATATTTTCTCTATTTATTTTCAGATGGGGTAATATATTTGCATTTATTCGTTTCATTATATTCTCGCCGTGACCAATACTGTAGCGAACTGTTTTCTCCTCAACTTCCCCTTCACTGTATGTACAACTTAAACACCTCCCGAAGAGACGTGTGTTATATTACCAGCATGCAATTACATCATGAACTTTCGCAAAATCTCAATGTAATGAAGTGTCAGTGTGTTGCTTTCTCACTTTCACTGCAAGCCCTCGATATGTCTTAGTGATGGTATTAACGATAACAACAACATCACTAACAACAAAAACATCAAAAATATCTATTGATATAAAACATCAGATTGTCGATAAAGTCGCTTCTGCTTCCAGTGCTTTCTCTCTCATTTGGCTCTGAACACACACACACAAAAAAAAAAAAAAAAAAAAAAAAAAAAAAATCCAGTTTCTTTGGTCTCTTGCTCATCTTCTTTTCTGAACCAGTTATCAATATTGCAGCTTTTATCAGGAAGATACTATTCGTGCTTCCATTTACAACTTGCATGATGATCGTTCGTGTAAAGGTTATTCATATCTTAAAAGGAGATCACGTGCGAGAACACACACACACACACACACACACACACATCTAACCAACAACGAAATCCCTGTCCCCACTTTCTGACCTGCTTTTCATAAGTAAATAAACAAAATAAACTTAATATATCTTTGGCCAGTGTCGTCTTACATGCTCCACCCACACGATACGGTCTGCACTAACAGTATGTAGTCTCATTATATTATCCTTTCCAGTTACACCTTCACCTTCTTACCCTTACTTTCACTTCCTGGAAGATGCTCAAGGCACAGTTAAAATGCAACGTTTCAGATTTTTTTGCTTCAGACTAAGCTCTCTCTCACTTGAACTTACATTACTTTTATATTCAAGAGAAATTTTGGCATGCGTGTCACGACAAAACGGCCTTGCTTCGTGTAGCGTGATACGTTGCAGAAGTGGGCGTGTCATGAGGCACTCGCGTCACGTCACTCATCTCCTGGGTACTGTCAGAAATGGGCTCATATGCTGTTAAACGAAAGCACAGGATTCACACTCGCTAATGAAAAAACAAAATGCGATATTCATGAGCCTCTCTCTCTCTCTCTCTCTCTCTCTCTCTCTCTCTCTCTCTCTCTCTCTCTCTCTCTCTCTCTCTCTCTAATTAGTGTGTGTTTGTGAGGTAACATGCAATGAATGAATTAATTAATGTCACTTTCTTCTGTAATTATGTCATAATGCCAATTAACTTTTCGGTGTCTTCTCCTTTCACAAATCAAGGTATTAATTTACTATCTCTCTCTCTCTCTCTCTCTCTTACTTTATTAAGTGGCAATCGTACACAACTATCAACAAAATGTAACTACTATCACAACCACACCGCTGACTGACCTTCAGAGCTCATGGTTAACAAAAACATCTATTACGTTTCTCCTTCCTGAAATGAATCGACGCAAGAAGGCAAAATTGGCAACTTTTAAAGACATTTGTTCTTATCAGACTCTCTTGTAAACACTCATAATCGTATTAACATTTTCTTTTATCTCGTATAAGTTTACAAGTACAATTCCTGCATGGTATCCAACCAGTCCCCATTCTGTCCCTTAACCCTAAAAATTCGTCTCCCATAATTTCTTACAACTTTTCAGACACAAATTTTTCTACTAAAGTATATTAAATATTCTTGTAGCTTAGACAACGAGAAATCAATCTTTTATTCTCTTTACTCTATCTGTTCATTCAAATTATATCTTTATACTACTCTAAATGTTACCAAAATACGACAGTAACAGTAAAAGGGTTAAAGAACTCAAGTGCGTGGTATATAATTACAGATACTGAGAGTGAGAGAGAAAGGAAAACAAAAAAGAGAAAGGTTATTGAACTGAAAGACCGCGAGACACGGAAAAAAAAAGCGAGGAAAACGCATAAGATAAATTCGTTACAGCACAAATGAGGTGAATATTTCAGGTTTGCTCTCATCTGGCTCGGTTTCCCTTCACCTGGCCGAGGCAGGTTAGGTCACGCAGTGCTGATTCAGGCTGTGACGTAACCTGAACCGATACATCTTCCTTGCCACATTCAGACCGCATATGAGGCCACTCCCTAATTCGCAGCCTGTGCCCACTCTTTTGTCAATGTTAACTATACCCAAGCCAGTTTTACCTTTCGCCCCGTGCAGAACTGGTGTTACGATCAATTTTTCTTAACCTTTTCCTTAAGACAGAAGAGGTGTGGACAAAAATTAATCGCATGGACGAAAAATGGAACAAAAAAAAAAAAAAAAAGAAAATTAGACATTAATTCAAGGGCGCAAATGGCAAATACTTCGTACATCACCTTGCAGGCTCTCAACTTTCCCTGACACAAGAACAAAGTATAGGCTTCACGTGGACAAGCAACCAGGCTAATGCTCGCCGAAATCAGAGATGGAGAAGTAGAGGGTATACTCGTATAGTGGTCTTATGATACGAAAGTACCTATTAATCATGAATGTTCCTGCGTTGCTTCCTGTTCCACTCATCAAGTTGCTTTATCTGGCACCACAAGGCATTCAATTCCCTTCATTGAGACGAATACAATATAGAGGATTACTCCATTTCTCTCAAGTGTCACTGAGAACACATTCGAGTAGAACCTGTCTGAGAGTCTCTTAAATGGTTGGTTAGTAGTCCAGGTTCCATCACTGCGAGCAAAAAAAAATAGGTGAAATAAATATAAGTGATCAAAGGGAGAGGCAGTTTGGTCACACCTTGAGAAGAAAAAAAAAAAATCTATACCTCTCTCTCTCTCTCTCTCTCTCTCTCTCTCTCTCTCTCTCTCTCTCTCTGACTTGACTTTCATACATTCTCTCTTTTTTTGTCTCCAACTTTCACTGGCCTGACCCTTGAGTCCTGCTTTGATCTTGTCATACGTGCTTGTCCGGGAGAGAGAGAGAGAGAGAGAGAGAGAGAGAGAGAGAGAGAGAGAGAGAGAGAGAGAGAGAGAGAGAGAGAGAGAGAGAGAGAGAGAGAGAGAGAGAGAGAGAGAGAGAATCATTTACTATTTGCAGTGTCACCTTCGCTTGACAGATTATGGATGACGAAAAAGGACCCCGATATGAAAAGGTCTCAAAAGTTGCACTCAGATGATTTATAGTAGAGCCTTTGAGCTGACGGGGGTGAAAGTTATTGAAGGCAACGATTGCATGAGGGATGAGGGGTGAAGATTGAGAGATAGGATGAAAGACAAGGGAAAGGAGAATAGGGTGGGTTGTAAAAAGACCTATGGTGACCCGCATTTATGAGTAGCTGCAGGTGAAGTGAAGATAATGAAAGAGACTTAGGAAAAGGTTATCTCCTGTCTGTTGTGTTGTTGGTTGGGCGTGGCGACAAATGATGAGCAGGAAGATATAAAAAAAAGGAGAATAAAATAAGTAAAGAAAGAAAGAGAGAAACAAACAAACAAAACAGATAAGGGAATAAATAGATAAGTATATAAATAAATGGATAAACAAGTAAATAAATAAGCATGAATAAAGGCACTAATATCTATCACTCTATGCACACTCTATACGAAATACCACACGTTTACCAAGAAAATGAAACAACGAAAAAAAAAAAAATGAAATCTAAAAACGACTTAAAATCAAAGCAAACTCAAATGCAATTCACCAAAATACATACAATATTATAATACATTTACAATTAATTACCCGAGACGAAACCAATCTTAATCTCTCAACAGTCCTTTCTTTCCCACGACAAAACAGGCTAGTAATTGGTTTAACACCGTACAATTAGTTCCACACTGAAAGAGCCATTGTAACACCTCGCTACACGCTCCTAGCTAAGAGACATAAGTAGCGGGGTGTCTCTGATGTCGCTCTTAATTAACGGGCTGGGAGACGTTCTGATGTCAGTGGTCTAGTGTTCTGTAATGTGCCTTGGCTTGTTCATGGAAGAGGAGGAGGAAGAAGAGAATGTGGAGTGGGGAGACACTAATGGAAGAAAACGAAGAGTAGGAGGATAATAATGGACGCTAAACTAACAAACATGTGACAAAACAAGAAAGGAGTGAAGTATACGAGAGACAGGTCAAAGGAGACGAGAAAGGAAGATTAGAAAAGGGACTTAAGGTTGGCATTCATCGCTGAACCAGTTCACTTTCCCTTTCGACGAGGAGAACCTTGACTATAAACCGCTCAGCCCCACCCATCCTTTCCCTTCCCCGACCTAAATGGATACCCACAAACCCCTGTTACTTTCCCCGGCCAGTTTTTTTTACGCGAAGTGGGGTCAGGTCCGTCTGGTTCTCGACCGCAGAGTCTCAGGGTACGCGCGTTACTAAGTCCACTGTTACGATTTAAGAGGTTCTCGCTGTTATGAGGAAATAATGTGTGTGTTTAATTGTTTAAGAGGGTAAATGCGCGCCAGGAAACTCGGGTTTGATTTTCTCTCTTCTAATGGTGAAGGAGTTTAATAATTCCATAGGTAACAAATGTCCAGGTGGCTTTAGAATATTTACGTGAAATTGTTATTTTTTTTATTGCGTTATTTATGATGATTAAATATTTGTTAGGAATTTATAGTATATTATTATTTTTTTTCCAAGGCATCGATGTGAGAGAGAGGGAGAAAGAAAACAATCCCCATATCAGTTCAATCTTACTCAAGAATAACACCTACAGACTCCTACTTCTCTATTATCCTTCCTCAAGATCACGTTTCTTCCTCAGATGATCCGCTTTGTGGCGTTACTGGCGACCCTCGGGTTAGCCCTGGGCGGCCCCTCCCCTGACCTCCCCGCGGCAGGATACGGTGCACCTCCAGCCCCTAGCTACGGCCCACCCCCGGCTCCCACTTACGGCCCACCTCCCTCCCAGTGCTACCCACAGATCAAATACGTCACTCACTACCAGACGAAGGTTCAGCAGGTTAGTAATAGTGGTGGGGAGTGGTAACAGTGGTGGTGGTGAGGCCTCTGAGCGCTAATATTGTATTTTATAGTCTTGTCAGTATTTTAGTATTCAGTTTTCCTGTAGTTGTTTTTGATGATGATGAAGATAATGAGTTGTTCCTTGTATAATACAGATGAATTGCAGGTCAATTGATTCAATACGAATTAATATATTTCCTATTGAACTATACAGATTAAAAATTACAAAGGCTGTGATTGGTGAAGATGGTGAGATACTACTTTTTTATTGGTCTGGAAGAGCCTACTATCTTAAACAACTATACACTACTTACTACTCACGTTGATCCCGTCTGTTGCAGGTGCCAGTTCACAAGACAGTGTTCAAGACCCAGCTGGTGCCCACGACCCTCTACAAGACTGTCCTGCACACTCAAATCGTCACCAAGCACGAGCGCCAGTACGTGCCTAAGTACATCACCACCACCTACGAGCAAACCCGAGTCGTGCATAAGACCCAGTTCGTGCCGGACATCAGGACTCAGTACGTGACCAAGTACATAACAGACACCGAATACAGCAGTATTTACCTCACCAAGACCTCCTACCTCACCCAGAGAGTCACCAAGACGCAGGTTCGCTATTCTACACAAGTGGAGTACACACCACATTACGTCACCACCACCCAGCACGTCACCAAGCTGGCACACTCCACCCAGCTGATCCCACAGTACACCACTGTTGTCAAGTACCAGCAGCGTTACATCACCCACTGCCCAGAGCCTACCTATGGTCCCCCGCCAGTCTCTTACGGGCCTCCTGAGCCTACCTACGGCCCCCCACCAGCCTCCTACGAAGCTCCGGAGCCTCTCTATCACGCCCCCGAACCAGGTCACTTCGAGCCACCTGCGCCATCCTATCAGGCACCGGCGCCTACCTATGGAGTCCCCACCCCCACTCCTGCTTATGGGTTCTAAGCACCTTCCCGTGCAACGCTCCTCCTCAGAGACAAGTCAGAAGATATTTGTTGTAGAGAAATGATCCACGATTTATTTATTTTTTTTTCTATTGCTCCTCCAGTTTCTCTTACGTAAGTTCTCTTTGTGCGCTATAGATATCACAGGTCTATTGTCCGCAACAAAGACGACGCAAGTTGCATGTAATATTATTTCTTATTAACTGCATGGTTCTAACTCTCAGTGTGTGTGTGTGTGTGTGTGTGTGTGTGTGTGTGTGTGAAAGACAGAACACTAAGACTTCAAAGGCAGGTATGTAAAGTCTTTTTTTTTTTCACTCTCTTACACATGCAGCATTCACCTGAGCGTGGGCGAGTCTATCTCCTCACTGTTACAAAAGTGAACTGTTTCCTCTCCCTTTCTCTGAACTCTCGGCACTGACTCGAGGCTGCGGAACTGAAGCTGCTCGTGGGTGTCGATGTTTCAGGTTCGATGATTTGATTTATGCATGTCTGTTTATTCATTTGTTAATTATCATTATTATTATTATTATTATTATTATTATTATTATTATTATTATTATTATTATTATTATTATTAGATTATCTGGATATACAATAATGTGCCAAATCAAGCATATGAAGAGAGAACCATAAACAAAGGAGTAAGGTAAGTGTGAAATCGAATACCGAAATAATGTGCTATGAAAGTGAAAGTCTCTTCTGCTTCCTTCTTGTTAGGTACAAAATAAAACGTCCCCGAGTGAGGGGTTCCCAGCAGCCCCCCAGTTTCGTTCCTTTTACAACCCTTTTTGTGACAGCCATGTATTTCAAGCCCCGGGCTCAACTCATGCATTTTCTGGCATCGAAACTTACTAATGAAGTTTCGTGAGTAATTTCGTTGGTCTTGTATTCCTTTCTTTTGTTTAATATCTTTTTTTTCTCTCTCTCTTGTCCTTACACCGCAGGTTCATATATTGTATTGTTCGCATCGAAACCTGTTAATGGGGTTTCGTGAATGATTTTGTTAGTCTTGTATTCCTTTCTTTTGTTCTCTATATTGCCTTTTTTTTTCTCTTTTCCTTACACCTTGCCATTGTCCGTTATTCAAGAGCGTCCCTCCCAGTCTTCGTAATGTGGAGGTACGAGTATGTATATCTAACATTTGCATAAGTCTCATTGTTGTAACGTATCATTTCACCACTTTGTTTTCACTTGTTTTTACAGCACTAATAAAGCCATGAATTAAATTATGTACTTATTCTTTCATATGATTCAAACACACACACACACACACACACACACACACACACACTACAGTTGATACATTCTTAGAGAAAAAAAAAAGTATAAAAAACATATATCGTACTACATTTCTACATTTATGGTATAAGAGACACTCGGCAGAGAGAGAGAGAGAGAGAGAGAGAGAGAGAGAGAGAGAGAGAGAGAGAGAGAGAGAGAGAGAGAGAGAGAGAGAAATTACACAAACTCAGACCACACATTAAATACTAATGACAATATGACACCTGTGTTACTTAAAAAAAAAAAAAAATCAGCCTACCTTACTGACCAAAACCAAAACCCCAGACACTGAAAGGTTTGAACCACTCGATCACTCATTTTGCCCTCAGTTCTCTATGCCTTGATGCGCTGAACTTTCACTATAGAGTCTCATTTAAACTTATGAAGATATCGGAAACAAAGAGTCATTATACACTTCATTCTTCATTCACTTTCACAATGCAGACAACCATGATGAGATGGAGTGCAGTAACTCAGCACTTTAAGGTCGAGGCGGTGATTAATTAAGGCAAATCGTATCAACAGTACCGACGGGTGAGGTGATGGCAAGGTGTCCACTGAGATTCATTCACTGGTCGTTACTTAATTTGCAGTATATATTGCATGGAAAAAAGTTATTGTTGAGATTGATCATTACAGCTACACTACGTACATCACTGGTAATGAAGAAGTTAGTGCATTCTAATTGTTTTTTTATTTACATCTTGGGATTTATTATATTGTTTGTCTGTTTGTGGTAATTCATCAACCGAGATCATCATATTTTTCATCTACATTCATAAACCACTTCTACACTTTATAACAGAGACTACGTTTAGGAGAAGCAGCCCCTTCTCTTAAATTTCTCACGCAATGGAAGGAATATCTCTGTAGCTTTCCACTAGACATCAGATTCTTCAGTGCTAGTCGCTAGTCTACAAAGAGGGAATCGGAGCTTCTTAAGGCACGGTAGTACATTTCTGAAACAACACGAGGTTTTGTCTTGGCGGTGTGTAGTAGGTAACCGAAATGTAATCCCTAGTTCGCCTGCGTCCATCTCCATGTACAAGTGTTCAAGTAGGTATTACAAGGTGGTATTTCTACATCAAACATTGTAACACACCACCCCCCTACAAAGAGAGAGAGAGAGAGAGAGAGAGAGAGAGAGAGAGAGAGAGAGAGAGAGAGAGAGAGAGAGAGAGAGAGAGTACAGTTATGTAGGGGGTATGGGTGGTATCCTCGCCCTCACGTCTCAGTGACTGACCGCGAAACGCCATTAAATTCAATTGACCATAGAGCGAGCCATATAGATAAGACGTAAGCGCTGGATTGCGTTTTCTTACATTGATTATGGGTGACGTTTGAAAGGTCTCAAGATATCAATCGAAGTTATTCTTATACTAATTAACCTTCTAGTAATGCAACACTGAATTTCAAAGTAGCTACGTGCGTTCGTCTGTACGGTACATCGCCACCATTTATGTATAATAGCTACAGAATTAAACATAACAAAAACAAGATCACATACCTACTGCTATTGCACTGCAAGTACCCACAGGTGAACCCATTTGGAGAGAAAGGGAGTAGGGAGTAAAGGTAAAAGACACACACACACAAAAAAAAAAAAAAAGTGAAAGAGAGAACATGACAGGTCAACCTCACAACACAAAAGCCACGCTCATAAACACACCTTCACAATGGTGCCAGTGGACACAAAGACGAGGTATGGTATGGACACCATTATAACGCTCTGAAGACTCGCAAAACATCGATGGAATCCCCGCTGAGACAAAAGGAGTGAAAGGCCACATACGTCTAAGGTTTTTGTGGATTCCATAAAATTAACTGACGAAGAAGTAGGTTAAATGGGGTAGAATGAAAGCAATTCCCATTCCGTTGACCATCTGACCTTCAAGACCTAATTACCCTGAGGCAGAGACGCAACACAAGGGAAGAAAAAGGTGTGACAGTGACGCATACGAAAGAAAGGGAAGGACCGGAGGTAGAAAAAAGGAAGGACGGAAGGCATGATTGAGAAATTTATGTATAGAGGGAACATAGAAATACGTAAATATGAGAAAACGAAAGGAAAAGAAATGTAAGATAGAACATAACAGAAAGAGAGAATCTAAAATTAATGGTATAGTGGAATTATGTGAAGGGGAGAATAGAAGGAAGGAAGGAAGGAAGGAAGGAAAGACAGAAGGAGGAAATGACAAATGAAAATTAAGAAAAGAATAAAGTATTTCTATATAGACCTTGAGAGGACACACACACACACACACACACACACACACACACACACACACACTACGGTAACCGGACCAACTGAACCCAGACGAAAGTGAAAGGAGAGTACCGGATGAGAAAGAAAAAGAGGAATGGGGAACAGATGATGGAAGATATAGAAAAAATAAAAAGAAAAGATGATATAGTGTTGATAAGGACAGACTTGGTTGTTGGTTAGTGAGTCGCTTAATAATAATCCGTCATAGTAGTAAAAATCGTTGTTACAATATATTTAAATCTCCTGCTTGCATCTGTTAAATTGTAGGGAGTGTGACCTACATCAAAATAATAAATTAAACTGGAGGTAATGGAGTACTTTGTGGGTAGCTACGAAACTATTTGAAAACTAAAGTTAAATAAGGTACTCTATTAAATAGCAGTCTTACCATAGCGATCCATTTTTTTTCTATCAGCTTATATGAGTCCAAGGCCTCCTATCAAAGGCTGCTAAAGGTTACGGAAAAATAGGGGTTACAGGATCACTCCCTTATAACTGCTATTGGCTACAGTGTGAAAGGAGACAAGCCCAAATCGTCTCTTACTAATAGGACATAAAATGATGACATGAAGATAAGGAAACGTAAAGTATATTCTGGAAAGGAGACCACATAAGAAAGAATGCTGGTAATCACTGCATAATATATATGTCTACCATAATCAAGAGGGCAAATATTTTGATAAACTGTTGTACATTTTGGATATTCTTTAAGACTATTCTCTTTTGGGGACTGGCATTTTCAGTAGCCCTTTTTTTCCCTTGGCCATAACTTCTAGCTCTTACATAAAAAAAGAAAAAAATAATAAAAAATAACAATGATAAAAATAAATATAAATAATTAAATAAGTAAATAAATACGAATGCAGACTATTTACACAACATAATGACTGATCTTTCAGGATTCAGTTGACTTACATATGGGGTCAGCTGTTGAGGATCGAGATGGTCATGTTGCTATGGCCGGCAAACTCTCCACAATCCATTCTAGAAGGGAAAAATAAATCATAATGCGTTAATGGGCCTTACTTTGCCACCTCTACTTCTTGTTCTCCGCCTTCATATCACAAGTTAAAAATTAGGTCTCATTTGGAAAAAAAAAAAAAAAATTCAGTTGGAAAACTGAACATTGTGTGAAACACACATAAACTTGCAAACTTTACGTATACAGTGATAAAATACAGTAAAATAAGGGAATCTCCAATGTCTGACTCTTCTCTGTTATAAATTGTTAATTTTTCTTGAGAGAGAGAGAGAGAGAGAGAGAGAGAGAGAGAGAGAGAGAGAGAGAGAGAGAGAGAGAGAGAGAGAGAGAGCTCTGACTTAACTCTTGGTACTTCCTGGTTTTCTGATCACCGCCGCCAGATCCCCTCACTGACATCTGCACAGAAAGGACAAAAACCATGCAATCTACCATCTACGTATTATAAGGCGTTAAGAGATGCAGCACTCTCAACCTTTCACTTGTCTTCGCGTACCCAAAGTTATAGTTTACTAACTTTACACGTATATACACCTTACTTTCTTATCAATCCAGCGCCAGTCAATCCAGGACCCAATCCAAACTGAACCATGCCCTTGATCCATCTACTTAACCAACTTGTGTCGCTAGTCGGAATATGTGATAAAAGAAAGAATAGTATGGCACACTTCTAATTATTTTAGGGACATTTTCCTTCTTCCAGAGAGGATTCCGAGACAGAATGAGGTAAAGAACTATCTCTACTTGAGCAATGAGCACTCTTGGGAACTGTCTGGATTTATGACTGCCTTATTTCATCTTTTCATTCATAGGTTGATCTTGTCATGACTCAGTTGTCAAATTGTAGACTCAGTAATTAGGATGTTGACTCAGTAATAAGATTGTGTCAATTCCTTTACTATATAGGCAGCTTTGAAAGAAGATAAACAAATTTATGGATGAGGATGATAGGTGGAAATAGGTAGGTGTGTTTTATACAAGGACTGCCATGTGTAGGTCTGATGGCTTCTTGTAGCTTCCTTTATTTCGTGTTCTTATGATAGTACTGCCTACAAACTACAGTGCACAGAAAGTGGGAATTTAAACCTTCTCCTAACGTTAACTATTATATTTCCATTGAGCTAAGTATTACGTGTTATTAAGGGAACGAGGGCTTGCTTCACCTACGGTATTTATTATGTTTTCTGTATGCTTTCAAATTCGACGTATAAAGCTATTCACTTCAAAAGTAAATGAGTAGAAGAGGAAAAAAAAAAAAATGAAAGAAAAAAAAATCACACGAATAAATGTATCAGACCACATATTTAGAACCTAAAGATCATTAATAATTACCAAATAAAAATACTCAACTAAAATTGCTCTGATAACATGTTGCCCAGGATAGCTAAAAATATATATATATATATATAAGATAAATAAATAAATAAATAAACAAATAGATGTTTTGGTGATATGGCAACACTGGCAGCTGGATCAGTGAAGCGCCGTACGTCAGCTGTTCTGGTTAAGCAGGTGTTGTTTCTGCCACCATGGATAATACACTGTTGATTCCTCAAGATGGAGGGCAAGCAGAGAAGGGAGGGATTGTCAACGACTTCATGTATGGCTCCAATGTGGCAGCGAGTCATATCTACATTCGCATGGGTGAGGAAATGAATGAAGGTCACGTCAGCATGATGTCATTCCAACTCCCCCCGCAAACATTTTTTTCTAATTAATCCATTGCCTGTTTCCTATTCTGTCCTCATTTCCTTATCCATCCCCTATATCGAAATGCCTTACGAGCTTCCTATTATATATCCAGCTTACAATACGCATTTCTAGGTATTAGTGATTATTACACCAATTCATCCAAGCATATCCTGTATTATCCCACGTCAATATCATATTATTGGGTTCCAGCTCCTTATCAATCTCCAACACCCGCGTCCCTTATGAAGTTCCCAATATATCTGCAGCTTCTTATAATACACACTTCTAGATATAAAAGGTCTCAACCCTTAGACCTCATAGGGATTGATATTGTCTTAAAGAGCGTGGTGTTATCAGTTTATTTGTGGTTTTCTTCTTACACAGCCATTAATAATTCTTGGTAGAACTATAATAACCACCAGGACTGATGCTGCTATGTGAAGTTCATGAAATTATAGGTTAAGTTAATTTAAGAACCAATTTTCACTACTTATCTTCTGACTCTGCCTTGATTCCTATCAGGTTCTAAAGTTCTTGTGGGGAGGGAAAGAGAAAAAATAGATTGGGATATATTTTTGTGTTGTATTAAACTGCATGCCTCAATCTACTTCCCTTTTCCATTTTTATAGTCTGAATCTCTCTTAGCCACTAGACTCCATCAATATTGTTCTTATAAACAAGTACAAAAAAATCTACACCTTTTTGTATCCATCTGAAAACCACAGACAGATTTTACAGATAATTACTGTTTTCAGTGCTCAGATCATGGCTGAAAAGTTGCGTGATCAATCTTGGATTATAGCAAGTTTTTGGGAACACATTTAGTGCTCTCTCATAACCCTAACACATTTGTATGATCTTAGCTACTTAGTTCAGGAAATCCTTAACCTTTTTGATATCTGTATCTGGTAAGTGGATGCAGTATTTAGGCTTTGTCATATTTGAATTATTAATTTCATAAATTATTTTAATAATAATGCTGCTATTAGTTATGGATTTTTTTTTTTTAAGAGAGATTTTTATGTGTTTTGATTTGATAACTTGTTTCTTAACAACATAACTGCATACTTAACAGGTGTATATTTCTGTTCCATTGTATGTGCTTTTCATCTTGTACTTTTGTAATGACATGATTTTTTTTTATGGTAGAATTAATTACTTTTCTTCTTTGCAGGATTTCTGCGTAAGGTGTATGGGCTTTTGTTTGTCCAGATCTTGGTGACCACAGTTATTGCTGCTGTATTTTCTCAAACTCCAGTTCTTCGTCAAACCATCCATGATAATCCATGGTTGCTTATGCTTTGCCTGCCCCTGACTTTTGGAATCCTGATTGCACTTCATGTGAAAAGGTGAAAAAGATTTTTACTTTATATAGTATCTATATACTACGTATCTATTAGTGAAGCTCTTCTGGCTCCCAGATTCATGACATAATTATATTTGAAAATATGAAGCTAATATATTCTATTATTAACAACTTGATATCTGTTTATGCTTTATGTTTTACAGGACATACTTAATCTTAGTTTTGTGGTGAATATGCTCAAATCTAAGTTAAATTTCTTACAGGCATCATGTTCCCATCAACTTCATGCTGTTGGCAGCATTCACTGTGGTGGAGGCAATCACTGTGGGTGTGGCAGTGAGCATGTACGAGGCTGAGGTGGTTGTAAAGGCTTTCGTTATGACTCTGCTAATTACAGGAGCACTCACTGCATATACTTTCCAGACCAAGAGGGACTTCACTAGTATGGGAGCTGGGTGAGTGATACGTATATTTTTTTCTTCAGAAATTATGTATTTGTATTACTAATGATACATATATTTTTTTCTTTCCATGAATTATATATCTGTAATACTTATGTTTTTCAGCATTAACTCCATTCCTAATAATTAAAAAATGCTAATGACTTTCAAATATGTATGTTTAAATTTTGGTAATGGACAAAATACATTCACTTTTAATATCCCATGTTTCCCAACTATTAGTTTATGCACTTCCACAATACATAGAGTCAAACATAGGCATCAGTTAATAGTATCTAATTACTTTAGACTTGTATTCATAGACTGGACTTTTATGCACATGATTGGCTTAAAAAATGTCTAGCATAACAAATGTTTCCAGTATTCCAGTATCTTACAAAGGTATATGATGTAATTAAATGTATTGCCCTTCTAAATGTTAATACCTAAAATGCCTATGTCTGTAATGGATGGATAAATATGTCTCCTTGGCTGCTGTCTCAAGATTTCATAAGTATTGAGGGAATTTGCTTAATCAAAATTAATTTTAAAAGTGAATTTCACTCATGAATGTTTCCTTTACAGGTTAATTGTTGGTCTGATGATGCTTATTGGTCTTGGATTCATGAACATTTTCCTGGGAAGTGATGCCCTGGAACTGATGTTAGCTGGCGGAGGTGCTCTTATCTTCTGCCTCTTCATTGTCTTTGATACTCAGGTATGTAAATAACACTCTTTGATGTCATACAATGCATTTTCTTTGCTTAGATTAGCTGCATAAAGATCTTTGTAGTTTTGTTTGTTCTTGTGGCCTAGGGACATGGCAGTGTCTCTGCCCACCATGAAATGTATTTGCATGCTGGAACTGTATCACATGAGAACAAGTTATATCTCTCTCTCTCTCTCTCTCTCTCTCTCTCTCTCTCTCTCTCTCTCTCTCTCTCTCTCTCTCTCTCTCTCTCTCTCTCTCTCTCTCTCTCTCTCTCTCTCTCTCTCTCTCTCTCTCTCTCTCTCTCTCTCTCTCTCTCTCTCTCTCTCTCTCTCCATACCAAGACCATTGTGACACTGACTAGCCTGGTTATTTTTTTTTTATCTATTCATTAATTAATTTATTTATTTATTTACTCTCTTACCTTATCTTTATGTTTATTTCAAGTGATCTGTGTACATACATCTAAATATAATTAATTTAACCCCTATTTTTCATGGTTCATTCATTCTAAACTTCATCACATCTTTTCCTTCATTCACAACAATATACAACTCTTGATAATTGGAACACAGGCAGTGATTTCCATTGTAGTAAACTGTAAACAGAATGGAAGTAAAAATGAAAGATGCCACTAAATATGTCTTGAATAGAATAGGAGTAGTTGCTGTTGTGAAATGTAGAAATTTCTTAGAGTAACATATTTTGTTGCAATTTTGAGGCAATAAAAGTTTTATATTTTTTCAGATGATGATGCAGAAGTTGTCACCTGAAGAGTATATTTTAGCCACAATAAACCTGTACCTGGACATCATAAACCTGTTCCTGGAACTGCTACGTATATTTGGTGACAGAAAATGATAAGTTATTGAAGAGCTACTTTCAGATTTATTCTATATGTTAATTGCATATTATATGTATTTTGTTATGGTTGTTGTAGTATTTAAAAAAAATATTCACTAATGGAATCATGAATTTGTTGCTTGTTCCTCTCACTGGATGGTGAATTATAATGTTAAACTTCTCTCTGACTCACATGTTGAAATTGTACTCAACTGATTTAAATTCAGATTAGCTTAACAATAGCTTACAGTAATCATATTACATATACAAATGAAGAAAAGTAAGTAGCAGCAGGAATTAATTGTACTGAATTGTTTAACTTAATTGCCAGACCAACAATTGCCTGCTTAAGTGACATTGAGGCTTTGTGGTGAATTAGCATACAAAGGCCAATGCTAGAGTATAGAAAATCACCTTTGTTTAGGTGGACACATGGGAAGCTAAGTATCTGTCAGTACACAGGCCTGAGACTAGGTAGAGTTCTTAGCTGGAGTTTGGGTTGAATGTCCATCTTGGGTATTAGTGAGCTGAGTAAGGACAAGTGGTGAACTGCTCAGGATGTTGGCTGGAGTGTAACTGACTCTTCACATATCAAGCAGATTGATAACGGTTTTGTTTTGGGAGCGTGAATTGCCTGACTTGGATCCTCATTGGTTCATCCACTTGTCAGGGTGGATTTTTATATTTAAATTGAAATCAATACCCATCACCACTGAAACCCTGTGAAACACTAGTTCCAACAGCTTTTATAATTATATTTATGTGGGCAGAACAATTTGAGGCCTGGATATAGAGAAGGTAAGAGAATTGCCAAGAAACTTGTTCACTTATGGGTTACCTGGGAGACTTATAGAGCAAATGAATGGTTGAAATACTGGAATTGTTTGTAATATTAGTGTACCTGAATGGCTTACTAGATCTGTCACATAAATACAAAAGAATTATTTCCTCTCAGTCACTTGGAAATAATGTAGTTTAAATAAGTGTTTTTTATCCTAAAATGTGAATGATAGGAAATGAAATGAGCTATCTATCCTTTTGATGTGAGAGGACCTTCAATTCATGAACCATCTGTACATAAAAATAAGTGAGTTATACCTGATTTATATTTTTCTATATATTATGAGGTTCTTCAGTCTGTCTTTGACAAAAAAAAAAAAGAAAGACATGCACCAAAACTACACTGTTAATAATGACATTTAAGTAAAATCAATGAAGTTTTGAACAAGCTACAGCTTCTTCTGTGACAGGGTACAAATGTTTATTAATTGCCTTTCATAGGTATTTAATTCTTTTTAAGTTAAGTAGCTTACACTACTAGAAATGGGAGTAAAATTTATTTTGTTATGAGATGTGTGACACTGCACTACATTGTATGGTGGTTGTACTTCAAGGAAATCTTTGTGATCAAATATTAAAATTTTTATGAAGTGCCTGCAGTAGCTCAATATTTAAGTGATTTTTGAGCTATATTCTCATGCAGTGCATGTGAATATGCTCAAAGAACACATGCTGGCATACAGGAAACAGCTTCCTGTCTGTGATGATTTGGTGTAGCTAATCCAGATATTTCTTATTACTGTATTTAGGCTTCTCAAGGTTTACTATAGTTTCAAACCATAAAGTTTAGTTTCCATGAACAATGTACTATAATGGGAATAGTTTATTAAAAATATAAACATTTGTCATGTTCATTACTAATAACCTTGAAATTATTTGTTAGGGGAATTGACATTAAGTGGGCCTTTTTTTATTGAATTTTTTTGTTGCCAGGCTAGGTAGGTGTAAGTACTGGAGAAGAGTGCTATGACCAACAAAAGCTGCATTAAGTTTTAAGTGAATTTGATTTCTAGTATCAATGACAAACTGATTACCTTTGGAATGTATTGCTATGAAGCCTCACTTGTGCTCCAAACCTCTTACATCTGGGACTTCAGTCTTGAGAAGTGAGGTGAGGTGAGGTGCTCAGTTGGCACCATGAGCAGAGCCTGCTCAGTGCTTGAGTGGGAAAGGCATACTTTCCTCACCTACAGTACCTGCCTATTTTCTGCCCGCAATATTCCCTATGCAGTATTGCAGTGAATGGGCGCTCTGTGCCTTCCTGTGGGAGACCTGTGGTGTAACAGTGACTGCATGTGGTGGGATTTTGTCATTGTGGTGTTGTGAGCCACTATGCTAATATTCTGTTCGTGCTGTGTACCATTGGGAAAATAAGATGGTGCCATAAATCAGCCTGGCGTTTATCTTGTGTCCCTGCCAGCCCATTGTCCCCTGTGTACGTGTACTGTTTCCCGGCGCCAGGTAGGCACCACGGGTGAGTACCCACCTCCCCCTGAGTCCTCCCCAAGACCTACTGTGTCATGACCCTTTGTCCCCTTACTGCCAGCAGCTAAAAGAGAGCGATGGTTGCTGCAATATTATGATTATTCACTGGCATTTCATTACATTATTAATGCATGATTAATAAACTTAATCTACTGAAATTTCCCTCTCTCCCATTACTGTGTAACTATTCATCTATATACTAAGAGATGATATCCCCTCAGAGTATATACCAGAATAGTGCAATGAGTTCATACAAGTAGCATTATTTTATTGAAGTAGACAAAAAACCTGTGAACATTTCTAAATCATCTTTATATCTTTGTCTAGGAATTCTTTAATTGTAAAAAAATTAAGGCAGAGTGCTATCTCTGATGACACACACACACACACACAGAGAGAGAGAGAGAGAGAGAGAGAGAGAGAGAAATATGTCTTAAAGTAATAATGAAATAGTAAATGAAATACATAAACCTGCTTCCAGGGGGGGGGGTACGGCTCTTGCTACTTGAGGGAAGGACTGTATTAGCTGCATTGTCTGCCATTGGTGAAAACAAAGATGTCATCAGACTTTAGTAATTACTCTTGTATATGTACGCCCCCCCCACGTTTACAGCCTCGCTCGTACTTGATGCTACACCGAGGGAACTCGAGTCAAGCTGGGCACCACAGTATACCTTTAGTTACATCTCTAATTGACAAACTCTTACACACACACACACACACACACACACACACACAGAGAGAGAGAGAGAGAGAGAGAGAGAAAGTAACCAAATAAAAAAAATCAAAATTATGAGAAAAAATACTTAGAAGTCAAAATAATCAGAATAATACACTTCTAATGTAAAAATAAATAAATAAATAACGAAATAAGACTTGCACACACACACACACACACACACACACACACACACAGAGAGAGAGAGAGAGAGAGAGAGAGAGAGAGAGAGAGAGAGAGAGGTTTACATTTCACTGTGACGTCACACAAATAACACACCGTTGGAAAGGGAGACAAACCCAAACAACAACACTGGGGCGTATTGAACTTACGGCCATTTTTCCCTTCCCTCCAAACACTCATATCCCAGCTAGCAATGCGTGGTGCCCTGAGCTTACTGGTGGCTGAGTGACCTTTGCACCTAAGTGCTTGAGTGTCTGTAGGACCATGGCAGCCTCAGAGGAGCTGGGAGGTAGTCTGGATGTGGATGTGGTCGGGCTGGTGGATCTAGATTTCAAGTGAGTATCTCCTCTCTTTCAGTATATAAACCCGTGTAACATGAACACTAATCCTCAACTTCATGTGCATTCAGCTAAGATCCAGCCCATTCGGGGGCAGTGTATTAATAGCGACTCAGTGTTGAAATATGGTAACCCTAACCAAAATGGGTATGCAAAGATGTCAAAAAAAAAAAAAACCTTGCAACTCCTGGACACCATAAGGAAAGAGTTTTTTATTTATTTATTTTTATTTTTTTCATTTTATTTTAAGGCCTGCTTATTTCGTCTATTTATTCCAAGATTCAGATCTGAGTATCAACGAGGCCGATAATTGAGATGTGGCTACCCTAATTAATAGAAATTTCAACCATAAAAAAGTGGGGATTATGGAAATAACCTTGGCCTAATAGTTTCTAGATAGTGGCTGTTTATTTCTGGGTTAAAATATGATACTGTTTTTCCATGCATGATCAACACAGAGAAGGGATTGTCAATGAAAGTAATGAACAGCTAATGATGTATATATATATATATATATATATATATATATATATATATATATATATATATATATATATATATATATATATATATATCCTTTTTTTTTAGTGGTAATATTTTGCTTATTACTTTTGAAATTTTAGACTAATTTAAAAAATGTTGGTTCTGTGGAATTCCTAGGGTATTACAGGGCCTTTAGAAAGAGATTAAAATTCTATCTTGTGACTAAAATAGACTGGACAGGTCCCTATAAAATTATTAGAATTAAAAAGAATTACAGCCTGTATTTTTGAGTCCATAGTTAGCACATGCATATTTTTTGTATTATTTTACTATGAATTTGTTTTTGCAGAAATGAATCAGACTTCTTTGACTTTGATTCTGGAGGGGAGTTTGGGCTATTTGGTGAAGCTGGTGCAGCATTGCATACAACAAGCAGCAGCACCACCACCACTACTTCTGCTGCAGCCACAACCACTCCTCTTGCATCTCCACCAGGTGCCCTTCTCAGCACTTCTCCAGGTGCTAACATAACAACTGGTAGCTCCAGCCAAAATACAACTTGCAACAGTCTTAAAAAGGCTGGGAGCACCACCAAGAGCAAAAGTCACTGGACTGACATAGAGAAAGATTTGTTTCAAAAAGGCTTGGTAAGATTGACTATGTAATCTCATGTTATAGCCTTAGAATTTTAAAATATGATGGATATTCAAGTTTGTTGTTGGATTGTAGTATTTCTAGATAGAGATATATCAGGTATCTACATTCAAGGAACATCCACATAGATTTTAGCATCTGAATTTACATCTGGATTTGCTATGAAATACATATCCACTTCCACATCTGTACCACACACATAGAGGATACTGTAGATTTATTTTATATGTTACAGACTACAGAGAGAGAAGAGAGAGAGAGAGAGAGAGAGAGATTTCAGTGGTTTGTCTTTAACTTCATATCAGACAACTTGTGTGGCTGAAACTCCTCATATAACTTTAAATTTACAAAGTGTAGTATTTTGCAACAAAGCAGCTGTCATTTGACAATAATTAGTGCTATATAGTGAATTTATATCAAGATCCTGAACACATCCACATCCTCATCCACATCTATGAGGATGTCATAATTGGATATCTACATCTGCTGTTTGATATAAACTGATATCTACATTGGCATCTTCAAAATATGTACGTTACTTATTTTTGTTCAAGAATTCTGTCTTCCATCTTTTTTTTTTTTATTTTTTTACTCCTTTACCTCATCCTTCCACTTTCCAGATGGCGTTCCTCTCTTAGTAGGGCCAGCAATTTCTCTCAGATACATTTTCTCTACAAACTCTTATTTATGGTGTTCCTTTTCACCCTACATTCCACTTCATCTGCACAGGTGCTTATCTCCCATACACATTGCTCTCACCCTCCTATCTTATCACCCTCTGTATATAGACTTGGATGTGGAATTGGGCACAGAAGCATTATAATTAAACATAAGCTTTTAAGATTTTTTTTGTTCATTGGTAAAGGGTGTAAGCAAAAAAAAAATATATAATGCAGTGAATTAAGTTAAAGAAATTTGCTTCAAATGTTTTATGTGATGTTTAATATGATGATTAGTGTGTAAAAATTGAAATTTTTACAGGAACTCTTTGGAGCAAACTGGAATCAACTTTCAAGTTTTATATTTACAAAGACTCCTGGACAAGTACGAAGTTTTTACAAGAAGTGGATGGAAGTTGTAAGTGTTGTTCAAGAAGCTGATACACTTGGAGAAACCCTGATTTTCATGCCTGCTGATAATGTGTGCATTAGTACAGATTTAGAAGATCCTCTAGGGCTTATTGAAACAGCTACCACAACTGTTACCACCACTCCGTTATCTCCGAGAAGAACTAAGAATATTCAAAATAAATCCAAGACACTAAAAGGTCATGAAAATGTTGATTCACCTTTTCAGCCTTCTGATGAAATTATTGTTCCTTCAGTAGGTGAGGAGTGTGTCATAGAACAATGTGATTCTTTTGTAGGGAGTCCAGATAATGAAAGAGGTAAAGAAAGGAAAACTATTTCAGCACAAAAAAAGTCACCTGGGAAAGTAAAGAAGAGTGGGACATCATTACATAAATCTCACTCGCCCTTTAAAATGAAAAATCACAAACAGAAAACAAAAAAGAAGAAAATGAAAGTTGCAAGCAGTCCAAAGAATAGTGAGGTAAGGAACATGTCAGTGGTAGAAAATGTGCCCAAAGTAGTGCCTGAACCCAACATGGCTCTGTTAGGCCAAGTGGTCCATTTGGTGAAGGATGACGAAATGGAAACGAGTGATGTTGATATTGATGTTAGTGATGATGAGCAATTAGTTATCATTGACAAGTCTCCCACTGATGTGATCCTTCCCTCAAAAGTGGAAGCCCCAAAGAATCCCAACATGAGGGGAGAGAACACTGAAATAAAAGAAGTGCATTCCAAAGTTGAAAGTTTTGGATCTGAAGGGAGAAAGCAACATATTTTTACTTTCCCCCGCCCACTGAAAGAAAGGGAGTTAGACTTAGATGAAATTACAGAGGAAGAAAAAGTTGTTCATTATGAATATTTTGATGGTAAGGGTGTAAAAACTCCAGAAAGGTACTTGAAAATAAGAAATTATTTGATAAATTTTTGGAATCAGATAAAACCTAAATATGTGAGGAAGACAGCAGTGCGTGCTGGTCTCAAAAATTGTGGTGACGTGAATTCCATCAGCAAAGTGCATGAGTATCTCGAGAAAATTGGTGTAATTAATTTTGAGTGTCCAGAGAGCAACTATTCTTCACCTTTGGTTGTAGGAATTAAACCAAAAGAAAAACATGCAATCCCAAGCAAACCCATTGTTAAAGTGGACAGGTCGGAAATGACTCGACAGAAACAGAAAAAGAAATTGGATATGTCTCTTTGTGAAGGTGGAGGTTTGACCATAAGTCATGATGAATCAGGAGCCATTGTTGATGCTTGCCACATACCTGAAGCTCCTCGTAGCAGAGCAAGTTCTGGGAGCAACCGTAATGGGTCCCGAACAGAACAGTTCAAGTTGGTGCGTTGTCTGGAGCATGACCCAGACACCCCAGCACCATTTTCTGTTATTATGCATGCACATGCTCTCATTACTATGGACCTTCATGCGCACACCTCCCTTGCTGAAGTTATGGGACTACTTGGAGGGTATTATGACCCTACTTCACACACATTGCATGTGACTGTTGCTGTGCCGACAGCAGCAGTCAGTTCTGGTGTGGAATGTGACATGTGTCCAGTGTCTCAGAGTGCAGCCTGTACCACAATTCATGAGGGTGGTGTCCAGGTTGTTGGATGGTATCATTCTCATCCAACATTCCCTCCAAATCCATCCATTCAGGATATGGACACTCAGAGTCAGATGCAGCAGTGGTTTGCCCGTCAGGATGCTCATTTCTTAGGTATTATTGTAAGTCCATTTTGCCCCACAAATCGTAGTGAAGCCTCACACATACGCTGCATTGTCCTAGATAAGCCGCCTCACTGTCAAGAAGAAAAAGGTTCTAAAGTTCCTTACAAGCTGTTCTGGTCTGTTAGTGAGGTGATGCCTGGAGCCTGGGAAGAAGTATGCCAGGGTGTGAGAAAGGTGGTGACTGGGGCCCGAGATGATCCCATGGCAGTGGATTGGAGGGGAGAGTGGAGAGGACAAGTAACCAATTGGGAGAAAGCAATAGCTTCTTTGAATCACCACCTACCTCATTATCTCCACACTCCTCTACAGTCTGTTAGGACAACTTTTCTGGCTGCAGTGAGGGAATGTTTAGATGCCTAGTGTCTAACTTTTTGTCTGTGAATGTGCAAGAGATATTATTACTTCTATTTGTATTACCATTTAAAACAAAATTGCATGTTGTTTGTATGTGTGTGTGTGTGCGTGTGTGTGTGTGTACATATATATATATATATATATATATATATATATATATATATATATATATATATATATATATATATATATATATATATATATATATATATATATATATATATATATATATATATATATATATGGTATATGTGGATGGGTGTGTATGTTTTACTAGAATGACTCTAGTCAAGTGCTAGATAATAAATTGTAGGAATGAAAAGGTCACTTAATTGCTGCTTCCACAAAACAGAGGTTAGAAATTTTTTTAAAAAGAACATTTTCTGTTTAATTCTTAAGGTGCCTTAGTGCTCTTTATAAAGGATCTGGGACACAGAATGGAAAAAAATGAATAAGGCAGTATTCTAGACTCTGCAGATGAAAGAGATAAAGGAATAAAGTTAAAAGATGAATGTGACTTTTGCATTAGTAAAGTGGACCAAATAGAATATGTAGAATTCTTGTGCTGTGGGACCATAGGAAAGGCTAGACAAACATTAAGTTCGTAAGAGAAGTAACAGAGAAAAAATTTATATTAGATTTTGAGTAGATACTGTACACAATTAGACAGACATTATTAAAATGGAAAGTGATCTGTTATTAGAATTGACCAGTGTAAATTCGCATCTTTTTCATTCTGCTCTTTGTACTAATACAGTCCTTCAGGCAATTACTTTTGCTGTTGTCAGGAACAGATGGGCCCACAACACTGGATAAGAATTCCACAGATCTGATCTTGTTATTGGTTAATCTCTTGCCCACTGCATTTTGTACTCCATTATTGACACTGAAATGTAACTGACTTGCCGGCATCACATCTGCTGCTTAAAAGCTTGTTCCTACCAGTATTACTAACATGAACTAAAGTGCTAGTAATAGTTTGAGTTTGTAAAACTTTCATGACAGTTGTGACCCATAGTTGAGTGAAATGTGAATACTATAAGACCAGTTAGAAAAACAAAGTTCATACCAGGATAGTGAATGGATTCTTTGAAATCTTTGACTCACCAAGATTCTGTAGTCATGTCAGCAGTTTACCAATTTTTGGGATCCATACTGTCAAACAAAACTGCTAGGTGATAGATTCTTTAGAATTTTCCTTTTGCAAGCTTTTTGAATTACTTGGTCTGTGTTAGAGGAGCTAATGTCTTTTGCACAGGGCTTTGAATTGATAGCAAATTTCTACATAGTATAAAGTAAAGGTGGAAGGTGAAGGACAAAGGTGAATGTGAACACAGAACAGTATTTGATGAAGGTAGGAGGAATTCTCTTGACCATAAGCCTTGACTGATGTCTTTAGGCCTAGAGATGAAAATTGAGAATCTGAACAGAGATGAGAGAATAATGTGGGAGCATCTAGTCTTGAAATTGAGTGTCATTAATACACAAAATAATAAAGAAATTTAAAGATAATCACTTTTGGGAGGATCTGACTTTGAGACATTTTTATTTCCTGAAGTCCATATAATCTGTTGTATGAGCAGAAAGATCTGGTCTTTACATGACAGACTAAAACCATTTTCTAGTTTACTGAGACAAAGTCAGAAGAGTTATTACAAGATTACAGTCCCACCTCATCCCCACTATAATTCTAGGAGATGACTACCTACTCATATTATTTTCATATTTAATATGGAAAAACAGTTTTATGTACTGGGGTTAAGGGAAAATTTTAATACCAATAACTTTTGTATGCCAGTGGATGAAATACATTTTTAGACTCAATGACTCCTGACAAATGCTGCAGAATAAGATAAATTTTTATTCTAGCAGACTAAAATCATGCAGTGTAATTGATTAGATGCAAACAACTATGTATTCTCATTCAATTGTAAGGAAAAAAAATGAGGTACTGCCAACAATAATAAAGCAAATGACTTGTCAGAATTGGGTTATCACTTGGAAAGTGTCTAAATCAAAGGTTAATATAATTGAAGGTTGATAAACCTAAATATGTAAGAGTTTGTTCAAAGAATAACTAAAAAGTTCTCCATAGGTATTATGTATTCTAATAAAGGTTCACAAAAATTTTGGCAGTGTTGATTGTGACCAAACCCCTGTTCACAAGTGACGTCTTCAGGAGAGAGCACATCCACAGTGAGTGAACTATCATCCACCATACCATCAAGTTATGAAGGTGTTCTTTTTGTATTTCAGTAGTGAGGCAAGTTCAGCTCAGACTCGCTTGCCCAGTAACCTCAAAGACTGCTTTCTCACTTTTTTTGTTAGTATGGCTTGTCTCACAACAGTGGGGAGTGTCACTAATATCAGTATTGCTGTTGCAACACATCATTAAAGATTTTCTTGTATAATAATAATATTAGAGATGATTACTATTACTACTAAAGTAAAACCTTGCTAAATTGGACTAACTGGGGGGAAGGCCAATCCAACTTAACAAAAAAATCTGACATCTGAATCCAGCACTACATTTGAATTTCTCATCTCCAAGATGTTCTGCAAGCCTCCCTGCAGCATGCTGGCTATCCAGGCTGCACAGTGTTACCCCTCCAGCTCCTTACACATACCATCTGTTAACAGATTTGTCAAGGTTTTCATGCTATGCCCTCCTTGCTCTATACAGGTTCTTCCCCTGCCCTTCCCCTTCCTTTAAAAGTGTCTGACTTAAAGGGGTCTGACTTAGTGAGGTTTTACTGTACTATTTCTACAATATTGTGCCAGCAATTATGATAATGACTATCACTATTCTATCCAAATATTTGGCTGCCATTTCCCTTAAATGAAGGTATCTGAGACAAAACATGATGCCTCACTGTCAATGGAAAAAGAGGAGTAGGTCCCAGTCCCCTTACTCCATGTATTTTAACTGGCTATTATGATATGCTGAGAATTTAATGCCACCATTCTTTCACCTCAGCTGCTTCAGAGATGACAAATGATAAATATTTAAGCAATGGCTTATGTTGTGTGAAGGTTACTAGGACACACCAACTCTCCATTTAGTCTTGCCTCTCCATGTCCCTTTTTAGGTTTCATAATATTGCTGTGCACGAATTTATTCAACATGAGGTTGGTCAAACAAAAAATATGAACATGTAATGAATATGATTTTGAATCTATAGCTTTGATCTTACTCATTATTTACTATATATAATTCCCTTTGTATTTATTAATGTATTTATTACTCGATCATTCTTTTTTGCTGTCAGTAGTGTCTAATAACTATACAATATATTTGGGCCAAAACACTCCATTTGGTTTAAAAAGAGTGGGAAGTAAAGGGACATGAATAACAAACATTAGCTTGATGAAAAATCATTACAGAGTGAGAAAGAAAGGGACCATATCTGACATTTCTTGTGGATGAGTCACTGCATCATACAAAGAAGCCATTCTTTATATGTAAAGCAGAGCCGTGACATTTTGTATGTATTTGGGTGTGCGGAGGATGCGTAACACCATTGTTGTATATATGAAGCAGAGAAGATAGTGACAATTTTGTTTGGGAGGAGCGTCATGATATAAATGGATCAATTTTTTTTTTTAGATACATTATCTGTTTGTAGAATGAGAGAAATGTTGAATATTTTCAAGGGTTGCAAGGTTAACAATTTATAAGATTAATAGAAAGTAAAGTATTTTCAAGACTTGAGTATGAAAGCTTATAAAGGTAAAAAAAAAAAAAAAGTAAGGAAAGATAAGCGTTTTCAAGGGGTGTGTCGGTAGGAAAGGTTGAAACTAGTGGAAAGCAGAGTAATTTCCAGATTAGCGAGTGCAAAAAAAGAAAAAAAAAGAGGTTAAAAGAAAGTAAGAAAAGTTAAATAATTTCAAGATTTTAAGTACAAGAAATCATGAGAGTGAGAAAAAAATGGTTTTGATGTCTGAAAGAAAGTAACCACACAAACAATAATAAAGGTCGGTAACTGCATTCTCAGACACTTAGGTGTTCTATCTCGACTAATCTGGAACATGCTATAATCCAAGTCATCGGGGATTTTAACATTGTTTTCAGGATTCTAATGATAACTGAATAAGGATTATGTACCATCAATTAGAAAACATGCTTAAGAATCCGTCTAATTATCTTTGTTGTATTTGGAAATAGGAGACATTAAGGGCTTTGTACCTTATTAATCCAAATGAGTATTTATAGTATTTACACCAGTGTGTTCTGGTTCGGGTAGACTGGTGCAGATTCTACCGAACATCACATTACAATGAAACGGTGGATTGTCTTGTACTATGAGTCGTAATGCTCTCTCTCTCTCTCTCTCTCTCTCTCTCTCTCTCTTCATGGAGATGGTTACGCCACACGTTGCTGCGCAAGATGGCATGCTCGCCACAAGGGGTAAAAATATATACACATAAATACACCGGCAGTTATCACAGTCGTGCACGCACACTGCACTGTCGGCAGCTCCGGCACGCTCGCTTTCTTCGTCCGTCTCTGTATTTTCAGACGGAGAAAAGTACTTCTCAGGGATGCCAGCACGTCTGCCTTTTTCTATGAATATAATCCATAGCTAACTTGTAATTTCCTCCACATGCTCCGAGGCATTTAAACTATGATGTCCCGTGGCATCGTGGGCTGGAATCAGTCTGTGCAGAGCAGATAATGTACGGCTTGCCAAGCTTATCATTCTCTCCCACTCATTATCTCTGGGGTGACCTGAGGAACGCAAAATTGTGGCAATCCGGGTTTGTGAAAGTTGCCCTGCGCCCGGGGTAAAAATATACTTTCTTTTTGAAAAATCTGACTCGAAAATGAGAATAGTAAACTCAACTTGGCATACACACACACACACACACACACACACACACACACACACTCAAAGGGTACCTATAACGTTGTGGTGCGATATAAAACGCATGATGTACACAGGTATGGGACATCTGGGCACAACTGAGGACGAGAAGGGAGAAGGTGCTTTGAAAGGCAGGACACTGTTTCAGTTTACTACTCTTATTCTTTTAAGACGATAACTTTTTTTTTTTTTTCACAACCGGTTACCACTGGCGGCCTTAGATAAATAATGTGTAAAAAAAAAAAAGACAAAAAAATTCCACCGAATAAGTATGGGAGAAAATGAAAATTACGAATATCAGTACAAACCAAGTATATTTTACCAGCTGAGTGAAATGAGTTGATTGTACCGATATATATATTCTCATAGAAATCATATTCCTAGCTTAAGCGCGTCGCCATGAGGTGGTAAGACACTTTTTAAAACATTCCTGTAAACAATTAGTGCAGTTAAAGATGTATATTTGTGGACAGATAGACAAATAGATGACAGGTGTAGAGATATATAAAAGTTACTGATCACAAAATCACATAATATAAAATACATTGCAAATATAATAAAACATATATTACAAAAAAAAAAAAAAAAGAAAAGCCTTAAGCACTACAGTCCATTTGCAAACTTATACATGCTAAGATTAGACTTGGAATAGGAAGTAAATCGATAAATAAGTATACTAAATAAATAACTACCTATCTCAGCCAGTAAGTATATACGTTTCCATCTACCCACCCACCTATTTACCTATCTAATTAACCACCTAATTAATTAACTAACTAATCAACTAGCTAACCAACTACCTAAATTGTCTTCGAAAGATTTACGTCTCTTAAGATCTATGACAGAGGGAATTTGTCGACCAACTAACTAATTACCTGTCTACCTATCTGAATACCTAGCTAACTGACTAACTAAATTGTCACGGAAAGATTTACTTCTCTTAACCCTTTCCGTGTTATTTGGTACACCTTTCCTTATTCACTAACCACTCTGGGATATCTTTTCTTGTTCTACAGCCGCCTCCAAACATCGTACAGGATACAAATTACAAAACTTATCCTTTTTCTGCCTTCTTTCTTCTGCATGCTTATAAAAACTCCAAACATTGCTTGTAGGACTGTGAACTTTTGCATATGGCAGCAAAAGAGTTATGATCTACGACGGAGGGAATTTGACCAAGCTATGTAGTTCATGGAAAGCCGGAGGAGGAGTGAGTGGCGGAGGTTGCTTCGCTGAATTGCAGACCACAGGAAGAGCTACGATGCTGTGTTCTGTGAGCTCCGGTGAACCCATTGAAAGTTCCTAATGACTGGCTTCTGAAATTCACGGATCAGATGAAGAGAGAGAGAGAGAGAGAGAGAGAGAGAGAGAGAGAGAGAGAGAGAGAGAGAGAGAGAGAGAGAGAGAGAGAGAGAGAGAGAGAGAGAGAGAGAGAGAGAGAGGGAAAATAAACCAGGACTGTTTTGTTATCGGCTGATTACAGTACTCGAATTTTAAGACGATGCAGTGACGCAAGTTTGTGCAGCTTAGAATTAAAGTGTAGACGGTAAAAGATATAAACAATAGGTATAACAGAATGTACACAAGAAATTTACAATAAGATGTAAAATGATAATAAGTTTCACAATAAAAATGCACAGTACAATGCATGCAATAAATTACACACACGCAAACACACACACACACACACACACACACACACACACACACACACACACACACACACACACACACACACACACACACATACAAAATAGCACCTTTCAGAAATAATACATCACGTTGTGGTCCTCAGCCTTGGAATTCCTTACCAGCAGACATAGATACATAGAGACAGGCAATCTCTCTCTCTCTCTCTCTCTCTCTCTCTCTCTGAAAATGGCGTCAAAAATATTACGGCGAGAACCATCTGATCTAGACACCAGACCCAACACAGAAGACCCGTTTTCTCTAGTTGGTAGGATCTCGAGTGTTGTGTTTGAGTTGCTATGATTATTCAGGGTTTGATCAGACATGTAACAACACACACATAGAGGCTGGCCAGGAGTTCCTTCCTTCTCAGCGCGGCGGTCCAGGCAAGAAGATGGTGGTGTTGCTGCGTGGATCAGCGGGAACCTGTACCAGTGCGGTGTGGGTACACGAGAAATGCAAACACTTCTGAAGGAGCGAGCGAGTGTCAGCTTGCGAGACAGTGAGGGACTTAAAAGTGATGGAGTGTCATACTTGTGGCAAAGCTGCGTCCGCTGAGTCAGGTCGCAATTAATGTCCGAGAAAATATTGAGAATGATAATGAAATTCATGTAAATTCCTGCAGATGTGGTGAAATCTGTGATGCTCTTGATAATGATGCTGTGTCTTACTCGTACTTACACCAGCACCGATAGTAGGAGAATGCCGCCCTTCTCCCCATACACAGGCTGGAGAGAGACTGATAATACAACAAATGGTGTTCATGTCACTATAGAACGTGCAAAACATGACAATTTCATCACACACACACACACACACACACACACACACACACAAGAAAAAGAATAAATAAGTAAAATAAATAAATATAAATAAATAAATAGATAAATAAAAAAAATAGATAAAAAATCTTGCTTAATCCTCCTTACATAGACACGAGGACACCCAGTCACCCTCCTACCACACCCTCGAGTCCTAGAGAGTACCTTGAGTGGGGGAGTTTCTCTTCGGTTCCTTAACGCAGGTATAGAAAGCGGACGTCAAGAGCGGCACCAGTTCCATAAATATCAAACAAAGTAACAGGTATCCGGACCTTCAACACCTAATCAACTGGAATGAGGCTACGGTCCTTTTGATCTTTGGAGAAGGATTTATTTGGGTATTATTTCAGATTAAAGCTCGGTACAGTCTGGCAGGTAAAACTGTATATTTTTTGCTAAATACCACCATGCATTTCATCGCCCGTATTCAGAAACACTTTGCTCTCACTACGACTATTTTCAAAGGTCACAGAGATGTTCAGCCAGGTTCTCAAGAGTGTTTCTTCAGCTCACAATGTAGAACTCATGTTCATCTGTCGCTAGAAGCACAATAACACCCTTAAAAAACCCTTGTCACTTTAACTAGAGCCTTTTGAAAGAAGTGGAGGTGCTGCCAAAAGTGTTTCAGAATATGGTTTTGTATGTCATGAAATCATACATGGAAGTGTTATGTTACGCTACATTAGGTGATCACAGGTGTTGTTGCTGCTCTTAGTACTCTATGGCTGGTTGGGCTGAGACACTTCAATATAGACACTTCAATATCCCGGAATCAAATAAAGCGTTAACCTCACCAGATGTTGCCTTATAGTCTCCTCACAGCTCCATTGCCGATGTCTTAGAAATGCCTAAGCGAAGTAGGGATGTACATAAAAGTCAAGTCGCCACTCATCTATAGAAACTCAGCTGCCTCTAAGTAGTAAATCGATATTGCATCTGTGGACCTCCATTACCGTCCTGGAGAATAAGATAAAAGACGGTCAGAGCATTTCAAGCAAAGAATATAAGACAGGATACGAAAGGCAGCACATGATGGAGGACGCCACCGTATATACACACACGAGCCAAGTGTAACTCTCTGTGCTACATTCTGATCTCGATTAAACGAAGGTAGTGTAGAAAGTAAGGAACTCTGAGGTGATATTAGTAGTAATGATGGCGATGATGCTGCTGATAACGCTGCTACTGCTGCTGCTGCTGCTGTTGTTACTGTTGTTGCTGCTGCTCTTGTTGCTGTTACTGTTGCTGCTGTTACTACTACTGCTGCTGCTGGTGTTGTTGTTGTTATTGTTGCTGTTGTTGTTGTTGTTGTTGTTGTTGTTGTTGTTGTTGTTGTTGTTGTTGCTGCTGCTGCTGCTGCTGTTGTTGGTGGTGGTGGTGGTTTTGTGCTGCGGCTGCTGCTGCTACTGCTGATGGTGGTGGTGGTGATGATAGTGATGACGGCGGTAATGATTATGATGATGACTGATAGTGGTCATGATGGTGACGGAGAGAAATCCTGCTTGTGTAAAGATTTTTCCTTCAGTACGTGATTGAGATGTAGAGAAAGAAATGTTCAAATATTTTCTTGCGTCTCCTTGACTGCCACCATGAACACAATGGCCTCTTCTGACACATCACTCATAACGCCCCCTCCCCGGATGTAGTTTTTTCTCTCCCTGCATATACGTAGTTGCAGTCACCCCATCATTCGAACCCATTCAGAAACACATGAACCCAAAAAAACTAATATTCACGTAGTTACACACTAGTTTAGGTCATATTGATGTCTAGTAAAGGTTCCTACAGTACTAAAGGTGGGATCAATGAAGAGTTAATTCCCAGCAGAGCACACAGACCCAGGCGGCCGTGGAGCGCGACGAAGACAGTGCCGGGAGAGAGACAGCCAGCCCCGCCACTACCGCCAAGACCGAGCACGTGCGACTCAGCGGCACATAACACATAAAGTCTCACTAACATCCTTTGTTTTACTGATTAAACACTGAATACAGCGCGATTCAGGTTAAAATATCAAAGCAATAAGATATTTTTTTCAGGACTCCACTTGGGAATAATGGAATAAAGAAGTGGAGTGACTTTTCTAACATGAAGTGGACTCCGGCGAGGGTGTCACGGAGCGCTGCCTCTATTGGTCCTCAGCCCGCCGCCACCAGCCAACCACGAAATGGTCCAGCGACTTCGCAATCAAACTGAGATTTCTTGTCCTTGTCTCACATTCGCTCGTCTCAGGGGTGTTCATTGCACCTTTATGGACTAGTGGCTTGAGGGTGAGTCACGGAGGCAGGGTTGGGGAGGGGCACCGCTCAGGGCCATCGCTCCCCAGCAATATTCCCTCGTGTTATATATGTATCCTTGCAAGAAATGCGATAATTCTGAATCTTTGTGCGGACGACAACCAATCAGAGGACAGCGTGAGTCCCCAGGAGGCGGTGACTAGCTCCCTGGCTCACCTGTCAACCATTCATGCTCCAGGGAAACAGATTTCTTCCAAGACGTTACCCGCCGAGCAGAAACGACCTCTCAAGCACCGCAGGATGACAAGTATGGAGGGAAGGAAGGAGAAGAAACCGGCGAATCCAATGCAGCCAACACAAAACACTGTAAGGTCTTTTACCTGCAGAAGTTAAGTAATAATGTCACGTACTATTATATATTAAGCCAATACGTTATCTACTGAGCATTGCAAGGTGAAGGGTTACTCACGAGGGCTACAAGACACTAAGCTGCATCGTATAGCTCGTGATCACCTGAATAAAAATGGCAAAATGGCGGCATGGCGGTGAAGAAAACAGAAAATGAAGGCACCGTACAATATCTACCACAATATAAACAAAACCCAAACCATTACAATCCACTAAAAACACCAAGATAAGGGAGAATCAAAGCCTACATACTAACCCTACCCTTTAGAATGCTATATATCAGCTTCCTGTGGTACGTATCTGCATCCGAGGCGAGTATAAGAGGACGGGGGCTGCGAGAGACAGATGAAGGGGGAGGATAAAGATAAATGGCCGAAGTTAACCACAACCACCACCACCACCACCACCACCACCACCACCAAGGCCAGTCACAAGGAGGAAGGGGATGAAGAGAGAGAGAGAGAGAGAGAGAGAGAGAGAGAGAGAGAGAGAGAGAGAGAGAGAGAGAGAGAGAGAGAGAGAGAGAGAGAGAGAGAGAGAGAGTTCTCCCGGATGTTGGTTAGAAGAAAGATAGAGAGGGGGTGAGGAGGAGGGCAAGGGAGGGGAAGGGAGGGAGAAGGAGAGGTTGAAGAACTTATGATGTGATGGGGGAAGAAGGGAGGAAGGGAGGAGGTAGGGAAACAGAGAGAGAGAGAGAGAGAGAGAGAGAGAGAGAGAGAGAGAGAGAGAGAGAGAGAGAGAGAGAGAGAGAGAGGATATATAACATACTGACTCTGGCATCGCAACACAAAGATCACATATTTCGTACAATTCTAAACATATATTCAATTTCAACGTAAGAAGAAAAAAAAAAATCCGACTCATGCTGATACCACACGGGATGAGACAAAATTACAAAATTGCCCTAGAAGAAAAGAACAAACATGGCGGCTAAAAGAAGGAGCGTTCCTGAGAGAAGGAGAGGAGCGAGGAAAAACTGTGATTATCAAGGAGGGAATATTGTGGCTGAAGAGAGAGGACGAATGGGAGACTGGAGGGAACAGCGGGAGGGAGGGAAGAAAGGGGAACGATGGGAGAGGAGAAGAAACGGGAACGTCGACGGAGAGAGGGAGAGAGAGAGAGAGAGAGAGAGAGAGAGAGAGAGAGAGAGAGAGAGAGAGAGAGAGAGAGAGAGAGAGAGATTTGAGATCGATATGACAGTAAAGAGATGAGTAAAGTAGAGTAGATGAGAGGAAGAAAAGAAAAAAAGATTGAGGAAGAGACTGGAAAAGAATAGGAAAGTCTGTTAAGGGAAACGAAAGAAAGACTTAAGATGAAAACACAAGAAAACAATGAAAAAGAAAACAATATCTGAGAGGAGAAATAAGTAAGAAAAAAAAAAACGCAAGAGGACTGTAAGGAACCAGGAAAGGATCTAACAGGGAGGCGGAAGAAGGCTGGAGATCAAAACATGGGGGAAAAGAAAGAAATAGAAAATTATATTTGGGGAAGAGGAAAAGAAAAGAAAAAAAAATACTGAAGGGCGGTAAGGCTCTAGGAAATGGTCTGTTAGGGGGGCCAAGAAGGCTGGGGAGCAAAACGTAAGTGAGGAGGGTGAGGAATCAGGGTCAGCGGGGGTCCGGGGCCGCGAGGAGCCGCTGTTACGTCTCTGAGCAAGAAAACACAAATTGCCGGCAGTATTACACAGAAAACCTCGTCGGTAAGAGGCGGAAGAGAGTAATTTTGGTCTGACGGCAGCGAGAGAGAGAGAGGCTGATGGGGGAGGCGAGAGGCTAGTGTGCTGCGCGGCGGCTGGGAGTGGTGGGGAAGCGAAGGAGGAGGTGGGGATGTAAAGGACGGGGAGGTGCACGAATGGTGGAGGGAAGGAAGAACAAATATGGAGGACTGCATGTGCTGATGGAGAGAGAGGGAAAGAGAGAGAAAGAGAGAGAGAGAAAAAAAGAATAAAGTTATGAGAACAAGGATAATGACAAATGCAATATCATTACTTACCATCACCCCCATAAACAATCAACAACAAAATTCTACTATAATTATTACTATGGCGATTATGATGACTATAAGACACGAACAATACTGAGGTGACGTCTTTAATGGATTTATTACCAATACGTAGCAGAAGTAATTATTAGTATTCTTTATCATCAATAGGACCCTACATCTTTTCCTTACACCATAAAGAGTGACACGCAAACTCTCTTTCGCCTCTGAACTTCGGTACCTTTAAATGCTCCGTTTTCCCTCCGATAACTTATAAGACTTATTTGCTATATACATTTCAGTAGCGCAAGATGTATACAAGATTTCCCAATACCTTGCGGGGTCTTTCCTTTCCTTCTTTACATACATTTCGTTGAATGCAGATACTGACATACACGAGCAATGCGACAACAATGGCGGATCGCACAAACGTGACATTTTACACGAATGTAACTTTTAATTATCCATGAAATTCCCTTGCTTGGCACTGAACGCGCTGGAGTTATGGAGATGCGGGAAATGTTTGGAGACCCTTAAGTTTCGATCCGTGTGGTGTCCAGATGTCCGGGAGAGACGAGACCCAATCGAGGCGGGTGGGTGTGCGGGCAGGCGTGAGGGAGGGGCCTGGCAAGCACGCACTCACCACAACTGTTCGTGAAAAATTAGAAAAAGTCAAGACCGGGGAAGCCGATCGGAGAATTAGTCTTACCGGCGTGTAGTTTCCGTGGGAACAATGTGGGTGGTGGCGACGAGAGAAGCTTGGGTGTGGAAGGTGAGGGGCGGGAGGGGGGCAGGCGGCCCAGGTGGTGGCGGCGTGCCCCCGGAAGACAAGATGGCGGGCCGCGGTGGTGAGTGTGGCGCCACCGCCTTCCTTACAACCCAGTCCACGCGCTCCCCGGACACCCCGCGCTGCTCCCTTACCCTCTTCTTCAACCCCCGGAACGAAATAAACACTGATTTGTTGCATGCGTTAAGCTTAGATTGGCGAAAAAGATGATGGGATAAAATACACGTGACATTTGAGAAGTTAACAAGTTTCTGTACACACCTGCGAGTTTCTGTACACACCTGCCACTAAATCACGTCTGTAGGTCGTTTCTATGGCTATTTCACAGAACCATTTATGCATTTTAAGTGTTAATTAGCTTCTACAGTTACCGCCATCATTTCCGCCCCCTGTAAGGCCTGCCCTGCACTACTCTGTCACCGGCTGCGATAAGAACCACAAAAAAAAAAAAAAAAAAAAAAAGAAAATGGAAGAAAATGGCGTCGAAGACATTGCCAAGTAGCAGACACAAAACGAACACAATAAAAGCACAATACATCGCAGAAATTAACTATACCCTCATTAACACTCTTCCATAAATCGGCAAAAGAAATAATCAAGCGCAGAGGAAACAGAAGAAGATCGAGGGGAAGAGGGGAAACAAGCCCTACTGAGTTTTGTGTCTTTCAAGTCATCGTCCTCGGCCGTTCTGCAGCTTGGGGGGTCGGCGCTTCGGGCAGTTGGAGACCAAAATACCTTCCGATAACACGGGGACACGGAAGGCAGCAAGGACACGCCGCCCGGAGTTCCTGTGACGCAGAGAGAGAGAGAGAGAGAGAGAGAGAGAGAGAGAGAGAGAGAGAGAGAGAGAGAGAGAGAGAGAGAGAGAGAGAGAGAGAAGGGCCGAGGTGTTTCAAGGCCCTTGGAGTAGCCTTAGCATGACGAGAGAGAGAGAGAGAGAGAGAGAGAGAGAGAGAGAGAGAGAGAGAGAGAGAGAGAGAGAGAGAGAGAGAGAGAGTCACATAAAAGAAACTGAACTGGATACAACAAGAATTTTCAAACTCATACAAGAACGCTGTATCGAGGCACTAATGACTGCCTGGTTCCAAGGAATGCTCGTGTTTTTTTTCTCCTTTTTTTGGCTAAAGGCGTCTTTCTTCTTTCTTCTTATTCTTCTCTTTTTTCTCCTTTTTTCGGCTGAAGGCCTTTTATGGTCACCCTGTCAGTGGTCAGTGGTCGGCCGCCTCCTGTTTGAAGCCTAATCCACTTCCTTTTGATGTTGCTGGGAAGAAGGTACTAGAGGTTCATGAGACGATCACGTGGTACTAGATGACTTACCCTTTAAGTTGTTATCCGAGCAGTTTCCCAATGAATCTAAGGTTTATCTCGTTGCTTCAAATTGTGGAGGCAAGATTATGTGGAAAGACTTTTAAATTTCCTCAATGGCATACATTCAAAGGGAAATAAATGACAGAAACAGACAGAAATATAAGAACACTCACAGACGACGACATGGCGGGTATAAGACAATCAGACAAGCACATAAAGGAGAGGGAGCAAAGCAACAAGAGTAAGACAGTAACATGAACGAATTCCAAAGAAAAACAATAACTGAATATCGATAACCTTTTTTCATACTATGCTAACAGCTTTTGGAGAGGAGTTGGAATGGGAGCTTCACACACACACACACACACACACACACACACACACACACACACACAAGAAATTTCCCTCAATACCGCATCACCCTTAAAAAAAATAAAAGTTAAAGAACATTACACAGAACCAAAAGCCCCATTGTTTAATATACATCAAACATAATACGAAACTGCAGTGAGACAAACTATCTTACATTCTGAACACACTTCCGCTTTTGGGTGGCGCAGAAAATTAGATGTTCAATCCTAACTAAAAGGATAAACAATTCAGCTATGTAGATCCTTGCAGGGATATTTACCTCTGGCACATGCGGTGAAATTCCCCGAAGGACAGACTATCCTGGGGACGCGAAGGCTGCAGGATGTGGTGACACACACCACAACACACGCCATCTTGAATTATACTCAGCCCCCGAGAAATGTGCAGCAAAATTTTCCAAAAGAGCGAATATGTTTTTTTCCTTCATTTCCCTCCTCCAAAAAGAAACTCAGGATGCGCATTCAACTCCAGCTTCCTTCGCCGACACGGGATATTTTGATCAGAACTTGGAAAAAAAAAAAAAAAGAAGAAATGAAGAATCAAAGTATACGTTTACTTATACAGTTTAATGTCAGGTGGATACTTATAATCAGCTTCTAATATGCACGCTTTGATCTACACAAACACACGAGGACTGATCAGAACCTGAAATGAAAAAAAAAAAATAAATAAATAAATAAACAAAATAAATAAAATCGAGGCACATGTAAGTTTTGGATGTATCCGTATTTGTCATCAACTTCTAATATGCACGTTTGTTGCTCTATATAAGCACACGAGGGCTGAAAAACGTAAGAGTGGCTGCTGAAGGAAGTCATTACTGTTACTGAAAGCGGGGCGGCAAGAAAATAGTGCCACAAGAACCTTGGGAGGAGGGAGGAGCAGCGAGAACGAGAGAGAGAGAGAGAGAGAGAGAGAGAGAGAGAGAGAGAGAGAGAGAGAGAGAGAGAGAGAGAGAGAGAGAGAGAGAGAGAGAGAGAGAGAGAGAGAGAGAGAGAGAGAGAGAGAGAGACCCCAAAGGACTACTAGTATTACATAAGGATGTCTCAATGTTACTGTTCTTCAAGGCTTATATGTAATGAATCAATACAAGACCAAGACCAAGAACATTCCCGTACATTATCACACAGTACTTACCATTCTGTCTTACTCCTCTATATCTGAAAGCCTCATTACTAAGTGTATACAGTAGCGTAATAACTGCATTGATACTGACAGGAGTTGCGATGTTAGTATTCTCGAAAGTAATTAATACTTATACCATGGTTGGGGTGCTTTACTTGTCTGGTCGTCTCTCCAAGTCAGGTCAGAAATGAGGTAGCAGAGGAAAAACATATAAGGTTTAAGAATGGATAAATGGGGGTTTTCTACTGATTTCATTGTTTTGCGTTTTAGTTCTCTCTCTCTCTCTCTCTCTCTCTCTCTCTCTCTCTCTCTCTCTCTCTCTCTCTCTCTCTCTCTCTCTCTCTCTCTCTCTCTCTCTCTCTCTCTCTCTCTCTCTCTCTCTCACACGATGCCCCGCCCTTTTTCCCGTGGCACTATTTTCTCATGGATTCGTTTTCACTAATTTCAACTTTCCTAAGCAGATATTTAAACGACTGTAACTCCACTTATACGTATCACCTTTAAGGGCATCACGAGAAGCAGAGGTAGTCATAATATTGGTAGTTTCTCTATAATTTGCCCTTATACTTAACACCACAAGCAAGTAACATCAGTATACACCAAAGACACTTGCGCCTGTCCGCCGTTACACCACCACCTTGTTTTTGTCATGCTCACTTAAATTACTTCAGTGTGTGTAAATAAAGCTTAAGTTTCATGTTTCCTCCAAGTCACACGTCCCGAGGTCCTGTTTTATACCAACACATGCTGCCGTCTCTTCCGGGGATGCGAGGAAGGGGGCCGTCCTGCCTAAGAGGTGAATCATTGCTCAGCATCATAACGTTATAAAAAGGAT
>NC_087164.1:19897422-19909922 GCF_035594125.1 Scylla paramamosain
GGTATTAGCCGAGAAAATGTAACTGGAATGTATAGCTTTACTAAATAACACAGACATAGATGTTTGCGTGTTGTGTTCACGCTGTATAGCCTTGATTTAAGAGGTTTAGATTAGTCCTCGTTCACTGGAGTCTGTAATGTCGTCGCATACTTGGTCAGATTGGGTCTGAGGCGCAGCATAAGACAAGACCATTAGGGAAAAGTTTCTCTTAATCGCTATCCATTCCTCACAGTAATTAGCAGGTTTGGCTGGAGTCTGGCAAATCATCATCACCTCAGCCTGTTTCTCCGCCCAGCCGTGGATGGGAAGAGGTGGAAGGATGGCTGGAGGTCTACGTGAGTCATCGATTGAGATGATTAGGGGGTTAGGCGAAGGACGAACAGCCGCCCAGTATTCGTGTTATGGCATGAATCTTGGCAGAGAAAAAGCAGTTCCGTGGGGCGCGTCTGGCCTCGACTGGTCATACGGAACGGAACAACGGATGCTTCCTTTTAGGCTTCCACTCACGTTCCTGTGTTAGCTCCTTGCTTTTTACCTTTACCTGTGTGTGGAGGTTTATGGTCATCATGTCTGCAATTTCCTTCATTGACGTAAAACTGATCCCCTTCTCTAGTCTCCATATTTGTGCATCACGTCAGCTATGAACGAAGTGAGATGATTTATTTTTTTCTTGCTACATCCACTACCTGGTTTCATGTCACTTTCTTCCAATAGAATGATAATCATGTTGTTAGCCCAAGATGCTATGTGCAGCCTACCTCCCACTCGCACTCTTTCCTACTACGGGAGATTCAGTCGCCTGTGTCGAGTCTCCAGTATGTGAAGGAGTGGGTGTCGAGGGGCTGGAGGAGGCCGTGGCTGCAGCGTCCATTTTAAACACGTCCTGCTTGAATACTGGCGATGCCCTTCATGTGGACTTGATCAAGTCGATGATTTTGAGCAATGCGGCGCTAATCACTGAGGTTGTTCACGTCGCGACAGAAGGAGCCTATCGTCTTGGGCAGCGATGAGCAAGAACACTGTACTGACTGACCCCAGACCGGCGGGGTTCATTAGTGCTGGTGACAAGAGACACCACGGTTGTCAGGTGCCTCTGTCTGACCATCTGCCGCTGTGAACGCGGAAGTCTGAACAGAAAACCACAGGACGACCCCCTGCAAAACTCCTTCCGGAAGTCCAAGACAAACAGTGACACGCCACAACTTGTCCAGGTCACTTGCCCAACACAAAGGAGATGTTTGCTGTACCCCACACACCCCAAAGCGGCTCATTTCAACGTCAATAGGGAGTTAAAACATAAATTTCTGGGATGGCCACTACGTAATGGAAGGGCTGCACAGTACTGAAGGTGACGTTGTGGGGAGCGTGCCGCACTGGATATTAAATCATGGCCTTGGCTTGAAAAAAAAAGGCCCATTATGGCTTCATGGTACACGAACACCGAACGTAAGCTGCTGAGGAAGATACAAAGAGGTACGGGAACTGCTGGCCGGAGTGGAAAAAAAAAAAAGACTTCACCATGGACAGAATTTGAAAAAGAAGCCATAAATTAGAAGACTTCAACTCAGGATATTGATCTGAAGAATCCACGAGGCTTATCTTTTCAAGTTTAATCAATTCACACACACACAAATCTCTATATTTACCATGCAAATTATTACATAAATCTAGAACATGGAAAATAAACTTCATATTAAAAGCTGACGTAGTGAAGAGAACAGTGCTGCTCTGATGTCCTGTCGAACATACACACCTGGGATGATATTACGGAAGACAAAAATTCCTATGCAAAAAAATAAATGAAGCCTGGGATTCTCCAAGTCATGACAAACAGAATATCACGTGAATGTTAACGTAGGCAACTCTTACGCAGGTGCTCCAGGTATTAACGAATCAGTATCACCATCAAACAAGAACACAAGAAAATTAAAGGCAAAACCTACGTAAATCTAACTTGTCACTGAACACGTAACAGGAATGTGAACAACTCTACCACATCTGCTCGTGAAAAAGAAAAAGAAATATGATTTTTATAATACTGTAAAGTTATTAAAAGTGAAAACGAACCGCAAGGAAGGAACCAATAAAAACCACGAAGCAAACCACAAAATGCTCGAATAAAAGAAAATAACAAACAAAAAAAAAAGTAACAAGGATTAAAAACGAACATAAAGGCAAGATCAGAGAGAGAGAGAGGAGAGAGAGAGAGAGAGAGAGAGAGAGGGAGATGAGAGAGAGAGAGAGAGAGAGAGAGAGAGAAGAGAGAGAGAGAGGAGAGAGAGAGAGGACGATACCGGGAAGAAATCAGTAAGTAACGTTATGACCAAAGTGGAAGTGGCCAGTTTTTCCCCACCAGGAGCAGGAGAGAGAGATGGACGCGGCCTGGCCTCCTTCTTCTCCCCACCCTCCCTCTTCTCCTGCGCCTCCTGGCTCCTGTCGTCACCTGTGAAGTGGGCGACAGTAGAAAAAGTGATACAACCACTTCCGTCCCTCGTTCCTTGACTTTACTCATTCAATAACCTTTCATCTTTTGGTTTAAATATCATGCCCCGTGTTTGCTTTACTTCTGATAATATCCTGGTTTGGTGAGGGAGTTTCTAGAGTGACTGGGGGTTTACTTTCACTAGCGAGGAGGAGGTGGCGGGGCGTTGAGGCGGCATGGTGGTGTTGTTAGGCAGATGGCAGCATATGTTTCACGTGGCTGGCAGGTGGTGGAGGCTGGGATACTCGACCCACCAACTGTTTGTGTGAGCAAGAGAGAGAGAGAGAGAGAGAGAGAGAGAGAGAGAGAGAGAGAGAGAGAGAGAGAGAGAGAGAGAGAGAGAGAGAGAGAGAGAGAGAGAGAGAGAGAGAGAGAGAGAGAGAGAGAGAGAGAGAGAGAGAGAGAGAGAGACTCGAATTATACCGCAGTAGGTCAGTTGAGGTGAGTTCCATTAAGCTAAATTGACGGTTGCGAAGGTGAAAACGAGGCAAATTGTTCTGTAACGCTGCACTGAAAACACAGTACATGTCTAAATTAACCCTGATTTTGTTATTACCATTCCCACTATTCTGTAATACAACCATTATAATCACAAAGCCTTACGCATCACATTTACCCACGAACTTGTTGCTATAACTTCCATGATCATCAGAAAAACTCCCTTGCGCACGTGGTCTAAGTGAAAACTCTTTTAAGATGACACAGTACTACGCAGGGAGACCGATCTGCCGCTGATGACCTGCTGTGGAAATGATGCTTGGTGCGAGTGGAGCCGAGGGGGACACCTTGGCAGGGGGAGGCTGAGGGGCAGTGCAGGTGTGGTAGTATAGTAGCAGCAGAAAGGGTTCGTATGTATAGTGTGGCACTGAGCTGTCGATGCCTCTGTGGTGTTTCTTAGGATGTTCTTTTGTCTATTTGTCTGTCTTTGTCTCTGTGTCTCTGTCTTATTTTATATATTTTCTTTCCTTCTTTCTTTGCTAAGAGAGAGAGAGAGAGAGAGAGAGAGAGAGAGAGAGAGAGAGAGAGAGAGAGAGAGAGAGAGAGAGAGAGAGAGAGAGAGAGAGAGAGAGAGAGAGAGAGAGAGAGAGAGAGAGAGAGAGAGAGAGATAGTACATATCCGTGACGTCAAACTCCTCACACAGCTGTTCCAGAGGGCTCGACGCAACAAGCGAGCGAACTGAGGCGGAGACAGCGACGGGCCTCAGTGCCCCTGGCCACGTGCTGCTCCTGAAGGTGGGAAGCCATGCGAGTTTGTTTATACTGTTCCAGGCTGTTAGTGGAGCAGAGTACAAGGGCGTGGGAACTGCGGGAAGGAAGATGGGAGCCGAGGGCGTGGGGAGCACAAGATCAAGAAGCGTGAGAGGAGAGGAAAGGGAAGGAAGGAAGGAAATGGATAACAAGATGTACTGTCCCGTAAAGTGTGAAGCGGAAGGGAAGGGATGGGATGGGAAGGAATGGGATGCTTCTCGTGCTGAAGTCACCACGTATATTGCGAAGCCTGAAGGTGACTGCTTACTAGCACCCATGTAAATGATCGAATCTCGCCGGAAAAAATGCTCTTATTCGCCTTGCACGGACTTGCAGCTCGGGAATATTAAGCTGATTGGAGAAAGAGGGTGAGCAGCGAAGGAGGCGAGGAAGCAACACACCGCTGCGTCGCCTGCCGGCCATGGTCGCTGACTCCGGTATCTTCGCCACCCTCCACTCTCGTCTCGCCTTGTTTACGCTGCCGCAAGTCGGGATCCAGTGCGGCACCGCTGCTCGGGACCAAACGCAGGGGCTCTGGGCAGCATCTAATCAAAGCCACATGACCTCGGAGGATATTTCTTGCAGGATCTTGGGGAGACTCCATCCTGCGCCATTTTGTGAGGCACAGCACGGAGGACATTTTGTGGGGAGGCTCCGTGACGCAGCGAACACTCACCTCCTGCAACTTACAGCCACTTGTCTCCCTCTATTATGCTTCTCAAAATATCAAAAGCTGAAACGAGCCGTAGCGTCGCGAGGTGGTGCCAGTAGCCATAACTGAGTAGCGCAGAGATGGGGGGCGTCGGTCAACCACCTGCCTCTCATCCCTCGGAGGGGAGGTGTCGGGGGGAGGGTAATCACCTAATGTATGTCTTTACTCCCCAGCGTTACCAAGGGGGTGGAGACAACGCAGGATTCTGGACTCAGTGGGTGTGACTCAGCGCTGTGATGTAACCTTAAAAACCCTAAACTTTTCAAAATACTCGAAAACCCTTGAAGATCGTGGAGGTTCTTACAGTTGTCAAAGAGTATTCATAAAGGGACTGGGGTTTGCGTGCTGGAAAGCCATGTGTCGGCGGGTGACGCAATGGAAAGTTTCCCAGAGTTCAGCGGAGTGGTGATGAATACAGAGAAACTGCACCGTGAAGATTGTGGGACGTGCGGAGGGCGGGAAGGAGTGTCGCACGGTGGACAAGACCTGTCGTGCCGGACGTGGCGTGCGTGTCACAGCCCCTCGCCGGCAGGCCAGGTGAGGCGTGGGCTGCAGGCCTCACTCACCACCATTACCGCCAGGTGCACGTGCAACTAAAATGGTGTCGCTGCATGTTGCAATAGCTTCTCTCCATCCGCTAGATTTCGTATGGATTCAGGTTTTCAGCCAAAGAATAGAACTGTTCTTTGGTGAGTTATCAATAGTAACTTTGCTAATAAGGGAAGGAATACTAGTCAAAGAGTAAAGGGGAGAAAAAAATATGGAGGTTGAGGAGGGAGACGAAGAGCTGAAGAAGAAGGAGGAGGAAGAGAAATAAAATTAGGAAGAGAAAAAAAGATGGAGGAAGAGGTGAGGGAGGGAAAACATAGAGAGGGATGAAGAGGAGGACGAGCCGAAGATGGGAGCGTACGAGTACGAGGAGCAAGGAAGAAAGAAAAAAAAAATGGAGAAAGAGCTAGGAGGGAGAAAAATATGGAGGAGGACGAAGAGGAGGAGGAAGAGAAAGAAGGGCGGCGTGACGTACAGTCCTCTTGCCTGCCAGTCACCTCTTATCGTGGAGGAGCTCAGGGCCCATGACGGTGATGCTGTAAAATGACAATTTGAGGCACGACCATCGCCATCTTTTGCACGCTCCCCGAGGCGACAGCGAAGGAGGAAGACAAAGAAGAAGGAGGAGGAGGAGGAGGAAGAGGAGGAAGAGGAGGAGGAGGTGGAGAAATTGGCTTCTTGAGGGGCTTAACCTATCATGAAGGGAAAAAAGAGAAAGCAGGAAAGTAGAGACGACGGACATTGAGACATCATAGAGGAGGAGAAGGAGGAGGAGGAGGAGGAGGAGGAGGAGGAGGAGGAGGAGGAGGAGGAGGAGGAGGAGGGAGGAGGAGGAGGAGGAGAAGGAGGAGAAGGAAAGAAGGGATGAAGAGAGGGATAGGAAGAGAATGAAAAAAATGACAAGACACAAATGATGAAAGAAGAGATGAATGCAGACAGTGAAGAAGAAAGAATGAAGAAGAGAAATAAGAATGAGAAGAAGAGAAAGAGAAAAAAAAATATGGGAGCAAAAATGGAGATACTGAGGGAAAGAGAACGAGAGAGAAGAAGATAGGTGGAGAGGGAAGATAATGGTTTGTTTCTATGACAACACTTCCTTTCTCTTTCTCGTGTGAATATATTGACGTGATCCAGAGGGGAACTTAACAGCGGCCAGGTACAGTTATCAATATGGACCCTCCTTCTGGTGCCTCTCTCCAGGGAAATCCAGAATGACATCGCCACCGCCACCACCACAACCACCACCACCATCACAAACCACCATCATCACCGGCATCACTCCCATCAAACACAATCACAACCAGCATCACCATCGGCCATCACCAACCACCACTATCGTAAACAGTCACCATCACCACTACCATGACTATCACTATACCAGCATTATCATTATCACTACACCAAGAAGCCATGTCTTATATTACATCTTTTTCTTTTTCTAGTTCTTCTCTGATTCTATAATTAGTGTTGAGTTGTACAGTAAAATAATTTATAGCTTTGTTAGGACCTAAAAGCCTGTTAGTGTTTGAAATTCCACTGTATTCACTTGTATTCATCACCAAATAATACTACCACCACCATCACCACCACCACCACCACTATCATCACCATCAACGTGGCAGAAGTGAAGCGGAAAAAAGTAAATGAACGAGAAGAAAAAGAAAAAAGAAAGAATAACAGCGAATAAGAGATGAAGCATGAATAGGTGAGCAGGAGATGAAGGTGGAGGAGGAAGGTGGAAGAAGCAAGAAAAAAGGAGAGATCGCGAGGTTATGAGAGAGAGAGAGAAAAAAAAAAGAGAGGAATAAGATGAGCCGATAAGGATAAGACTTAAAGAAATCAGCATAAAAAAAAAGAACAGGCGGATGGAAAAATAATTAAAGTGCAAGAGAGAAAAAGGAACGAAAAAGAGAAGGCGAATAAGAAGTAATAAATGAGAGAGAGAGAGAGAGAGAGAGAGAGAGAGAGAGAGAGAGAGAGAGAGAGAGAGAGAGAGAGAGAGAGAGAGAGAGAGAGAGAGAGGAAGCTAAAAGAAGAGGTGGTGGTGAAGCGGGGAAGGAAGTGCAGACATGGTTATCAGCGGGAAGGATAAGACTTTTCTCTGCAACAAAGGGAGAAATGAAGCAAAGAACACAGAGATGCATCAGCGAGTCGAGTAAGAGAGAGAGAGAGAGAGAGAGAGAGAGAGAGAGAGAGAGAGAGAGAGAGAGAGAGAGAGAGAGAGAGAGAGAGAGAGAGACGGTAGTTCAAAATCAAAACCGTAAAGCATAAAAAAAAAAAAGTCAGAAAAAAGTCGTGGAAGATAAAGCTAGAAAATGGAACGCTGACAGTTGGCTGGCACTTGTACATAAGATGGCGGCCAACCGTTCTTCTCTTCTTCATGGGAAACAGTGTTAGAATAATCGAGTAGGCGAGGCACTGCATGGACACGGTGGGCAGCTGCGTTTAACACTTCGTTGTTCATCTAAGTGGGCGTGTGGTCCTATGTCAGCTGTGTTGATGTTTACACCTGGCAGCGGACCATGGGGGAGGAGGACGAGAGCGGCGCAAGGGGAGCCACAAGAGAATAAAGTCTCTAGAGAGCCCATAGTCAATGGTCTTCGCTTCTACATAGTTAATGAGGCTTCGGTATCCCAGACAGTTTTGATTTTGAGAAATTTTGCAGGGAAATAACGTCGTAGTGCGTGCAAAGTGCCAAATCCTGAGAGAAGTGAGAGGTGGGAAGCCGTGACGAAGCGACTAACTGGCGGAGGCTCCTACAGATGGCGTGGGCGGCCACACGCGCGGGTGAGCGTGTCGCCACAGCACGCGGTACGTGTTCACCCGACCAAGCTAGTGGCGCCACACTTGTTCAACCCTGACTACATCACAGCCACCAGGGGAACTGCAAATGTTGGATATCCTGATGAGAAATACGTGAAAAAGAGACCGGAAACACTCACTGAACTATATCTATGCATTCTGGAGACTGAGGATCACTTTTTGTTAATCTGTTGAAGTCACTGAGTAGTTAAACCTGACTAGAGTGTATAGGGTGTTATTCGGGCGGCGAGCACAGCACCTGCCCACCATCGACCTGCTAAAAATCTATATTTATCCACGCGCAGTTAGGTCAAGCAAGTCCAGTAATAAATTCTCAGCATTCAACACCGAAACTTTCATTCAAGTGGGAATATTTCGACGAATCACATTTAAATTTTGCAACATCTTTTAAATCAGTAAATAAAGAGAAAATATATTATAGTCATCATTTTAGATAATACTAGATCAGAAGTATAAGGGATATTAGTATCAGTACAAGCAAGTATTAGGTTGTCAGGAAGATGAAGCAGAAGGAGACAAGAGGCTCAGATGCGAGTAATGGTGAAGACGATGAGGAGGAGTTTGCGAATACCTGGTGGGGCGGCACAGGTAACAGTTCGCTTCACGTGAGGTCATTACATCCATTAGTTTAAGTCACGTTCGAGTGTTGAGAAGGAAATACTGACAGACAGAGAGACAGACAGCCAACAAGAACGACAGAAGGACACAAAGACAGACAGAGATAGACAGACACACATATAGACAAGCAAACAGATAAACAGGTAGATAGAAAAACAGACAAGTAGACAAACAAACATGTAGATAAAGAGACAGATGGTCACACACATACACACACACACACACAACTAGCAGGACACTTGAGTAACATCGCACAATGGAATATACTCATGTCTAGGCACATCAAGCCCAATTAAAGGTGTAAATAAAACTGGCGGACTTATCCATTCAATCGGAACAATAAATCACCTCATTGCCTCATTTCTTTATGATGTGAGCAAGGCCTTTGAACCCAGTGATGTAATACGGCAGAAAATCCCCTCTGATATGAAGCGAAACCTCTCTCTCTCTCTCTCTCTCTCTCTCTCTCTCTCTCTCTCTCTCTCTCTCTCTCTCTCTCTCTCTCTCTCTCTCTCTCTTTCTCAGTTTCAGGTTTTAATACTCGTCCCAACGACTCCCGTGCAAGGCAGTCGTGCATGAATGAGTGAAAAAGTAAATAAAAATATCATATTGTATACATTTTTTTTTTTTATCGCATAGGTTCTTTCGATATTTTTTAGTCTTTGGATTTTTGTTTTTATGGGAAGCAGGTGGTGGTGGTTGTGGTGGCAGTGGTGGTGGTGGTGGTGACGAAGATGACGATAGAAATGGTTGTGGTATAGTATTGTTTTCGGTGATGCAGATAATAATGAGGATTACTATCGCAGCAATAATGATGGAAGTGGTGTTACTGGTGATGATAATGGGAACGGGAGAAAAAAAAAGATAACTAGAAACAATGATAGTGATGATGGAGAAAACAGTAATAAAAAATTGTGGGTGATGAAAGCTGGAGACGGGGAGGCTGTGTGATGATGATGCTGATGGTGATATTCGTGAATGTGGTGGTGGTGGTGGGAAGAAAGGAGTAGAAACAATGATGATGATGATGATGATGGAGATAACAGTGACAGAAATGCAAGTGACAAGAGATGGAAGGAGAGACTGTAGTATGATAATAAAGATAATGGCAGTGATAGATTACGACGATGCTGAGGATAATGATAAAACCAAAATACGTAGAAATGATGATGAACACTATGAAAACTGATAAAAATACTAATGATAAGAGATGAAGGTAGGTTGTATGATGATGAAGATGGTGGGAGCAGTGGTAGTGGTAATGGTGGTGGTGATGGAGGCAGGGGTGGCCGTGATGCAGGGAATGGCAGTAGCGGTGCTGGCGGTATTATCACGGGAGAAAGTTGCGGGATGGATCTGAGCGGCACCCAAGGATATCCTCGGGGTCACCGGCGCTCGTAACTCACACCTCTATACTTGGCGTCCCATTCATGGCGACGTTGAGTGACGTATTACCCTTGTGAGAGAGAGAGAGAGAGAGAGAGAGAGAGAGAGAGAGAGAGAGAGAGAGAGAGAGAGAGTGTGTGTGTGTGTGTGTGTGTGTGTTTCTACCTACTTATCTTTCTACTAGTCTATATTTCTTTCTTTCTATCTGTTTGTTTGTCTATCTGTCTGTCCCGTCTTTGTATCTACTTGTCTGTTTGTATGTATCTGTGTTTGTTTATTTGTTTATATTTGTCTATCTTCATCTTTTAATGTGTCTGTCTGTATGTATGTTTGTCTGTCCGTCAGTATGCCTGTCTCTCTCTCTCTCTCTCTCTCTCTCTCTCTCTCTCTCTCTCTCTCTCTCTCTCTCTCTCTCTCTCTCTCTCTCTCTCTCTCTCCACCAGTGCAGTGATACACAAGACCTAAATAAAAAAAAGACAACACAAGTGAACTAAACGAACTAATACCAACATCCATCAAAACATAAAGCAACTAATCCTTAACCAACAATATGGAAAATAATAATAATAATTTACTTTGGTACTGGTCAAAAAAAAAAAAAGAAAAGAAAAGAAATGAATCGCTTCCTTAAAAGACCATGTCACAGATCGCTTATAAGAACGTGATACACGAATTAAGAGGTCTAGTTGAGAAGGAAGAAGAAGAGGAGGAGGAGGAGAGGAGGAGGAGGAGGAGGAGGAGGAGGAGGAGGAGGAGAAGGAGGCGGGGGTGTATGGTAAGGTGATGGAGGAGGAGGAGGAGGAGGAGGAGGAGGAGGAGGAGGAGGAGGAGGAGGAGGAGGAGGAGGAAGAGACGGAGGTGTATGTTGGGGGTGGAGAGGAGAGGAGAGGGTCGGCAGGATGTGGTCGAAGACTTAGGTGGATCAGTTTCCCCGTAGCCTCCCCTCACTGTTCCGGGTGAGTGGCCACAACACCAACACGCCACGGAATACGCCGCCAGGCCAGAGGCTAAACGAGCAGGGAGGGATGCTGCGCCTTTTACGACGTGCTTGACTTCTGAATACCTGGCCCGCCGCGATTCATGAAGGAATAACGGCACTAAAACACAGTATATCATGTCTCAAAAATTAATCACCTTCTTACATGAGCACTGGAGAGATGTAAGACTTAAAGGATTATTTTTTTTATCTAATGAGTTACGGCGCGCGAACAAGGTCTTATGGCGGCCTACTTAAGTTACGAGAGAGCGTTACCTTTCCTCTCGAGAAAAAAAATATCCTAAGACATGACCGAACTTCCAACCTTTAGGCCGCACAACCAGTACTGTACTTAAGACAGAGTCATCCAGCCGCAGAGAACCAGAAGAAGTCCTATTAACTTGCAATAACGGTGTGCAGGCGTGCTTAATGATAACAGTTCTTTTTCTTACAACGATGGCTTAATTATCTTCTTGTGTAGCAATATCTGTATAAAAAGACTAAGGTGACTACAGTTCACTTATGATATTTTTAAAGTGTACCACCACTTGTTAACATCTCTCTGCCACACACACACACACACACACAAAAAAAAAAAAAAAAACATTAAGAAAACGGAATATCAAATGGAGTCCACAAATTCCAAGCTTATGTTCCTTTTCAAAACTGGGCGGATGTCTTGCGATCATGAGATTCCTGCCTGTTATTTGCTCCCAAGACAAGTGCAGTTTTTTTTTTTTTTTTTTGAGCAATTGCCTCTTCTCACTGAACCGGCTTACTTGGAATAGCTCAGGTTCTCCTAATGATGTTGGGTTAAAAGGTAATCATATAACAGGAACTTATTTTCTCCTGTAAATCAAGGCTGTTTTGAGATCTTTAACTATCAAAAGACGACTACTAAGAACAAACTTCCTTCCCTTCTCCATATGTTTTCTTAATGTTATACACTGGACACCGTACAAGAGACTCCAATTGCTTATGTCCATTACATCCAAATTTTCCAATTCACCTTCAAGTCCATCCCTCCATTTCACTCTGTCTCCTTCTCGATCTTCTTCCTTCAACAGGTGTTCCCTAAACTCTTTTAAATAGGCTCCTTAATCTTCAGGAACAAGCTATATGCCACTAAATCTCCTCACTCCACGAGATCTAACCCTAAAGGCCCTATGGGGGAGGCAGCGGCGACACCTGGTCTTTCATCAGGGTCCTCTAGTTCTCGTCTCGCACGGTCGCTTGTCTACAATGTAAGGCTAAGATCGTATCAGTGCTGGAAAGCGTGTTCAGGCCTCCGCCCCAGTAAGCTGTGTCTAATGGGTGAGGCGAATTTGATGGCTCCGAGTTGCCAGGTGGAGAGGGATAGGGCGGGACGGGACTGAAAGGTAGCGGTAAGGTTCCTCTGGGCTGTGAATTAAGACCGTCCTAAGCGGTGGAGGGTGGACAGTGCGGGTTTGGTGGGTAGACATAACGATGATCCATGGCTTCACGTGTAATCTGTACTTAATGCCTGTTCTGTCTGTTCGTCCGTTTGTTCGTTAGTCATCCAGTTGAAAACCAGTTAGCCAAGGAGGTAGAGGTATAAAGAAAAGGTGTTTAGGCCAAGAGAGAGAGAGGAGAGAGAGAGAGAGAGAGAGAGAGAGAGAGAGAGAGAGAGAGAGAGAGAGAGAGAGAGAGAGAGAGAGAGAGAGAGAGAGAGAGAGAGAGAGAGA
>NC_087164.1:19912422-19969922 GCF_035594125.1 Scylla paramamosain
CTTCCATCTCCTTGCTGTAAACTGTCACAAGGGAAGACAGACGCGTCCGGGAGAGAGTCTTACACGCAAATCAAGCAGTAATGTTGGAACTGTGCGAAAAAAAAACAAAAACATATATATATTTTCTTAGTGTCCTCGAAGCATGTGGCCTTAGAAAAAGAGTTTGTAGTTTGACAAGGGGCAGAAACACGTATGCGCACAGATACGCGCACACACACACACACACACACACACACACACACACACACACACACACACACACACACACACACACACACACACACACATTTCTCAGGAAAACACTTACTTGGGAAATCCCCTTGGTCAAATAATTTGTTTGTTATGGACTACGTCTAAGTATTTGTTGGTTTGCTTGTATATCTCCGCGCACGTGTCGGTGATTAACAGCAAGGTAAGGACTTAACACTTCCTGTGGCTAAGCACATAGTAAAATACGAAGCCGTCAAGGTTAGGCTTCTTTCCTTGTAAGGCGTCATGACTGAACATAACAACAATTACGCCTGTCACTGTCATTATCGAGGCTGTAACTGCCACATAACTACCCTACAAAAACACAAGGATAAAAGAAAAAAAAAGCTTAGTAAATTGTTAACTAAATATTGTAAATTCTTTAGTTTGTATATTAAAGGAAAATGAGACTGTGAACTTTTTAATCGAAGTTAAGTTTTACCGAAGTTTGTTTCTAGGCTTACGAGAGAAAGATTTACGTATATGGTGTGTAGATGACCAGAGAGAGACATGCGAAAATAAACTACAGGAATTGATAAGGAAATAAACACTAGATCATCATGCACCCTGTCCAAGCAGTGGCTATGCGAGACCAGGAGTGACAGCGGTAGAGGACGAAAGGAGGTAGACGAGGACGCTGCTGGGGAAGGGGACGAGGGGAAGGGGCGGCGCGTCTCACGGTGGCCGCCTGCGACTAGTTCTTGCGGTTCCTTAGCTAGCAACGCCCAACATTTTTTCATACAGCGGAACGGGAGGCGGAGCGGCGGACATTTATCTGCATGGGAAGTCCGTGATCCTGTGGCGATGGTTTTTATTTTGCCAGGACGGAAGGGAGGAAAGGCAGCGGGCGAGGGAAGACGGATTGGTGGATAGATAAGGAGATTCAATGAGGATTAACAGGTGTGGTGTGTGCGAGCTGATTATGATAACGTGAACGGAAATATATATTTTTTTCTGATTGGTTTCATGATACGAGGAAGAAATGTACAAGGAAATAAAATAAAGGAAATAAAAATGTCTAGATATACGGCAGTCATACATACACACATACACACACCTGCACATAAGTACGTATTTAAACATAATACCGTGCAGCACAACGTGTATACATAAGCACACACACACACACACACACACACACACACACACACACACACACACACACACACACACACACAGAGCTTTTGTGGTTAATGGCGAAGGACAAGTTTCCTAATACTCGTACAATTCAGCAAATGGAGACCCTGGAAGACTTTTAATGGTGGTGGTGGTGGAGTAGTAGTAGTAGTAATAGTAGTAGTAGTAGTAGTAGTTGCTGTTGTTTTTATTGCTTGTTGACTGTGGTGGTGATGATGGTGGTAGTGGTAATGAAGGTAGTAAGTGGTGTTGGTGGTGGTTATGATGGTGATAGTGGCAATAGTGTTAATAGTACAGGAAGGGTGGTAAGGACTGTAGCAAGTGATAAGTAGTAGTAGTAGTAGTAATAGTAGTAGTAGTGGAATAATGGTTGTGGTAGATACTGCTATTGTTGCTGCGTGTTGTTATTGATGGTGTTGGTGATGTGGTATTGCTGGTGGTGGTGGTGTTAACAATGATGCTGGCAATGGTGATAGGGATAGTAGTAGTAAATGGAGCAGGTGACGGTGATGGCGGTGATGTTGATGGTGGTAGTGGTGGTGGTAGTGAAGAGGACTGATAAATCTCTCTCTCGCTCTCTCTCTCTCTCTCTCTCTCTCTCTCTCTCTCTCTCTCTCTCTGTGGCAGGGTCAGACACGTTCCGCTGTGTTGAAGGCGCACCTGCTCTTGTGGTCACCCCCTTTTCCCTCCCTGCCACCCCTTACTCCCACACATCCTCCGTCACTCACTCTTCCTCCCCACACACCCTCTAAATTTGCCACCTCCCTTCCCTACATCTTTTCTCTTCCTGCTTTATCCCCTCCCTCTCTCAGACATCTCTCTCTCTCTCTCTCTCTCTCTCTCTCTCTCTCTCTCTCTCTCTCTCTCTCTGCTATTAAGTACATATTTTTGTAATTATAAATCACTTAGTCATTTTTTTTTTTTGTTGAAGAGTCACCATCAAACATTATACTGCTTAGAAATGTGATAATCTATTAATTTTCATGATTTATTTATTTGTTTTTTTTTTTTACTTGTAGATGATTCAATAGATTTTTATTACAGTAATCTTAATGTTGTGACTTGCTCCATGTCCAGTGAAAGGGTTAAGTCAAGAAATGCAAGTTAATTTTCATTTTCTTAAACATTCCTGAATTGACATAGGTTGGCATTGATATATATATATTTCTTTCAGTAAATAACGAGACACTGACACGAGTTCACGTTATGCATGAGGTATTACGTACGTGTGAAAAATCTAACTGTATATCTGTGACATGTCTGTAATGTGTGAGAGCGTAGATTATCTTCTCAAAGCTCTTAACATCAATCGACTTTACTTATCTATCAAATTCGCATATTTCTTAATTATTTCTATTCCTGTAGTGACTGCACTCCAGCAGGCGAGAGGACGGGAGGAGTCTGCAGTATTATGTCGAAGGATCATCATGCCCATCATCACCAGTCTGTATGATTCCATGGAAGGCGAGACACCACCTCCATACTTCCCCACCCATCTGTCTCCTGTCCGTCTACTCTATCCTTCACCGAATTTCTCTACTCATCGTTCTGCAGTCCGTCTATTATGGTCTATCATTCACCAAATGCTGCTCTATTTTTTCCGTCTAGTTCTCTGTCTACCATGTCTTTCGCTGTGTCGCTGGGTGTTGTGTAATTAGAAAAGAAACAAGAAAGGAAAAAAATCTCTTCTTTTGAGCCCCAAGTTGAGCCTTGTAATTCACGAGGAGGCGGGGCGGTGTGTTAATGAAGGCTGCGGCGCGGCGGACACCTTTGTGGTGCTCACTCAGGAGTCTCGGCAGAGGCGCGGCGACGTGTAATACAATAATAATTATACGGCAGGTTGGGGTTCCACCTGGCCGTTTAAATGGACTAATTTCCTGTGCAGGATGACGACTGCAGCGAGACGCACCTGTAGCTGGAAGAGGAGGAGGTGCCGAGCTGCAGGTTCAGTTAGGCGCAGGTCACGCAGTCTGCTAGTTTGGTATGAGTAGCGGGGACGAGGCGAGGATCACACGGTTAATTACTTATTCTGGCACAAGCAGGGGAAGATAGAAGCTATGCGAATGCCTTGATGGGGTGGTCATTAATATGTTACATTAGCGCCAGGGAAACCAGACAGGTAGGGCCTCACATCATCAGTTATCTTGCTGGCAGGTGGGTTGGACAGGTAGGCATACATGATTATTCTCTTCATTGGTATTTCTTTAATCTATGAGCTTGGTATTTTCTTTTACTTTTCCTTGTGTTTCTCATTGTTTAGTCTCTGCCCTTTATACCTGTCTTCATCTATCATGTACCCAATCCCCCACTCTCTCTCTCTCTCTCTCTCTCTCTCTCTCTCTCTCTCTCTCTCTCTCTGTCAGTGCCCTCTTTCATCAAACTGTCCCTTTAAACTCTTACTGCTCCGTTTAAAGTCTTGTCTTCCTGCGGTCCCTCCCTCTTCCTCTCAATCCCTTTCTTCTTCCTTCCTCTCTGTTCCCCCCTCTGACTTTCCTCCTTCTCTCCTCCAACTCATCACCCCTACCCCTCTTCTCCCTCTCTTTCTCCCTCCCTCGCCCACTCTCCTTTCTTCTCTTCCGCTCCTCCCTTCCTGCTAATTCTGTGTCTGCTCATTACCACTATCCCTCTGCATTATCTCTCAACTCTTCTTACTCTGTTTTATTCGTTTTCTTTTCATCTCGAGTCTTCTTCGTTAATCTTTTCCTTTCGTTACTCTGTTATCCATCTTTTCACTTGCAGCCTTCATCTTGTTATCTTTTACACTACACACACACACACACACACACACACACACACACACACACACACACACACACACACACACACACACATATGGGCATGACCTGATATGATAAAGATAAGGAACAGGGCATTAGTGATTATAACGAAGGTGTAGCGATGACATGGAGATAGAGAAACAGGAATAATATAAAATAATATAAAATAATATAAAATAATATAAAACCACCAACTGAAAGACAGAGACGACAGAGGCAACATTACAATCCGACAAAAGAATCAAGGAATATACCACATTCCCAGGAACATGTCGCTACATGCAAAACCAACATAAATAAAAACACAAAAACAAAACATGGAGGAAAAAAAAGGTTAGCTCAATCCTGCGACACAGGAAGAGAAAATTGGGAAGGGAGAAAGAAAGAGGAAGATAATGATAGGATGATGATGACGATGATGTTCTGAGGGAAGGGAGGGAGGAATAGGAGGAAGGAGGGAGGGAGGGAGGAAAGAGGGAGGGAGGAAACGGCTGGAGCATCGTGGTGGTGTCTTCCGGCGCCACCAAGCCACCGGAACCCATTACACAGGGTGGAGTACACAGCTCTGTGAACCGCGTTGCTATTATACCTCTGCTCCGACACCCGCCTCCTCCTCCTCCTCCTCCACCACTAAGGGCTCCTCCTCCACCACCACCGCTACCACCTCTACCTCCACGGCCTCTTCCGCTACCACCAAAACCTCCACCACCACAACCACCACCACAGACTCCTCTACCATTCTCCTCCTCCTTTTCTTTCAACTCTAAGGACACCACTACCACCACCACCACCACCACCACCACCACCTCCTGCTCCTCCTTCACAGCCTCTCTGCTACCACTCAAACCGTCCACCACAGCTACCACTACTCAAGCTCTTTCTCTTTTTCCAGCACCACCACTATCATCACCATCACCACCATCACCACCACATATCATCTGAGCCGCCACCGAGAATGAGGAGATAAAGAGGAATACTGTTAACCACCACCACAATCATTACTATAACAACACCAACAGTAACAACAACAGTAATCACAGCAGTCTTAAATAACACCGTTCATCTCTATATAGATAAAAACAATATCACACAAGCAATAATTTCACCGCGACAACCACAGACATCTCCGCCACTCTTATCCCAATTATCAGATAAAGATTCTTAAACTAAAACTTTTCACTTTTTTTTTTTTTATTTTATTTTGAACTAAGGTCGGTATTACTCCATTTGCTACGTATCATCGGAGCCCAATAGGAAATATCACCACTCCTGATGCTACTTTCACCACCCCAACTTGTACTTTCATCACCATCACCACCACCACCACCACCACCACCACTACTAGCACAACTAGCATTCCTACCAACATCAATCACTACCATTATACCATTCAGTGCAATTCCTGCCACACTGTTATCAACTCTCTCTCTCTCTCTCTCTCTCTCTCTCTCTCTCTCTCTCTCTCTCTCTCTCTCTCTCTCTCTCTCTCTCTCTCTCTCTCTCACACCCACATTACACCGTCACCTACTCTCTACAGCATGACTCGTGGGTTACCGTGACGATTTGAGCGGCTCTCTCCTGGTGTAAGGGTGAGCGGGTGAGGCAGGGGGATGCTGGCCTCTCTGACTAGCGAGGTGACGAAGGCTCACCCACTAGCCTCACTTGACGGTCCTCCTCTCAGCCCTGCGCCGCGTCCCAAGCACACCTCCCCGCCACCTCTCCCTCAGACTAGTCATTCGCACTAACGATTCTGGATCCTGGCGACGCCCTAAAAGACTTCGATTTTTCTCCCACTTGGAAGAAGGATACGCATCCGCTACCTACTTTTTTTTTTTTTTTTTTTTTGATTGAGCGAGATATTGACAGTCGAATATACCTTTTTTTTTTTCAATATGCATTCTTACGTCATTATCTCCACAGTACGCGTTTCTCGGTTAATCTGCCATGGGAGTGATTTTGAATATTAGGGAATTTATTAGAAGAGAGGAAGATATGAAGGAAGATATGAAGGAGTAATAACGATATTTTTACACCTTTTCACCGCCTTCACTCCGCCCCCAGCATTCGACTCTGGGCCTCTCCTCCTTCAGTCCGCAACTTCCCCAACACCACCCCCCTCGGCATGCGCGCCCCCATGACTCATCGCTCATAAACTAAGGTAATTACTCTTTAATTAATACGTTGCCCAATTACGTGTTCTGTGGCGGGTAAACACGGCACACGAAGGACGCACAAAGGCGCTCACCTGCCCCTTGTTGGCCAGAGCAGGACCATCATAACCTGCAGGGAACACAAGCCAGCAACACAACACTAATCCTTATCTGCGTCTGTTTATCTGTGCATGCGGTGATAAAATGAAACTGAACTTATGGAAACAACATCACAACAACACCATGCAGGGAAGAACCAGCGACTCAACACCACCCCTTATATGCGTCTGTTTATCTATGCATGTGGTGATATAATGAGATTTTGAGCTTAAGGAGACAATTTAGGCATGCCTTTCACACGAGCTCGTCCATGTAGCGGAAAGTTTTTACAGGAGATGTCTAGTGGTGACCTCGCAAACCGGCAGGAGAGGAGGGCCAGCAATTCTGTCCGCCTGAGTGGTTGCTGGGAAGGAAGAGAAGTCTGCTTTTCCTTTAAGTATGTATTGAGTGAGTGCGTATTTTTGATACAGAACACCAGAAAAAAAAAAAAAACCGCAATGGTAGATACAAGGATAGAAAAAATGAAAAGCTAAATGACTAAATGAACAAATACACACACACACACACACACACACACAGAGAGAGAGAGAGAGAGAGAGAGAGAGAGAGAGAGAGAGAGAGAGAGAGAGAGAGAGTAGGGGTAGAGACGTCCTATACACCCTTCGCCACTCACGTCACGCTGCGCTTCGTGGTCGTCGAAGTGAGACCCCCATTCATGAGAGTGGAGGCGGCGGTGCAGGCTGACAGCGGTGCCTTCCTCAGACTACCCGTGCACACAGTTACATGAAGATCCATGTTGCTGGGGACCAAATGGTTAGGCTTACAGAACACTAGACAGGTATAGTCATGCACCATAGTTAAGTAATATACAGCTTTCTCTCTCTCTCTTTCTTTCTCTGTGTGTGTGTGTGTGTGTGTATGTGTGTGTGTGTGTGTGTCAAGTCTCCTCAGCTTATGTCCATTACTTATTCTCTCCTTGGTAAAACAGAATCAGGAGCAAGAACAACAAGAGTGATAATAAATAAAGATAAGAATAAGAAGGAAGGAGGAGGAAGAAAATAAGAAGAAAAGAAGAAGAAGAAGAAGAAGAAGAAGAAGAAGAAGAAGATGAAGAAGAAGAAGAAGAAGAAGAAGAAGAAGAAGAAGAAGAAGAAGAACAACAACAACAACAACAACAACAACAACAACAACAACAACAACAACAACAACAACAGCAACAACAACAACATCACCACCACCACCACCACCACCACCACCACCACCACTAACAACATCAACAACAACAATAACAGTTACAAAAAACAAACAAACAATAACAATAACGACAAAAACTAACAATGATAATAATCTTCCATCACTATTCATGCTTCTCATTACTATTAATATCACTCTAGCTGTCACTTTTATTATTCCTGCTGCGGCAAGGGGAATGGCCTGCCCACTCACTCTCCGTGGATGGATTGGGTGAGCACTGCACCTGTATTCTCAGTGCATCGTGTGCAAGGCGACGGCACAGGATAGCGAGGGGACCGATGGCCCCCCTCCTTTGGTATTTTTTATTCTTGCAGTGAGCCGAGGCGTGTCGTCTTGTCTTGGGTACCTGATGATGATGATGATGATGGTGGTGGTGGTGGTGGTGGTGGTGGTGGTGGCAGTGGTGGTGATGATAAGTAATAATAGTCATAATGGTAACAATAAAAATAATGGTAACAATGATAATAATAATAATAATAATAATAATAATAATAATAATAATAATAATAATAATAATAATAATAATAATAACAACAACAATAATAATAATAATAAACTACTACTACTCATCATCATCATCATCATCGTCGTTACCATTATCACTATCATCAATATCACCATTACCATCACCACCATCATCATTATTGACAGCAGCAACAGCAGCAGCAGCAGCAGCAGCATGCATACAAGGCACTACAGACGACGAATAAACCAAACATGAAGAAAACTGGAGCTGAACACAACACGCCTGGATGTGTTGGAAACAGGAAGCAGTCACTCCCGGTAATGACGTCAAAAACAATTACTGCAATCACAGGGACGGCAGGGCAGCGACGTCACACTTCAGTCCTGATTGACTCACCCGCTACGTCACGAACTTCACTTGTCCCGCCAGCACCAGCCTCCTTGTGACGTCACTCCCTTCAGCCACCGCCTCCCACGCGCCTTACGAACTCATGACGTCACACACTCACCTTGGGACACAAAAGAGGCACAGCGGAAGGTTGCCTCACTTTACAAAACATGCAGCAAGGAAGAATTTCTGCCTTTCCCTCTCGTTCACGTTTAGATCACCAGAGCACAGCGCAGCAAACCACCAACAGTGCCACCAGGACTGCGAGGTGATGAGAAGAGTAAACAAACACACCCACACCCACACACACGCCTCTCAACCATCCCTCTCAACCTGCTGCACCTTCAGGAGGAACCGCCGTCACCTTCCCCAGCAGGAGCCGCACTTCACTTCACCAGGCACCAACACCAAGACCACCACCAACAGGACTTCTAATCCCGACCGAGTATGTGAAGCGACTTAGCCCCTTAACTGCCATAGGGCCCCGGACGGCCAGCCAGAACGCGGAGATACGCTACAAGCTTCAAGGAACAAGCTAAGACAACAGACGGGCCAGTGGCTGACCAACCATAGATGAATTCCCGGCGCCTCCACCGTGAAGACGTTTTCACTCACTCAGCAGGGCGTCTGGAGGCATGACACTGTATAATAATCACATGTAAGGGTGACAAGAGAATGATAAGACTGATTCAAGGCTCCCCTACTAGTACAAGGCACAGCGTGGATCAATACAGGAAGAGGTAGTTTAGCAGGGGACCGCGGCACAGACATAGGAGGAAAGGAAGAGAGAGAGAGAAAGAGAGAGGAGGGCAGACCGGTCATCCTCCTGGCTGGCTCTGCTGTGTAATTATACTGACTTCATGCTCAGTGCGTTCCCTTGTGTTCCGCGACAAATATTGATGATGAGCGTCTCCCCGCGGGTCCTCTTGATGACAGAGGCGACGTGGATGTCCATGAATGTGACAAGCAAGAGAACAGATCAGGAAAGGAAGGGAAAAACACACTAGTGGAGAGAAGGAGAGAAAGATAAGGTGATGTTACGAGCAGATAAGAAAGAACACAAGGAAATGAGAGGAAATGACAAAAAAGGAGAGGAGGAAGTTGGACTAAAGATAAGAGAGAGAGAGAGAAAGAGAGAGAGAGAGAGAGAGAGAGAGAGAGAGAGAGAGAGAGAGAGAGAGAGAGAGAGAGAGAGAGAGAGAGAGAGAGAGAGAGAGAGGAGGCAGAGGAGGAGGAGATGGGAAGTTGAGCCCAAAGAAAAGGTGAATAAAAACAAAGATTGACGGTGGACGAGGAAGACGAAAAAGAGGAGAGGAAGTAGGGGAGGTGTTAATAGAGGGATATGGAGGAGGAGGAGGAAGAGGAGGAGGAGGAGGAGGCTAATGGGTCAGACACGAAGGGTGGTGAGGGAGGAAGAGGAATGGTGAGGGGGTACTAAGGAAAAGGAAATGCACAAGTTGAAGAAATAAAAGAAAAAGAGCGACCTAAGAAAACGAACATCACGGAAACACAGATGACGACACGAAAAGAATAAGAAAGAAAGAAAAGAATAAAAGAAGAGAAAGAATGGAACTGAGTAAATGAGAGAAAGACTAATACGGTGGTAAGAAAAAAAAATACGGTTAAAATTCCTGAATAGAACAGGAGAAGGAATATTGTGAAGAAAGACAAATTTGAAATGAAGTAAATGTACGTAAGGAAAGGGAAAAAGTAATAAAGATTCTCTCTCTTCTGCTCATTTCTTAAGGTCATCTACTATTCACTTAGTAATCAAATGTAAATGAATCAACCAACGAACTAGTGAATGACCAAGTGAATGAATGAATAAATGAATGAATGAATTAGAGAATGAATTAATGAACTGGCGAATGAATGAATTTGTGAGTGAATGAATGAATGACTGAATTAATGAAAGAATGAATAAATGAATTGGCGAATGAATGAATGAATGAATAAGTGAATGGGGTGTGAATGAATTAGATAATGAATTAATGATTTAGTGAATGAATGAATAAATTGGTGAATGAATGAATGAATTGATGAATGAATGAATGAATGAATGAATGAATTAGTGAATGAATGGATGAGTGAATCAGTGAATGAATGAATGAGCAAATTAAAGAGTGAATGGATGAATTAATGAATTAGCGAATGAATGAATAAATGAATGAGCAACTTAATGAATGAATGAGTGAATGAATTCGTGAGTGAATTAATGACTAAATGAAATGATGAATAAAATCTTGAATGAACGAATGAATGGATGAATAAGTGAATGAACGAACGAACGAATGAATGAATGAATGAGTGAATAAAAGAAAAGCTATGACAATTCCATCAGCACCGCCATTTTTCGTTGATCATGTCTGCCGTGGACCGTAGCACGTGAACTAATAGCATAGATGAAAAAATCCTCAAAACAATGTAGCTGAAAAAATACAGGTCTGTTTTTTTCGTTATGTATTGACAATAGACCCCAGAAAAAAGAAAAAAGAGACTACGATTTTTGTTTACTTTTATTTTCTTGTAATACGATTGTTAATTATTTTTAGTTCAGGTAAAGAGAAATAGAGTATAACAATCCTTATTCATCCTCGATCTTATGTTTATTCGCCTTATAAGTTACTATAATCACTGGCCTGCTTCTTTGTCTTTCTTATGGTGCTCTTAGTCACACAAGCACAACCTCAGTTACGCCACCACAGCCTCTCAGCCACGCCCTTCATTAACTCCTACGTGTGATCCCAGACATATGATGCTTGGAAAAAGAAAAACAAATGCGCTTCTTTATTTCAATCTAGTTCATCGTTGTTCTTAATCCTTTCACTGCTATGGCTTCTCAGTTTTATGAATATGTGCTTGTGGTTGTTGAGATTATATTTCACGATGATAACACTCGCAACAAAGGTGATAGAATATTTAATAAAGCTTTCTAGTGGATGTAGTTAATAATTTTGCTTAGTGATATTGTCTTAGGTAAAATGTAATGATAAAAATTAGAATAAAAGAAGACATGCGCTTCTTCAAAAGTCAGGCGCACTGCTCTTCCTTATAGTTCATTTCTTCCTCAGAGTCCAGATTTAGTTGTTGTTCCGGTGCCTGCACATTATTACCTGCAAACACCTGTCACCTGATCCTCTGCCTTCATCACCTCTCGCCAGGTAGAACATTACCTCCTAATACCTGCTTTCAGCGACACCCGTTTCTTCTTCTCACCTTCGCGCAGCATTCATTCATACAAAGAATATGCAAATAAGCAGCCTTTCCTTCACCTTTCCTCCCCCTCGCCAAGATGAAGGCAATCCACACCTGTGAAGACACGCTAAGCTTATAACCGGACCCGCCGTGACTCCTGCCTTACTGTTTATACCCGCACCACGAGGCACTTTTCCACGAACTCGTATGAAAAAAAACCCTGCGGTGTGTCAAATTGAGTGAAAAAAGGGAAGGAAAATCCGAAGAAAACAATTAAATGCACAAAAGATCTTCCCGAGAGCCCCTTAAACATTCCCTGACGATTTTCAGCCACGAAGAATATTCCATTACAAAAAGAGCCCCTCATTGAATGTTGCGTTGTGATCGTGCAGGTTGTGGCAGCCGCCCACCAGTGCGCGTCGGCCCAGAGTAACAGGACTGTCAGCTTTCATCAGCTTTACCTTATACAGCAGCATGCCATGTAAGGATAGCGCACTCAACCCCGCTATAGAGGAATCCACCTTGAGGCTTCGTGAGTAACCAGAGGAATGTGTGCGCGGGTGAATGTGTCACTGCCGCGGGAGGGAGAGTAGGGAACGGCGGGGTTCCCTTGGCCCAGCAGGAAGCCCTGAAGGCGGCTCCTGAGGGGGTTCACGGTGGGACGCCTCGGGGAAGGTCTTCTATGAATGAACCACTTCGCCGCCATTGTCACAGCTTTTTGCTTTGCTTTTCGTCTTCGTGTCACTTCCTTTCGTAAATCATCGGCGGGGACGAGGGCGCGGGGAGCACGCTGGCTTCCGCTTCTTCCGCTCACAGATGAAAGGATTACTCTGTTTTTTGCATAACATTATTTCTGTAACTCAGCTTTCTCTCTCTCTCTCTCTCTCTCTCTCTCTCTCTCTCTCTCTCTCTCTCTCTCTCTCTCTCTCTCTCTCTTTCTCTCTCTCTCTCTCTTCATATTTACTAAACTCAAATTGCCTTAACAAATTGACAGCAAGTACAACATTATTCCCCAAACAGGTACTTTCTCCAACCACACTCCATTACTAAATGCCTTCGCCTTACTGCTATTACGAGTGATTGCGTTCCATTTGGTTTCGCCCTGGTGTTCTTGATATATTCACTGTAGAGCACGAAGGATGGAAAGCGTTACTCGATACAGAACAACAGAATAATAAGGTGCATGTGACAGGTAGGTATGGGAAAGGTAGGTAAGGGAGGTGTATTTGTCATATGATAAAGTAGAAGGTCGTGATTAAGAGTGTATGGTTAATGGTAGATAAAATAAAGAAGATGGAATAAAGGGGACAGTAGGTTTAGCTATAACATGTGTGTGTGTGTGTGTGTGTGTGTGTGTGTGTGTGTGTGTGTGTGTGTGTGTGTGTGTGTGTGTGTATCAGTTGAAAAAAAAAAAAAGAAAGAGAGAAGAAATAAAAGCCTCTCAATTATACACCACTAGTCTTTCAGTCACATCACCACAACCACAGTCACACCACCACAGTACTACCACAGCCTCAAATAAACCACCACAATCACATCACCACAACTTCACTCACGCCGCCACGCTCTCACATCACTCACACCGCGATAACCGTCATGGAATCATATTCACTTCACACCCACAACCACAGTCACACCGCTGTCCCATCAACAAGATCCCGCCCAGTTACCGGGATCACCCATGCTGCCCTTCACTCCTCGCGGCCCACTCCCCTGCAGAGGCGGCGCCACCAATCCACTTCCTTGGTATTCCGCCCCGCGCGCCGGTCATTAAGTCTCATTGCTAACAAATATTGCAGGTTGACAGCCGGGTCATCAGAATGCAATGGAGGGATACACGTATGCAGACGACGGGCAGCGGTGACGAGGCGACGACCCGGGTCATAGCCAGCTTTATATGGCGAGATGGTGGTAATAATAATAGTAGTAGTAGTTGTAGCAGTAGTAGTAGTAGTAGTAGTAGTAGTAGTAGTAGCAGTAGTTTGGATAGTCCTTTTGGCTCTTGTAAAAGCAGTAGCAAAAGAAGTAGTATTTTGGACAATCCTTTCGACTCTTTCTTTCTTTAGGGACTAACACATCAGAGGGCCTTTCATTCTTCCTTTTGTTACCCTTAGCAAGAAGCCCTCTTACATAAAAAAAAACAAAAAAACAGTTGTTGGTGTAGTAAGCGTACAAAATAATACGTAAAAAAACAAACATTGGTCACATCCGAATAGTGATCACGATTTTCTTCCACAAAAAATGGGAAGTTCGAGGAAATGACAATCATAAAACTGGCACGCGCGTGTTTGTGTGTGTGATGGGGCCTTGAGGCGGCCCGCACCTTCTCAAGTAATGCAGCGGGGAGCCTTCGTCCAGATTCCTATACACCTGCATGCCACCACCATCACCACCACGGCCACCACCATCACCGCCAAGACCACCACCATCACCACCAAGACCACCACCATCACCGGCGCTATCACCCTTTTACTACCGCCAAAAACGACAGAAGCATCAATATCACCATCGTTACCTCACCTTTCCCTACCAACACCGAAGCTTGATGATACTCTAAATAATACATGTTCCAACACCACAGCTACAAATGCCATTACTAACACCACCTTTGTTACTAGTTATTACTTCGCATCCCAAACTAGCTTAAAAAGATGATCAAAATATACGATGCTTTCGCCACCATCATCAGTGCCAACAACAATAACAAAAATACCACCACCATCACCACCACCACCATCAGCAAGCAAAACAACACCACCAACATTTTCATCGTTGCCACTGAAGAAATAACATGAACACAACTAAAACCGTAGCATAAAAACACACTTAAAAATGGACTTACAACAATCATACATTCTACACTCCACAAAATGAGCGCACATGACCCCTCACTCACGACTTTTACATTCAATCCCTATAAAATACATCATACTATCATACTATACGTCTTGCAATAATAATCATGAGCAGAAACCTTCCCGAAGCACACCTTGATGAAAGACGACAGCGGCACGAGTTGCGATACTTATCAATACCTTTCCATTATGTTTTTTGTTTGAAGTACAGATTAGATTCACACTTAAGTGGCGTAACATCCGCCACGCGCGCTCCCGTTACTATTATTCCTGCGCATAAAGGAAGAAGGAAAAAAAGACCAAACGTGCATCAATACCAGAACTATTTCCGCCCTGATTCATACTTACGGAAGTCTGTCTATCCTTCCTTTGGTGGGTGAATCTTTTGAGTTGCTTCGTTGTTATTCCTTCCTGCACTCAGTCAGTTAGTGAGTCAGTGAATTAGTTAGGCAATCAATCCGCTATCCAGTAAGGCAATGATCAATTGGTCAAGTATAGACACAATAAACAATAACATCAAATAAATTCATGAAATAAAAAGCCGACTACCTCTCTCTCTCTCTCTCTCTCTCTCTCTCTCTCTCTCTCTCTCTCTCTCTCTCAGTCGGTCACAGTAACATGATCAATAAACAACAACATAAAATAAACACATGGAATCCGAAGCTCTCTCTCTCTCTCTCTCTCTCTCTCTCTCTCTCTCTCTCTCTCTCTCTCTCTCTCTCTCTCTCTCTCTCTCTCTCTCTCTCTCCCCCTAATTTTCCACTTTAGAAACATTGGCCATTTGAGCGAGAGAGCAACACCCAGTCAGTACAGCGGACCTCATCAAAAAGACCATCACGCTTGCTAACGAGGCCAATTAAAAGCGTTTATCGTTTAGCTGACGGAGATCTGACTATTCTGCTTAATAGATCGAGGGTGGCGAGAGGCTGGGTACAGGGGAAGGAGGAGGAGGAGGAGGACAAGTATAGATGCAAGCGGCTAGTGTGTTGATACTGCTAGTGGTGATGTTTCCACTTGTATGCCGCGTGCTGGTGAGATAAAGATGGGGTTATTTATGTATGTATCGTGTGGTATAGATGGTGTTTATGGGGTAGGTGATTGTGATATGTGTAATGTGCTGGCAGTGGTGCACGCAGGCATACATACATGCAAACAGCTTGGCACGCACGTACGCACATAAGCTTGCACGTACGCACTCACACACATACATATACTCACTAAGATGAGTTTAAAGTTGACTAAGTTGAATACTAGTTGATGTGGAGATAAAACAACTTGAGCTTGGTTCATACAATGTACACTATCCATGCACGTGCACACACACACACACACACACACACTGGGTTAATAGTAGAAGTCCCGAAGTAATACTAAAGTCCTATTTGGCACTGGTCATACCTCATCTAGATTATATTGTGTAGTTCTGGTCCCCGTATCACTGGAAGGATATAGGTTTGCTAGAGTCAGTGCAGAGGAAAATGACTAAAAGACAGTAGTAGTAGTAGTAGTAGTAGTAGTAGTAGTAGTAGTAGTAGTAGTAGTAGTAGTAGTAGTAGTAGTAGTAGTAGTAGTAGTAGTAGTTGTAGTAGTAGTAGTGGTGATGGTGGTGGTGGTGGTGTTAGTCGCAGTAGTTTAGTGACAAAAAAAAATAATATAAGATGTGCTATAATTACAATCAGATTTTTTTGCCCAACTTGAAAAATAAAGGAAAAAAAAAACATTTATAGCAAAATAACGAGAACCCAAACCAAACCGTTCCAACAGAAAAAAAAAAAATAATAAACAGAACCATAAAAAAGCTCCACACAAACACCAAAGCACAAACACTAAAGCAATCACACTCAACCAAGCCACGGTACGACAGCCGGACCCATCCTAGCACGCCATCCACCCTCACCACCCTCACACACACACTCACACATATACACACACACATTCCCTGCAGTAAACGAAGCAAAGGTATTTATTCCCGTCTGGCCTCGTTGGTGCTCGGGTGGGATATTGATGGTGGCCGCGAATCGCCCATCACACGGGTGGCCGGCGACTCAACCCGCGCTGACTGGAACACAATCAGTCCGTCACACGCGCACTGCACCGCTGACATCAAAATACTCAGCCTGTATTTACATTACCTAGCGGCGCAATGATAAGGTTATCTCGATATTTAGTTAGTTAAGGTTCAGTGCTTGTATATGTGTAATAAATGTAGGAGTGGTAGGTTTACAGTAGTAATTGTGTGGGAGACGTGTGGTAGGTTTGTGACAGAACAGGTGTGAGGCGTTTTTGTGATTGAGAGGTAGAACAAGTGTGTGTGTGTGTGTGTGTGTGTGTGTGTGTGTGTGTGTGTGTGTGTGTGTGTGTGTGTGTGTGTGTGTGTGTGTGTGTGTGTGTGTGTCCACGTGTGTAAAGAAATGCTGTGTGTGGATGCCTGTGAAGGTGTGTAGAGGATAGAACAGGTGTGTGGAGCTGTAGTAAGACATATGTAAGTGCATGAGAAGTGAAACAAATGCTTGCAAATGTAGTGTATACATGCACGAACGTAGAACAATACTGCAGGTGTGTGATTGCTTGTGGAGGCATCCAGGAGTAATAAGACAGGTGTGTAGTGGGCAGGACAGGTGTGGAAGAACCAATCAAGCAAGGATCCTGTGGTTCTCAACATTTTCCTACACTCACTTCCTTCCTGGGTCTTCCGGAACCACGGGCCTGCCTTCCACGCTGGACGCAGACAGGAGGAGGAGGAGGAGGAGGAGGAGGAGGAGGAGGAGGAGGAGGAGGAGGAGAGGAAGCAGCAAAGGATGAAGGAAGAAAGAAAGAATGAGAGGGAGAAAGAGAAAAAAAGATTAAAAGCCAACAATGATAAATGTGGCGAACTCTAAGAAATTAATAATGTGGTTTTACAGCGAGTGCGTAGAAGGAAAGAGAGGCAGGAAGGGAGGAAGGAAGGAAGGAAAAAGGAAGGAAGGAAGGAAAGAAGGAAGGAAGGAAGGAAGGAAGGAAAGAAGGAAGGAAAGAAGGAAGGAAGGAAGGAAAGAAGGAAGGAAGGAAGGAAGGAAAAGTGAATTAGTGAATCAATGAAAGAATGAAAGAACGAAGATAGCAAGGCAGCAAAGAAGAAAGGAAGGAAAGACGGAAAGAAGAAAGGAAGCAAAGAAGGAAGGAAGCAAGCAAGGATGGAAGGAAGAAAGGAAGGAAGGAAGGAAGGAAGGAAAGAAGGAAGGAAGGAAGGTCACGTAAGACGAAGAGAGATCGAGAAAAGGAAAAGAGGAATGAAAAGAGGAACTAATAAATAAAAGATCAAGGAAAGAATTCAGAGAAGCGGAAATATATTAAAGAAAGAACAGGGAGAACCAAAAAATAAAGGGCGTAGGCTATGAAACTGAGGAAGAGAGAGAGAGAGAGAGAGAGAGAGAGAGAGAGAGAGAGAGAGAGAGAGAGAGAGAGAGAGAGAGAGAGAGAGAGAGAGAGAGAGAGAGAGAGAGAGAGAGAGAGAGAGAGAGAAAGCCATATCCATGAAAGAAAGGCACCGAGAAAACACGTGACAGACAAATCATGTGCAACACAATGAACAACAAATACATCAAGTGCAACATTCACAATAAAAAAAAAAAAACCGAAGCCACCAATATTTTCAAAAGCAAACCTAAGTTCTATCTTATACGAGAAGGAAAACAGCCATACCTTGAGCACTTCACGTATTTAAGGTATATTTAAAGGGACAGATGAAAAGGAACAGATTTGAGATTGAGAGAAGGAAGGGCTGGACGTTCAACACTGCCAAAGATACGCTGTTCTTTACCCTGCCTGCTCTTTCTCCTCCTTTTAATTATTTTCTTCTGATTCTCCCCGCTCGGATATTTTAATAATTTCCTGCTAACTTTTTCCCTTCGAAGTGTGAGTCACCCTGTCCAGTTACTCTTTCTTCTAATTATCCTTCTCCTCCTCCTCTTCCTCCTCTTTCTTCTACATCTCTTCTTTCTTCCTTACTCATCTTCTTCATTTATGTAAGTTCCGTCTGTTTTATATACATTTATTTCTAGATATCGACATGAAATCTGAGAGAGAGAGAGAGAGAGAGAGAGAGAGAGAGAGAGAGAGAGAGAGAGAGAGAGAGAGAGAGAGAGAGAGAGAGAGAGAGAGAGAGAGAGAGAGAGAGAGAACCAATTTTTCTCATGCACCCTCCCAAACAAAATCTACTCTTCCTTCCGTTTCTCTCTCTCTCTCTCTCTCTCTCTCTCTCTCTCTCTCTCTCTCTCTCTCTCTCTCTCTCTCTCTCTAGTCTTTCCCCTTGTTCTAATCCCCTGTTTCCTCTTTCCTCCACGTCATCTCCCCACCTCCACCACCTCCTCCTCCTGCTTCGTGACTCCCCCAATCTCTCTCTCTGCTCGTGTCCCACCTGTCTTCCCTCCCTTCCCCCGCTTCATCCCCAGCTCGCCCCCGGCAGCCACCAGCCCGAGGGCTGGGTGGAGGGCCCAAAATCATGATTGCTCAGATTTTACGCTTCCGCCTTCAGCATCCGGTTAAGATCTGGCGACCGGTATGTCACGGATTTATGGTGGCGAATATCCGGTAGAAAAGTAAAAAAAAGAAAGATGAAAGAAAAAATAAAAGAAAAGAAGGAAGGAAGGCAGACGGTAGATGAATGATTAGCTCTGGAAGGAGATAGGCAGACATTAGATAGGTAAAGCTATTGTGTGTGTGTGTGTGTGTGTGTGTGTGTGTGTGTGTGTGTGTGTGTGTGTGTGTGTGTGTGTGTGTGAATGACGCAGTAGTAGTGAATGGAAGGTCTCGCTGAATACTGTTGGGGAGGGGAGGGGAGGGCAAGGGAGGGAATGGGAAGGGAGGGGATTGGTGGGTTGGGGGAGTGAACTGGGTCACGAACAGAGATCAAGAGGTTCCTGGAAGGCTTGCGGTGCGGGACCAGGTGGTAGTGGTGGTGGTGGTGGTGTATTGTTTGCTTGCCTGCCAGCTTGTCTGCTTGTCTGTTTGTATGTTTGTGGCAATCTATTTTCGTGCTTGCCTACTGAAATATTTCCTTGTTTTTCTCTCTATCTGCTAGTATTCCTGTCTGTTTGTCTGATTTTTTTTTTCTTCATCTGCTTGGTAGTTCTTTTCTACCTGTCTCTTTTTCTGCTTATTTATTGAAACAGTTTCTTGCTTTTCCTGTCCTATCTCGAATGTCCATCTGCTGTTTTTTTTGTTGTTTTTTTCCGTCTGACTGGCTGGCCTGTTTACCTGTTCATCTTTCTGCTAGCTTATTGAAACACCTCCTTGCTTTCTTGTCCTTCTATCTCATATGTCAACCTGCTTGTCTGTTTTTTTTTTTTTTTATTGGACTGGTTACTAGTTTTTCTGCACGCATCTGCTTACTGAAACAACTCTCTGCTTTCCTGTTCTATCTTCTCGCATGTCCACCAGCCTGTCTGCTTTCCTATCTGACTGGCTGCTTGTTTTTCTGGGCGCTCATCTGTCTCGTTTACCTGACACGTTACGGGCTATGAGATAATGATTCCCTCCCTTGGCTTCGCTTCAATGACCCGCAGAAGGTAATTCTCTCAGCCTCCCTTTGAATGAGTTGGGCGCTTCGTTCATGAAATCTGACGGCTGGCGCAGGATGTGACGTAGGCGAGGTGGGTGAGCGTGTGTTGGGCCACCGTGAACCAGCGACGCGTAGGCAACACCCAGGCATAAACAAAGTGGGCACGTGCTGATTGAAGGACATCACCCTGGTGGGGAATGTAGAGGCCACATGATACTCTCAATTCTTACGTTTGTATTCAGCAACGTTTCGTACCTTTATGTTGTAGTATTTTTAGCAGGCTCCAATGAAAGTTAAATTATCGGAATTTTCATGATAGACCTGTATTCTGAAATGCTTTGTCGCTTCGTTTTTGGACTATTTTCAGCACGCTCTAGTGAAGGTTATTTATTTATGTATTTTTACTATTATTATTATTTTTTTTTGGTGATTCTTGTGATAGTTTAGTAAGCACTCCACATCATCACACGGAAAAGTAGACGACTTTCAACTAATCATATCCGTGGTAACTGAAAACTATCCTTATGAAAGAACAAAGTTTCATAATACAAACCTAAGCTTGATTCGTGAAAAAAAGTTGTTGGTATTTATAGAATTATGGCTTGGTTCTCATTCCATATAGTGATGCAGTCTTCTAAGGTCACTAAGCAAGACACGTAGTTCATGAGACACACACGCTCACTGTACATTTCCATATAGTACAGCCGTAAGGTCTGAAATAGACTGCAATGTGTGTTTTTATTCCTTTCAGCTATTGCATGTGCTGCAGAGGATAAGGAGAGGTACCTACCAATAATGAAACAAATTATTTTCATATTATTATCTCCCTACACGATAACAACCGTAATTTTGCATATCCATTAAAAATTTATAGCAGGATTAATATAAAAAACAAGGAAATATAACTGTCTGGTCTTCCTTTAACCGTAACTGCTATTGCTGGTGATAATGGCAATGCTTCCAACACCGAATACACATCTAGTGATACTAATGATTGTTGTTGTTCTAGCACTATAAGTAAAGAACAACAAAAAGAGACGTCACGCTGCACGAGGAAGCAAACAACAGCTGGTTTTCGTTATAACTTTGCGTTCATAACTTATCTTAAAAAATCTTCATCTAGTCTGCAGTATAAGACGAAACTAAGAAAACAACACCCATTACCTGTTGTGTGTGTGTGTGTGTGTGTGTGTGCAGAGGGTTGTGGTGGGAGGGGTGTAGCCAAGTAAGGGTCCTCCTGCCATCCCTCACCTGACGTCTCTTTCCGGCGTCAATGTAAAGACCTGGTTCCTTCCTGCTGGGGGACGAAGAGGAGGAGGAAGAAGAGGAGGAAGAGGAAGAGGAGGAGGAAGAGGAGGATGATGAGGAGGTAGAGGGAAAGGAAGAGGAACATATGAATAACAAATGACAGAGGGAAGTTCGTTGGTCTATAATGACATTGTTTGCTTGAGGGCATTGGTCAATTGTACTGATCTTTATGACTAGGACAGGACTGAAGGGCAAACGAGGGGAGGAGGAGGAGGAGGAGGAGGAGGAGGAGAAGGGGCCATCTTTCCCAAAGAAAAAAATGTGTAATCTGAAAAAAAAAGTTTATATTCTCACTTTTGACCTCTGGTGTAACTTCGTCTCTCTCTCTCTCTCTCTCTCTCTCTCTCTCTCTCTCTCTCTCTCTCTCTCTCTCTCTCTCTCTCTCTCTCACGTAGGACTCTTTCCTCCCCCTTCTCCTGCGGGACTTGGATTACGACTGTGATTAGAGCCGCCACGAGCACACGCCCTTCCTTTGGTTAGCCTCAATTACGCCTCCTATTGGTTAACCTGCCACACCAGGAGCAATGACACCCCAACTTGCCCCCACCTGCAGCAGCACCAGCAGCAGCAGCAGTACCACCACCACCACCACCACCATCATCATCATCACACTATGTTCTATCCCAATTAATTTTACAGCTTTACAATTTCATCCTGTAGTGATACTGTACCACCACCATCACCACTACCACTACTATTACCACAAACACCATTCATGTACTGCCAGCACACTACGCAAACTGTTTTTAATACTTTACTGTTTTATTTCTACTTATACTAACGCAACTTCTGTCATCACTACTATTACTACTACTACTACTACTATTACTACTACTACTACTACTATTACTACACTATCTCTTCTACTTTTGCTACCATGATGTTTCATCGCTACCTCTACCATTAACACTGCTACAACTACTACCAATTTTTTTTCTCCTTCCATGCTACTACTTATACATCATCCAGTACCACTACAATCATCGCATCCACATCACCACCATTGCTACCACTTTTCTACCATTACCACCACCTCCATCTCCGCCACCACACACTCCACCACCAAAAGCAATACTAATGACATTGCATCACCACCACACAGTTCTGCACCATTAAAATCTAAAAAATATACCTCTCCATCACCATCAACACCACTACAACGACCAATACTAGCATCATAACCATCATTATCACCACCATCACCACTATCACTGCCAGCATTAGAATCACGATCATCATTATCATCATCATCATCACCACTTCCACCATAACTATCCAACCACATTATCACCAAATTAACTCCACGAGCACGAACGCCCACGCCCACCACCACAATTGCTAACTCTCTCCCACTTTTTCCTTCCCTCTCTCTCTCTCTCTCTCTCTCTCTTAAAATTTTTGAGCTGATTTCATTTTCTATTGCCATTGTTATCTCTCTCTCTCTCTCTCTCTCTCTCTCTCTCTCTCTCTCTCTCTCTCTCTCTCTCTCTCTCTCTCTCTCTCTCGAAACAGAAATAAACTTAGCACAAAAAAAAGACCTACAATATTAACAGTACTATAGAAGAAAATGGAATACTATCACACACACACACACACACACACACACACACACACACACACACACACACACACACACACACACACGACACGGACGAAAGCATACTAAGCAAAAAAGATAACTTGAATGATAATGATGGAGGCCTCCTCGTCTGATCTTGATCTCGTGTGCTGCTGAATCTTTATGGAAACGTGGATACCTTGAAGTATTGAGAGTAAACTTAATATGGATAGGAAAATCTGCCATCACAGGTGTTATATTATTATTATTATTATTATTATTATTATTATTATTATTATTATTATTGGTGATGATTATGATGCTAAGTAGAGTACATGAATCAATAATGAAAACACTGTTGTAGTAAATAGTAGAAATAAAACTATATATAAAACGTAAGGATAATAATACGAATAATAACAATAATTGATAGTAGAAATGAGGCCCGAAGGATGTACAATAGTATAATACCAATACTGCCACTGCTAACAACATCACCACCACCACCAGCAACAACAAAAACACCCTCATAACCTACACCATCACCACCACCAAGGAAAACAACAACAAACACCCAAGCAAGCAAGCAAGCAAGCAAGCAAACAAGCAAACATGTTTACATAGAAAGCAGCACAACATGAGGCAGCCAACACAATCATCTCTCATCCATCCATCCATCCAACCAGGCAGTGCTCACGAGGTCCCTTCGGCGGAGAATCGAGAGAACCTTGTGTCGACAGTGGTAGCGTCACGTGGCGGTGTGCGGCAGCCCCTCGTGCCGCTCGGGAGCTCCCTAAAGTAGCCGACGCCCCTGGTAATTGCCTTGGGTCACATTTTCTGTGTGAAGTCTCCGGGATCAAAGGATGTGCGAGAGACGGAACTTTGTGTATTGGACGCCAGCACTGTACGGCAGGTTATTCCATCGTGCGGGGAGTTCGCATGTCACTTTAGGAGTTGGTAGAGGACGGTAGAGGGTGGGAAGGGTGCAGGCTGCTGCGTGGGGACTGGACACGGCAGGGCGACACGGTTATTTGAGCTTGAAGACTCTGATTGTGCGTGGACCCCGGTGACCGTCTCTCTCTGCCTGGCACGAAGTGGTGGTGTTGGGGGAATGGGAGGAGAGAGGATGGGGTTAGCGGGTGAGTTAGCAGCGTGAGTTAGCGGCGGTGATAAGCGAAGGGGGGAGGCTGGGAGTAGGTACTGGAGAGGTAAAGCGCGAGCATCGTTGTACACTCTACGATACCCAGACACGCAAGCTTACGGAAATGTGGATGAGTAGAGCGGGAAAACGAGTAGAAAATCTGGTTACCTAAGCTTATTTATCTCATCAGTTAATTTCACCCCCCGCTGGGTGATATTGCTAAACAGAAAAGTGACATGCTGAAACTTTCTCACCGAGGGACTAGGATGTGGGTGAAGGGTATACACAGCTAGTGACGGAGAGCAGGAACTGGAACGGAGTGGCAAACTGTGCTTGACATTTCGACACGAGGATCACGAAGATGATGCAACGATGGTTATGAAAGACGGTGCAATTTCGGGTCTTGATTGATTACCAAAGACAGGTAGATAAATGGATAAATAGACAGGTAGGCAGACTGATAGATGGAGAGATAGACAGATAGATAGATAAAGAGATGGATGGATAGATATATAGACAGAGATCGATAGACAGATAGATAGATAAACAAATAGATATACATATAAATAGATAAACTGACTGACAGATAGATAGGTAGCTATACACACAAATTCAGGAAACACGGCCACACAGCACTGCAGATCCAAAATATCAGACAAGAAAATACTAAAACAGATAATACAAAATTATACAAAAGAACATAAAAAGCAAGACGCTAAAAAAAAAAAAAATGCATTATAGATCAGGTAAAACGAGGCAATCATTGCATCTCCCGTGTGTGGGCGCCGTGCGGGACATGAGCAGCTGTGTGGTGTGAACTGTAATAGGGGGGGGATGTGGATAATGTGAGTTGGATATGGGTCGATGAGGAGGTATGGGTGAAAGTTGTTAAAATGACAGGTGTGTGTATGTGTGTGTGTGTGTGTGTGTGTGTGTGTGTGTGTGTGTGTGTGAACTAATCCGAACAGAATACATAATACAAACATGAACTTTTCGATATTCGTATTCTATCACGATGTTAATTCATATTTGTATACGTAATCATATCTACAGATTTTGTGAAAAGGTATACGTACCAAACACTCTAACTAAAAAGAAAGAAAAAAAAAACTAATAAAAAACTATTTCAAAATGATTACAACTACATTAAATCTGACAAGGGAGCAGATATAAATAGTCCCTGTATTTCCCCAATACTTATGTCCGTTAAGATACGCGTTTCTCTCACAGCTTGAAATAGTACGTGTTACGCTACTCATCTCCTCTGCGATACTAAACCGTTTAAATCTAAGGTGCTGTCTCTCCACACTCCGCTCTCATTCCTCTACACACCTTCACTGTCACGGTATTTCTCTGATATCTTGACTCAGCAATACTTTACAGAGTGGTGTCTTTATGTTACTGTTGATTAATGTTTGAAGTCATCATATTTTACAGCGACAGACAAACTTGCATGGTAGGTTACCTAAATAGTCAGAAATCACCATGACTTTCCAATCACAGTCAACCTTAGGATCACAGTGACGGTCATTTTCTATTGTTACACGCATATACGAACGCCAAGAAACACACACACACTCACACACACACACACACATGCACACAACACGCACGCACACAACACGCACAGAAGGCGATCCAAGATGGTGAATCACGGAGACACTCACTCAAGTCCTGAATGAATGAGTGAAAACATGAATGGGAAGAAAGATAATCGACCAATTACATAAACGCTTCAGTTCGTCCGTGGCTGGCTGGCTGGGTGGCGAGGCTCGAGGCAAGGATACAGGCAGTACGAGGGGCGCTGAGGCGGGGCGGAAGGGAGGAAGGGAGGGGGAAAAGGGGAACCTGTACATACCTTTCGTTCACTTCCTCACTGCTGGAGGATATATACTTTAGAGGTGATGTGCCGTGACGCAGATTTACCTTGAGCTGTATTTTTAAGGGGCTAGTCTTGCAATTCAGCATTACTACGAGCAGGCCATTACTACCTGGTCATGTTCTGTCTGTTTTCCTGAATGGCACGTAATGACGGCAGCGGCTAGTGTGCATGTGTGTGTGTACGTACGTGTACTCGTAAGTGTGCGTGCCGTTAGGAAGGTAAAGATGTAGGTGGACAGTGTGTGTTCGTTTAATGGATAAGATGAATGTTACTTAATTTTGCTCAGGTAAGTGGAAAGAGAAATGGACTATATTGGCTATGATAAATGGTGGCTTTAGCTATTCAGATACTTAAACGAGCGAATGTGTATATTAACATTGTTTTCGGATACTAAAAGAAGTGAGTGAAAAATGGCATTATCAGCTGTCTTCAACTTCCTATCAGTATGTAGCAATGGGACATAGAGATTGAGGTCAAACAGAGCAACATGTACGTAACCGATTCGCTTCTTGGAGACAATAGGGAATTGTGTTTGGCGACTCCTGCTGAGTCTGTGCGCTGCTGTGAGTTCTTATCGAGTGCCACGTTGAGTCTCTAGCAGCTCGAGATATTAACTCTTGAGAACGACAATGTGTATCCTTAAAAACGCTCCCTATAGATTAAGAGTCTTTGCAATTCTGCAAATGATGTGATTCAAGCGATATGCTCATGTAAGTCGCCTGTGAATGGTGTGCATGGAGGCTTCCCTGACTTGAAGCGGTAACTGGTGAGCTAATCGTCATGAACAAGCTGATGGTGCTTAAGTATTGTTGTCTAACGGACCTTTTGTTGACTTTTTGCATGAACTCCTTGTTTCAGTAAGACTCAATTACTCCAGTTCGTCACATATAACCAAAGGCATCAGAATCTAAGAGCTCACGTTCACATTCAGTCGCGTTTCGTCGACTTTATTCATTCCACAAGCTTTACATTTGAAATGCATCACTTCACGGACAGCTGGGAAGGTTGAAAGGTCGCAGGAAATGCGAGGTGAGATATGGTGCAGGTGTGGGGGTGGAGGGAGGCTGGGAGACTAAGGGTCTTACGTATGCTCGCTGGCTGAACGTGACGGAGGTACAGCGCTGGTCGCCTCTAGCGGTAACCCAGCTTTACATCCTTCCGAGAGGTAAATTAAAGGGAAAGGGCAAATTGGCGGAAGGATGCAGGAAAGGGAAGGAGTCAGGGAGATAATGACAACAAATCACAGCAACATTTCCGCCACCTGCCCGGGCGAGTGGCCAGCTTCACAGGCGGTGACCAACCCTGACGCGGGACACATCGCCTCGCCTCGCGCTCCCTTCAAGGTGACTCCCGTTCCTGTAACATTCCTGGAGCCTCTACCCTGTTGCCGCAGCGTCGCCACTACTCGAGGACTGAGCGAGACGGGCCGCTCCCTGCCTCCTGACTTTGAAAACGATGAGAATGGATGCCAAGTTTCTGGAACACTGACATACAAAGGGGGCATGTCGCCAGAGTGGACCAGAACAAGGCTGTGTAATTGTTTCACCAAAGCTCCCAGAGGTACGTGATGGTGTCCGGCAGACGGTGGAGGCGGCAGGGAAATGTCAAACTGTGAGGCTGCCGCGGCGGGGGAGAGCCTGGCAGGTGCACCGCGCTAGACCTGAATAGCGGGATAATTATTGTCCTCCTTCAGGAACTGCAGATCGCGGCCACCCCACACTTAAGCAATTAGGAAAGACTTTCCGCCAATTCGTACAAGTGTTCCGCGGGTTTCCCAGAGAAGAGACGAAGGGACGACGGAGGACCTTGGTGCCGAGGAGAAGGAGGAAGAGGAGGTGGCCAGAGGTGCGAGGGTTCCGGGACCTGACTTTACCGGAGGTGACGTCACGGGAACCACGTTTGGGTAGAGAATCTGGGTAGTTATCAAACCTCGGCTGCGAATCACGTCTTCCGGGCCGCGTTACTTCCTTCCTTCTTACCTGGAGTGGCTTTTCTTGGTGCCTCACTCTTGTGTATTGCCTAGGAGGAATCTTTAAAGGAGCAAAGAATCTCTCTCTCTCTCTCTCTCTCTCTCTCTCTCTCTCTCTCTCTCTCTCTCTCTCTCTCTCTCTCTCTGCAATGGTTGTCAATCGAGGAACCGCGAGACACTGAACACAAGAATTCGACAATATCACAGACGCTCCGCCACTCAAAAGGAAATCCTTTGCCACCGAAAAAAGCAAACGACAGATAGAGGGAGGCAAAAAAAAAATACTGCAACTTCCAGACATTTAACGACAAAACTGGCAGCAACAGATGAGCCGCCATTAAGAAGAGTATATGCCCATTACTTCCTGACGCCAAAAGGGAAATAAAAACGAGCCAAATCAACTATCACTCTCTCTTTTTTTTTTTTCCGCTCCCTCTAATGGCAAAAATCTGGGGGTATTCGTACACGAGTCATTGACGGAGTGAACGAGAGGGAAAAAGTGCGAGTGGGAGGCTATGCAGTGGACGGATGGGGAGTGCCACGAGCTGATGGTGCCACTTTGTGATGGTGCGACAAAACTGGCACTCCCTGTCACCCTCGCTGATGACACTCTTTGTTCCGTTCAATAACCCGTGCCTGCATATTTTGTGCGCCCAGCGTGAGGGAGGAAGGGCACGGGGGAAGAAACGGGGAGGCAAGGAAGGATGGAGGAGGAAAGAGGATGAAAACGTGTGAATGAAAGTAAAAATGGTAAAAAAAAGACGAAATAGAAAAAAAAAAAATCGAAATATCAATACCTCTGACGAAAAACGGATGCGAAAATATGATAGACAAAATAAGACAAGCGATAAATATTTGTACTACGGCCCACTGTACATAAAATAAGGGAAAAATGTTCACTATCCTCTCAATTAATACCACACCATTGCCACTATTGCACAAACACATAATCTTAAATTTCCTTCAACTTTCACCATCTCTATAAATCCCACCTCCTTCCTTCCTTCTTCCTTACCGCTGCTGAAGACATTTTATCCTTATTTCGCGTACAATGAGTGGTAGTATTTTATTTCTGGCTTTATTCCCATTTTCTAATCTATTCTTTGCTTCAATTTCCCGTCAGAAGTATTGATGTTTTTCACTTGTTTCTTTGTTTTCTCAGCATGTATCGTCTCTCTTCTTCCGCGTCCTTCAAGAACCCCTCCTGCTCAGTGCCTCTTAATGAACGCCGAGGGAGGGACTTTGTAGGGGGACTGGCGGAGACCAAGGGGAAAGGAAACCAGCCCCCAAACACAAAGGAAAAAAGGCTTAAAACTATTTCAACAGTAGAAAAAAAGTAAAAATGTAAAAAATCTAATTCTTCTATTGATCAGGATTAAATAAGAGAGGTGAGGGAAGGGAAGGTAAGGGATAAATTGAGATTAAAGGGTATTTAAAATGTAGAGAGGGAGGACACAACGAACAACCATTAAGTAACGGAGACCAAGATTAATAGCATACAACCATCATCACCACCACCACTACCACTACCACCACTACCACTACCACCACCACTATTACTACTACTACTGTAAATATAAAATTATGATAATGTGTTAAACTTGAAGAGAAGCAAGACTATGGCAAAGTACACACACACACACACACAAACACACACACACACACACACACACACACACACACACACACTGAAGCAGATCGAGGGGAGGAAGAAATGGAAAAATCCTTAATTAGAGGAGCACAAATCTAACGCCTCCTCCTCCTTCTTCTCCTCCTCCTCCTGCCCATCTGAAGCGTAAAGAGGAATAAGTAATTAACTAGCTCTGTCTAATGTAAGATGAACAAAAGAAAAGGAGGAGGAGGAGGAGGAGGAGGAGGAGGAGGAGGAGGAGGAGGAGGAGGAGGAGGAGGAGGAGGAGGAGGAGGAAGAAGAAGAAGAAGAGGAGGAGGAGGAGGAGGAGGAGGAGGAGGAGAAGAATGAAGAATGAAGATGAGTAGAACAACGATTCTCTCTTTTCTCCTTCTCCTCCTCTTCCTCGTCCTCCTTCTCCTCCTCCTCCTATTCTTAGCCATTTCCTCGTGACGATGATAAAAACCAGAAGTATATGAGAGGGAGGAGCGATGAGGATAAGGACAGACTAAGAGGAGAAGGAGGAGGAGGAGGAGGAGAAGGGCTTTGCATAGAGTAATAACGGGGAGATTAGACCAACACCTCGTCAGCACAGGGAAGAGATGACAGCTAATTTCACAGAGGATGGCTCGACAAATATTGCTGCCACCCTTCTCTCCTCCCCTTGCTTGCTGCCCCTCCACCGCGCTGCTCCTATAGGCCCCTTCATTCTTGCCCTCCTCCCTCCCCTACCGTACACTGCCCCTTCCCATTCATCTTTTTCTGTTGCTGCCTTTATATTTTTCTCTCCTATCGCACAATATATATATATGTTAAACCTTAGCCCTCTAAACCAGCCTATTCCTAGTAGGTAAACTCATGAAAGAGGAAAAAAGAAACTAAGGAAAGCATGAAAAAAGTAACCTAACCTAACCTAACCTAACTAACCTAACCTAGCTAACCTAACTAACCTAACCTAACCTAACCTAACTAACCTAACCTAACCTAACTAACCTAACCTAACCTAGCTAACCTAACCTAACCTAACTAACCTAACTAACCTAACCTAACCTAGCTAACCTAACCTAACCAAAAGAAAACTAGACATGGAAGACATCTAAAAATATGACAGAGTACCTCAAACATATTTTAAAGCCATCAACTATTGAGTGACTGATTTAGAAGCCCTGGAGGGGAGAGAGAGAGAGAGAGAGAGAAAAAGGAAGAATCAAAGAGGTAAGGAAAATTCAGAATTCGACTATCTCAAAATACCACAAAACATCTAAAAAATTAAAAAAATAAAAAAATAAAAATAAATAAATAAAAATAATCGCCTAAAAAGATCAGAAGGGAGCAAAATTTAACGTAGATTATAAGTGCTAAAGGAGACACATGCCCATAGGATAACACAATGAAAAACAAGACAAGCAAGCCATTTAGAACACAACAAAGTAAGCAACACATACCCTCCCTAAAAAAAAAAAAAAGAGATTTACAAGCCCGAATACAGAAAATAACCAGGAAAACAAAGACATGGAAAGAAAAAAAAAATAATCCAGACATGTAATCATTCCCAGAAGACCACAAAACACGCAAACATACCTGTAAAAAAGAAAGAAAAAAAAAACTAAAAAAAACAGCGAAAAGGAGAACCCAGCCCTTCGTCGACAGCAGAAAACTAACACACACGCACACAACGAGATCTCCCCTGATTTTCGAGTTGATAAGGCAAATAATGCAGTAATACATCTCCGGTGTAGCGGCTTTATTTCACGGCTGGCGGGGCTGGCGGGTCCCTAGTGACGTCACCAGCCAGCGACCAATGAGACGCCAGGAAAGTGACGCAACACGGCGATGATTGATGAGCGACTGAACGGGCACCCCAATGTTTATGTGGCCCACCTGCCTCTCTCTCTCTCTCTCTCTCTCTCTCTCTCTCTCTCTCTCTCTCTCTCTCTCTCTCTCTCTCTCTCTCTCTTGTCTATCTATTGAAAACGTGCCTTCTTCCTTATCTTTTTTTTCTCTAGTTTTCTTCTTTACTTTCTTTCCTCCTTCCTTCCTTATCTCTTCCTCCTTTCTCCTTTTCCCCACTATGACGACGACGACACTTTCTCTCTCTCTCTCTCTCTCCTCTCTCTCTCTCTCTCTCTCTCTCTCTCTCTCTCTCTCTCTCTCTCTCTCTCTCTCTCTCTCTTAAAAATACAGTAAAGCTTGGAACTTCAAGAAAATTAAGCAAGACGCAACAACTTGTGATTCCCTTGTGAAAAAAAAAGAAAAAAGTTGCTAGTCAACACAGAAAAGTCAAATTTATATAAGGGAAAAACCTAGAGAGAGAGAGAGAGAGAGAGAGAGAGAGAGAGAGAGAGAGAGAGAGAGAGAGAGAGAGAGAGAGAGAAACACAATAGCACAATATCTCTCGAGCAGTGATGTGATAAAAGTGCATTACGAACCAACTTTCCTGCAACAAGCACCACATTGACTTGCAGGAAATCAAAACGTCCTTTATACACACACACACACACACACACACACACACACACACAAAAAAAAAAAAAAAAAAAAAAAAAAGAGAGAACTATAAACACGAAAAATGAAACCAAAAGTAAAAGGTGAAGTTTGACAAATGTTTACATATATCAAGACTGAGGTAGAGAGACAGAGGCAATGTTTCGAAGAGTCTAGACAAGAGAGAAAGGGAATGGGGTTTCAAAAAACACATGCAACAGACGAAGGGAGGCTTGAGTGCAGGGGAACACGCCTTTCCTATTATCTACGCCAAGGCCTCGATTTCTCCTGGGGGGGGGCCGCGCGGGGCTGACAGAGGGGGTGCTGTGATGAAGGAGGGGAGGAAAGAGGGGGAGGTGTGGGGGTGACCGGAAAGCACAGCGCGAGAAAGTGTGAGAGGAGGAATACGTAGAGGGATGAGGAGAGAGGGAGGGAGGGAGAGACAGGGAGGAAGGTAAGGATCAAGAGAGAGAGAGAGAGAGAGAGAGAGAGAGAGAGAGAGAGAGAGAGAGTTTAGGTTAATGAGAAGTAAGTGATATCTACCAAAATCTTTTAGTAAATGGTCAGACAATAGCGGTTGGTGAACATAAACCTTAAAGTCATCACCGTCAAGTCATAAATCAACACACTTATTTCGAATTTCCCACTGAAATACCTATGAAATTTTGTAGGCAAGTAGTTTTTAGCTTTGTGTCATTTGTAGCATCATGTCAGACGGGTATATGTATTACTGAATAGTCTATATTGAATGGCTTAACTGCTTTATCTGTTTTATTTATCTTTTATTCGTATACGTATGTGCATTGTAGTTATGAACAAATATATGAATAGATAAATAGATAAAACTCGTGAGTCTTCCTGCACTATGAAGTTTATACATGAAAAAAGGATGCATGATTAAGAACTTTATACATTTTCATAGCCGTGGACCTTCTTGATAACAAAATAAAACTCTGGACAAGACACACACACACAGCCACAGGGACACACACACACACACACACACACACACACACACACGCACACACAAGAAGGGACAAAGGGCAGGCAGCGAGTGTCCGTGCCTCCTACTCCACTACCTGTCCGGGGGGTGCACCTGCTAGTAATTAATGCCTCTCCCGCACCTGTCCCTCTGTCTATTTGCAGCTGTGGCTCGCCTCTGTCTCACACACCAACTTGTGCCTCGATCACACTTGGTTAAACATTTGCTCGCTCGCACACACACACTGCGGCCTATACCACGCCACGCGCCCCTACGCAAAATGGTCCTTAGGCTTAGGTACACTTAGGTTTCTAGTCCCCGTGGAAGGTGAGGCTTGGACTGAGAAGTGTTGAGTTGCGGTGGACGGCTTTGTGTTGAGCCTTAGATCCGCTCCCCCCCATCCTCTCTCTCTCTCTCTCTCTCTCTCTCTCTCTCTCTCTCTCTCTCTCTCTGATCCACCATCGCTAAACCTTCTCCATGCCCACCTCATCACCTGCTTAGATCAGCCCGCCAGTCCTATCAGCGCCTCACGTTCCCTCATCAATCCCGTGCATTCTAAAGTACTTGTCTACATTATCTACACCCACGCTGATTTACTCGCCGCAGCATCTCCGCTGGTACACAACATAGAGTTCTTCACATGGGTTCCCACGCATGAAATTCACACGTCAGGTCTTTTTAAACGTCTCAGTTATCCATCTTCGGTTCATGCAGTTATAATGTTTTGGTTGTTATATGAAGATTCTCTATAGTAATAACATTAAGATTTTACCCTAGTTGAATATTGGAAGATGACAAATTTTAACATCTCAGACTTGAAACATACAATTAATTTTTTGCTGATTTATTTATTTATCTTTTTTTGGACAGCTATTGAGCAGCTTTCTGCACATACACGCAGAAAAAAAAGAGCTCATATGACACCAGGGTATGAAAAACAAAAAAACAAAACAGAAATACGACTTTCATTAATTTACATGCTAATCTGATAACTGATTCATGAGGAGCGGGATGGCGGGAAGGGGTGGAGTCCTTACTATGCTTTTGCATCGACGTGCCTCTTGTAGTGTCCGAAGGAGCGAGCGTTATGCACGGAAATGGCCCCAGCTTAACAAGACTGCTCCTTCTTGCGATATAGACGATAAAGAACTTGGTGAAAACTACAACACACAGACCAGATAAGGCTTGGCGAGAGCAGCACCGACGTTAGAGAGGAGCGAAGGGTTCAGATGCGTGTGTGGAGAACCTAAGCGATAAAACGTGGTCAGTAACCCGAGGGAGGAGTGCGCCCATAGAGGTGAGGCGGAGCGGAAAGATGGCATGAAGCTTATGGCGGGACAGACACTGAGGACGCGTGCCCGCCTGTCTTCGCTCCAGTGGTGTTAGTGGTGTTACGTGGTGGTGAGAGAGAGAGAGAGAGAGAGAGAGAGAGAGAGAGAGAGAGAGAGAGAGAGAGAGAGAGAGAGAGAGAGGTGGGGGGATGGATTCTATAAAACAAAGTAAGAATATTACGAGCAAATATCATCATGGAAGTATTATAGACAGGCTGCTTTTTTAAGTGTTCTCGCACCGTCCCATGTCTCGCCCGCAGTCTGCACTCCAAGCCACCCCGGCCACTCCCAAGCATGGCTGGCGCCTTTGAAGTGCCGAGCTGATTACAATGATGAAGTAAAAAATAAACTTATCAATTTTGTTGAGCTTATTAATATACATTTTTTTCCCCTTGGAAAGCGTTGTGTCAGGATGATTACTTAGTTTTGTTATCGTTAAAATGACAGTTTCACACATCAGCTCAGTTTTCCATCATAGACGGTTGCCGAGCACTTAATCACACACATATATTGAGGATTTCCTGAAACAATCATATTTCATGAAAAAAAAAACTCACTAAAGCCGAGAATAGAGTCTGAATAATTCAAATTGAAACTGATTGCCTCGCGCCCGAAGCCATGAGGACAATTCGTTAATCATCCAGAGGCGGGCGATCAGCTCTGAGCCTGCCCTGCGTGCCTCGCTGCCCCGCGGCCACCTGGCTCACCGCACGCAAAAAAGCTTGGCATGTTGGCTGTCATGCTACTGGTGAGTGATGGCCCGCCGCCTCACCGAGGACACCTGCAGGACCCTTGAATAATCACGGGTCACACAAGGTCAGCCTCAAATCGAAGGCCCACATCAGTAATCGGAAATTAAAGCTCATGCAGCTAACCATGGATACGGGCTGCAACATTTGTATTTGAATGCATTCAAATCTATTTTTCTTACATCTCTTCATTTTTTTTGTATTCCTGCATGGGAGACATGGTGAATACGAGAACGTTAAAGGTCACACTTACGTTGCCGTGGTCCAGATGTCGTGAAGTCCTCCCAGTGAGTAACGGGAGACGCTTGATGTTCATCTGAGGAGGAGAGAAAACAAGAAATTCACGAACGACACAAAGCAACACAATACCTGCATCCAAGTGGACAAACACATGATTTACACAAACAAAATTGATTTCACTGACAATTTTATATTCTGAAGCTCCTTGGTTTTCCAGTGCAGTATATGAAAAGAATTAGAATCCCTCTCTCAAAAAAAGTGGCTGTACTTCTTTTTCTGCTTGATCTTGAACAAGCGTACATAAAAAAAAATAGTGCTTTCTTTTCTTACATTTTTCTGCTGGTTGTATACAAGCTCAGCACCAATGATATATCGGTTAACGCTCTCAAACAAGCAAATTAGTGAGTCCTGGGTTGAATTTGGGGCAGAATTACCAGTGCAAAATCTAGTCAGCTGTTCATCGTCTATTAAAACCTGGTCGATGCGTGAAGGTGGAAGGAAATCTAAAGAAAAGTAAGTGATGAGCCTGTGATGTGACCTTGTGTGTGTGTGTGTGTGTGTGTGTGTGTGTGTGTGTGTGTGTGTGTGTGTGGTAAAGAAGTCTTCACTATTCGCTAAGAGACAGATTCGAGAGGGGAGCGGAACGTGGCGTAGTATTTATCGCCCCTTTTTTCATATTTATTATTGAGAGATACGTTTTTATGCATCCACACACAGCCTCAGGCCAGACGAGCAGTGGGCAAGGCTTGGCTGCACCGTTGGAGACTCCTGGGATGTAGCCGTCGGTTCTCAAATCAGACTTCCCCTAAGGCTTCCAGCATGACCTTGAAACTTTGCAGCTGGCTGGACAAGTTTGTACATTTCTTGGTATTTTTGTTTGTTGAGTTCTGACTTCACAGGATGGAGAGATAAGAAGTTTCACAGGTATGATTTAGAATAGAGTGGATATATGTTAGTGAAGGAAGCTTTGATTTTGTAGTGGAAGTATAGATGTTTGGTGATTATAATGGCGGTACCCTGGAATAAGGAGACAGATAAAAAGACATCGATACTACGAAATCTCAGGTGGTACTGCGCCCTGTTACACTAGGCGGCACGAAGGGCGTTGGCATCAGGACAAAGGGGCGACTTACAATCATTCCTTTACCTTCTTTTCTAACCATTCCTTCTGTGCTGTAAATTGGTGCCATGTACGAATCATCTTCATTAATTATTGTCCATTACATCTTCTTCTGCTGCTCCTTTTCTTATCTCCATTGCAAGTCCATCTTTTCATTTTAGCCTCGATCTCCTCCTAGATCATTCTCCTTAAGTACGTGTTCTTCAGGGTCTTTGAAAAGGTTCCTCATTCGCTCTTTATATTCCTATGAACGTCAGTCAGCCTCTACTGTCTTCACTCCTCCTTGTCTTCTTCCATGACTGATAGATCTCTGTTATTCATACTTACTAAATGTAGACTTTCTTCACATTGGTTCACCTTGTCTCTCTTCTTGTTTGTTTGTTTGTCTGTCTGTCTGTCTGTCTGTCTGACTGACTGCTATAATTGTTTGTCTATCTGTCTGTTTGTTTTGTCTTTCCATGTCTCAGTCTATCGATCTGTTTGTCTGCTGTAATTGTTTGCCTCAATCTGTTATTCTTTATCTCTAACTGTCTGTCTGTCTGCCGGTCTGTCTGTTTACCTGCCCCCCATACCTCCTACTTCTCTCTCTCTCTCTCTCTCTCTCTCTCTCTCTCTCTCTCTCTCTCTCTCTCTCTCTCTCTCTCTCTCTCTATCTCTCTCTCTCTCTCTCTCTCATTTTAACCCTGCCGCAGATGATGATATATTTTCACCTGAATTTACAACCACCTGCATTCCGAGTGGTGTTTTTATTCCTAGCCAAGACTCTGCCCTTTATTCGGCCGCCTTAATTTCTTGATGTCTTTTTATGCTGCCCGTAAATATATTCTGAATTTTTATTTATTTTTTCATATGTATAATTATCTTTTTTTTTTATTTTCACTCTTTCGTGTATTGTTTAGAATTTTGTTCGTATATGTGAATAGATTTTTTTTTGTTTCATCTCTAGTGGAATTCATTAAAATTTTCAAATGCTTTTTATACTCAAATGATAGTTTCACGGGGATTCTCCACCGTCAATGGGGCAAAAAAAAAAAAAAAATAATAATAGTAGTAGAAAATTCCACTAATCATCTCTAAGGCCTTGCAAAAATAATCCTAATAAGACCTTCAGTGCGTTTCAGAATATAAGTCCGACTCTCATCCATTTTCATTCACTTGTTCTCAAATGCCATTCGGGTTCAACATTACTCGCGACTCCTTTATGTGGAGGTTTTGCAGTCATCCTTCTTATCCTCCCTGTGTGTGTTACCTCGTGTTTTAGTGTTCCACCTGATACTCCGTTCCGCCTCACTTGCCTCTTTCTCCCCGTTCGTCACTCTCTCTCCCTCCCTCACTCCCTCTCTCTCTCTCTTTTCCTCTCTCCCTCCTCCCGCCGCTTTCCTTCCACGCGCCTCACGGTAGGTCGCTCTCGGCCACGCCACAAACACAAGCTCCCGCCTACGCCCTTACCGCCTCGCTGCTGTGGTCAGCCGCCCTCTGCTTCAGGTCGCTACACTGGCTCGAAAAAAAAGGTCAGTTTATGCCAGTGTATAGCGTTTGATTAGTGCTTAAAGTCTGGGAGTTATTTATTGATTTCTATGTTTGTATAGTTAATTACTGTACGTATGTAGGGAATAGACGTTGGTATTGTTGATTTGTGGAGGTGTATGAACTAAGATTGATTATTGTTAAGTGTGTACAGATAGAAAGTTGTTGTTGGAAGAGGTTTCCTTAAGTGTCGGTAAATATTCTCGCGTATTCTATTTTCTCATCCATCAATGCCTCGTATGAGATTTCCTTTCCTCTCGTCCAGATATCAGTACAGAGTTTCATTACGAGGAAACACAAAGAAGACACAATCAGACCGAGGAAGAATATATATAAACATGAAAAATAAACCACACGCCAATGGAAGCCAAGAGATCTCTCCTTCCTTTCTTCCTTCCATCTCTCCTAACCTCCCTCCCTCCCTCCCTCCCGAACGAGAAAGACTACATATAAACATGAAAAATAAACTATACACGCCAACAGAAGACTAGAAATCCCTCCTTCCCCTCCCCCTTTCATTTCTCGTAACCTCCCTTCATCTTAACCTCCCTCCCTCCCTCCCTGCAGCTTGGTGAGTTCAGCGGGACGTGAACCGAACACAGAATTACTCGAATAAAAGTAGGTGGGAAGCGAGGGTCCGCCAACAGTTATAATGGACTGAGTTGAGGACATTAAAAGGGGCGTCTTCTCTTCACGTCTCCCTGTGTCATGCCGGGAGGGAGGGAGAGGAGAGAGGGAAGGAGGGGAGGAAGTAAAGACGACCCAAGAAGAATGATGGGTGAGGTGGGGATGGGTGGGGAGTGGGTAGCATCATTCCATGGTCTGATTACAACCTAACCACAACTCAGCGACGCCCTCAGTCCCTCACCTGCTGCGGGTTGTATGAGGTCTACAGGTTGTTTACGTGGAGCCCAGTCGAACCTGCTGTCTTTCACTTCCTGTCTTCACTGAGTCTTCTGCTTTTTCTTCTCCCCCTATCTCCTTCCTCTTTCATTATAATTTCTATTAGTTTTCATCCCCCTTTTATTGTCCCAGGGTTATCTCCTTTTCTTTTTCCTCCCCAATCATCCATTTTAATTTTTTGACTGTTTCCAAGTAGTCTTCTCTGTCGCCTCCAGCACGTCTCCTTTCTTCCGGTCCTTTAAAGGTTACATCCTCCTCCTGATCTGTCTTTCATACAGTGATCTCCCATCTAATGACCTCGCTTGTAGTCTGTATCCATGTAATTCCGCGAGCTGGCGTTTCTGTTGTCCCCTCTCTCTCTCTCTCTCTCTCTCTCTCTCTCTCTCTCTCTCTCTCTCTCTCTCTCTCTCTCTCTCTCTCTCTCTCTCTCTCTCTTTCAGTCCTGTCTAGCAACACTCAAACTCTTACAGTCCCACAAAAAACCCTCTTCTTCTCTCCTCCTGCTGCTCCCCCTGCCTCCCTCACATCATCCATGACAAACAAGGACGTACTGCGGTGCAAAAATTAGCCCACGATCATTAATACTCCCGCCGAACGACAGGCAAAAGGCACAAAAGTCTAATTAATTAGTAAAAGTTCCGTCATGAATTCGAGGATCGCCGAGAGACAGACGAGTGCGAAGGGTAGATAGAAAAGATGAGAAGAGGTCCTTGTGAGCAGCCTTGGGTCGACAGCAGAGGGGTGATTGCTACTCTTACTCTTAGCTGGCTGAAGGCGACGCGGCAAACCTGTTCGCTGTCCTAAAGGCAAGTCACTCCCCATGAAAGAAAGAATGAAAATAAATAAAGAAAAAAAATCATTATAAATTCCAGGATTTAACTGATAAGTATAAATGTTAATTACGACAGCTTTAATAGTTAATAGAGCATTTCCAAGCTGTGGAATGTCTTCTCTCTCTCTTTCATCTGTGTGAAAACAAAGCGGAAGAGTAATGAAGAGAGGACTCGGGAGGGAAGGAAGAGAGGAGTCTTTTGATAGAGAAGGGATAAGAGGAAGGAATGTGAGAAAGTGATGAAGGTAAGAAAATGAAGGGAAGAAGAGAGAGGAACCTGCGGTTAAAGAGGAGACAGGGGGGATGAAGAGGGAAACGTGATAAACAGAAGGCACGGAAGGGAAGCAGAAAAGGAGCCTGTGGGTAAGAAAAAGACAAGAGGAAGGAAAAGGGGAGCATGTGATGAAGGGAGGACAATGTTGGAAAAGAAAAAAAAGAACAATGACAGGAAAATGCAAAGACAATGATGAAAGAAGGAGAGAGAAAGAAAGAAGCTTGTGCGTAAAGAAGACAAGAAGAACAATAGATGAAAAAGAAAAGAAAAAGGAAATAAAGAAAAGGCAAGGAAGGAGAAGAGACCACAGGAACGGTAAAAAAAAGAGCGAGCCAGATAAAAAGTAAGAGCACCTGGAAGAAGGACACATCTGCTGCTTGGAGTCAAAGGTAACTGATCTGGTCTAACCTCACGCACGGATGTGTAGTTCGCGTGAGGGAAAAACGACAGCCACTAATGATCCATTTTTGGCGACTCACAAAGAAAAGAAGCGGGTCAGGGCAGGTTTCTTTTTAGCTTCTGGATGAGCACGTGCCGATTTCAGTCCCCCACCACGACCATCACCACCCTGAGGCATCGTGGTAGTCTTACTTACAGTACTTGACTTATTTGGCTCTTGACCTTAAGCTCTTCAGTTTCTTTATTTCACTCCTGTTCTTTATTCATTTGTCACATCACTTCTCTTAAGTATCTCTCCTCCTTCCAGTTTTTCAATTCTTGTCATATTATTTTGCTATACCAGTCCTGTATGGTATTATTTCTCATTCTGTCACACTAGTCCTTCAAACACTGCTCCATGTCTTCCAACTCTTGACCTTAAGCTCTTCATTTCTCTATTATTCCTTATTCTCTTGTCATACCAATCTTCCAAACATTGTTCTATATCTTCCAGTTCTTGTCTTTTGGATTTTCAGTTCTCTTCTGTTTCTTCTTCTTTTGCAATATCGGTAAATACTGTGCTTTATATATTTTCTGTAAAGCTGTTCTCTCTGTCTTGTTTCTGACTTCCTTCCTGCTACTAATCTTTCAAATCCTGCTCTATATTTACCTATTTGCCATACGCGCTTACCTCTATCTTCGTTCTGACTACTTTGCCAACCCAATCTTCGCAATAATAACCAAAATTTTTCATCATTCGCCATTCTTCTATCTTATTCCTTACCTCTGCCACCTCAATCCTTCAAAACACTGCTCTGTATCTTTCCTCCGCAGGCCATTCGCTCTATCATTTCCTTACTTCTTTGTTATCTCACTCCTTTCACTCCATATACGGTTCTATAACGTTCTACTACATAAATTTCCTGCTATTCTTCATCCTATAATTACCTACTCCTCACAGCCCTAAACATCTCGGCTACCCTTATTTTGGCCTAACCTCCGTATCGCCTCTCCGCCTCTCCTCCACCACCACCACCACCCGGGGCTCGGCGCGTCATGATGACACTGGCCAACAGGCGTGGCTGGCGGGGGTGATGTCATTAGTCACGGGATTATCGGCTACCTCTCTTACTCACTAATGACTCTCTCTCTCTCTCTCTCTCTCTCTCTCTCTCTCTCTCTCTCTCTCTCTCTCTCTCTCTCTCTCTCTCTCTCTCTCTCTCTAAATGTATTTTTGCGTCGCTTTTTACTACTTGAACTTGTCTGCCGCTGTTCAGGACGACACAATCAGTGCTACAAAACAAAAAGGTCGCTCGGTGCGGCAAAACATCAAATGATCACGTTTGGCTGATTTGGAACACGTGGCGCGCCGTGCCTCACCCGCGACGTCCAGCCAATGGCGCGCCGCACTGGCTCGTGGCAGCTGCTTGAGAAAGCTCAGGAGAAGCGGTATTAGTTTTACTGAAGGTACTTAACAATTAGTTCCCCGCCGTGTTTTTCCTCTTTACCGCGCCACAGCTGTTCGACTCTTGACCAGCAGGGGCACAGGAAACGCAGGTAACAGTGCAGGTGTTTATTCACAGAAGGTGTGAACAGAAGGCTGGAGGTAGGTGATCTCCCGGCGCCAGGCCGCGCACTTCCACTTAACACTTATGACTGAAGCCTAGCTCGTTCACTCATACACGTATTCATGCCTCACACAAGTCTCGCTCATTCACTCGTTCACACAACTAGCTAACAACCACACACCTCCCCCGAGACATAAGGAAGATTCCTTATCTTTGTTATGGCTACCGTAACACATGAAACAAAGTTACAATGATTGAAGTACAGAAAACACGGTACATATACACAAAACAAACACAGCGTACAATGAACACGTACGACTAATCGTAGGTGCTACGGTGCCACCGCACCTGCAGTCGTCTCGGCTCCCTACGCTGTCGGCTGCTTCGACGCTCTGGTTGCTCTCGGCCACGGTGTACCCCGTTACCCTGATGCTCCGGGCTGCCGGGATGGTGGTGTTCCTCGTGACCCTGATGCTGAAGCGCTGCACCGCCATGAGCGGTGTGCTGCTCGACAGGAAGGGGAGCAAGAGGTCTGTGTGGGCGTAGGTGTCTTCTATTACGCCACATCACGCGACCGCTGCCCATCTTGATGAGGTAGTCTCTCCTTCGCCCAACAGCCACGATGACACCCAGGCGATCCCAGAGGCCTGTCGTGTGATCTTGAACGTCGACGTGGCCACCGAGGTGCAGGAGAGGAAGAGTACGGGCGGACGCGTCGTGGCGAAGTTTCGCTTTCTTCCTCAGTCGCTCTGCCTTGGCGTCGCACTCATCAGCAGCGCGCTGCCACTGCTGAGCGTATGAGCGATGATGAGCCGGGACACAGGACCTCATAGGATGACCGAAGAGGACTTGTGCTGGTGATCGCCCTTCCGCCCTCGGAGTGTTGCGCAGTTCCAGCAACCCGCGAGCGAACGCATCCTCGTCCAGGTGTCCCTGCTGTGTGGTCGTGAGGATCAGCTTCTTCACGGACTTGACCGCTGCCTCGGCGTGACCATTGGAGCGTGGATAATGAGGTGAAGATACACGATGCTCCACCCCCCATCGAGCCAGGAAGCGCCGTACCGATGAAGAAGTGAACTGCGGTCCACCGTCAGTCCTCAGGAGAACAGGCACGCCCGTGTCGGCGAACACACCCCGAAGGACACGAACGAGCTGATCAGCCGATGCTGGACGTGAGCATGCAGACACGTGAGGCCACCCAGACAAGCGATCTACATACACGAGGTATGTACGGCCTGCTGCGTGGAAGTAGTCTGCAGAAACTGACTCAAACACCCTGCTGGGTGTGTCCGTGTCCTGCCAGAGAGGTTCGTTGGCTTGGCTTGGTAGGAGTGGACGGCATAGTGAGCATCCAGAAACGACGTTCTCAACGTCTCTGTCCATACCAGGCCAGTACACCGTTTGTCGGGCCCGTCGCTTGGTGCGCTCCATCCCCTGATGACTGTCATGGAGTCGCTCTAGTGTTTCTCGGCGGAGGCTGTGAGGAATAAGAAGCCTCGGCCCGTAAACCACCAGGTCGTCGTCTACGGCCAGCAGACTGCGCACCGGCCAGTACGTACGCAAGCGGTGATCGAGGTCGTGGCAATGATCAGGGAAGCCCTCGATGATGACGTTCTTGAGCAAGCAGTACTCCCCGTCTCTTGCTGCTGCGGCACGTACCATTTCCACAGTCTGATCCTGGAGTGGTGCTAAGCGGACGCCGTCCTCATTGGTGGCAGATAACGCTGAGATGACCGCTGAGTGGAGAGGGTCGAGGTCACCAGAAGTAGCAGCATCCTCTTCCTCCACTGGGTCCTGTACTGGAGCACGTGAGAGGGCGTCGGGCACACAGTGTGTCGATCCCTTTTGCCAGCTTGCTGTGAAAGAATACTGAGCAAGCTTCTCCCTCATGCGCTGCAGCCGCAGGTTCTCTATTTCTCCCAACAACTTGCTATTGAGGAGAGGTATCAGCGGGCGGTGGTCGAGCACTAGATCGAAGTGAGGGAGTCCTTTCAGGTAGGTGCCACATTTCCTGACTGCCCAGACGATTGCAGCCATTTCCAACTCTATTACTGCATAGCGGCTCTCTGTGTCTGTAACAAATCTTGACCCGCATTGCACCATCTTCCACTGGTCACTGTGCTTCTGCAGGAGAACGAATCCAAATCCGTGCATCCTTGAGGCGTCAGTCTGTAGCATCGTTGGTAATGATGGGTCGAAGTATGCCAAGACAGGTGGGCTGACGAGACACTGTTTCACCTTCTCAAACGCCTCTTCATGGTTAGGAGACCAGCACCAACTGTTCTTCGGGCGTAAGAGATCTCTGAGGGGTTGTGCAGCTGCAGCCACAGCAGGAGAAAAGCTTCCAAGCTGGTTTGTAAGACCCATGAATGATCGTAAGTCGGTGATGTGCTGTGGTCGTGGGAAGTCAGAGATTGCCTTAACTTTCTTTGAGTCTGTCGTGTAGCCTTGTCCAGAAACAGAGTAACCACAGTAATCTACCACTCTTTCCGCGAATGTAAACTTCTGTGGGTTGAGAGTGATGCCGTGCTGGTCACACCGCCGCACAATCTGAATGACATGGGCTAAGTGCGCACTGTAGGTGGAGTCATAGGCCAGGATGTCGTCCACGATCTTGATGGTGTTAGGTATGTCGCCGAGAGCTTGGTCTCCTCGACGGTTATACTCGTCTCCAGACGAGACGAGACCCATAACCGCTCGCCGAAACTTGTACCGACCCCAAGGTGTTATGAAGCAGGTTAAATCCTGGTCTTCTTCTCTAATGGGGACTTGAAAATACCCCATCTTGGCATCAAGAGTGGTGAACCAAACTGCTCCGGTCCCGATCGAGGCGATGGCGTCATGAGGTGATCGCACTGGATACACGGGCCTCTTCACGTAACGGTTGAGTCGTGTCAGGTCAACACACAGCCTTACACCAGATGTCTTTTTTGGGACAGGCACGATGGGGTGGCACCATGCCGTAGGGTAGTCCACACTCTCGATGATTCCCTTGTTAAGCAGCTCTTCCAACTGGCTCTTAATTTCTTCACGCCAATTGTAAGGGATTGTACGAGATGCTGTTACGGCGAAGGGTCGAGCGTCGTCTGTCAACTCGATGGCCATGGATCCACCAGCCATTGCACGTAAACCTTCCTTTGCTTCGAAGACGCTGGGAAAGGCCTTGATCACAGCAGCAGCGTGCCCCGCACGCTGCTGTGGCGTTGGGTCGTAGGAATGAGGCCAGCTGATCACTTCTGTGGGCGTAGATAGAGGTGGCTGCGAGGCGGTCGGGTACTTGATGGAGCTGTTGCCGGTGTGCTGTTCTTCCCTGCGTAGCGGTCGGATTTGAGCCGGAAAATCTTCGGGGAGGATTCCGAGAGCGATGGAATCGTACCAGCTAAGCAGCGCCCCCTTCACCTCCTTCACCACGCTCACAACAGTCTCAGCTTCCCTGTCGCCCAGTTGCAAGTGCGACGAGAAAGTTCCTACACAGGTGAGGGGGTGATTACCGGCAGCATAAAGTCCATCACCATCAGCGGGCGCCAAGCTGGAGGGCGGGATTCCAAGGAGTGTTGCCGTGTCGAGGCCAATAACGGTCGTTTCGGCCCCAGAGTCAGGAGTCCACGTAATCTTGTCTCTTCCAGCGGGATGTGTGGCGGTAATGAGCACCTGGGGCGCAGGTCGTGCCGTCACCGTCTTTGTGTATACGCCTGATAAGAGCTGGTATACACTGGCACTGGCTCCCCGCCTCGGGCCTGCACCGCGATGAGGAGAGACAGTTGAGGAACTCCTCGAAGCTCCTCGTCGTTTCCTCACTGTCTGCTGACATACACTCGCAAAATGCCCTCTTTTCCCGCAGTTACGACACACTTTATCTATTGCCTGGCATCCCCTTTTGTCACTGCGACAATCTTTGCCACAACGATAACAGCCCGTGGGGCTTGAGCCCCCGAAACTGCCCTTCCTGTAGTTCGAGACAGCGTTCACACCATGGCTCGAAGAGTGAGAGCCGCCCCTTAGTACTGCACTACACTGGTTAGCGCTCTCTGATGCTCTGCAAATATCTATGGCGTTTTCAAGGGTGAGTTTCTTGTTTTCCAGCATGCGTTTCAGAGCCACTTCGTCTCGTGTCCCAACGACAATTCTGTCACGCAGCTGATGGTTTATGCACTGGTCGCAAAAGTCACAGAAATTGGCGATTTCCTTAACAGCACATAAAAAGTCGTCAAAACCTTCTTGCGTTTCTTGCACGCGGGAGTAGAAGTCTCTTCTATCCATGATGATGTTGCGCTGGCTTCGCAGGTACTCACACATTGCATCGAGGATGGTTCTTAACTCCGCGTCTCTCGGTAAGCTTATCCCGTAGCGAAGTGTACGGGTCCACTCGTCGTCTAGGACAGCAGCGAGTGCCGCCCTCTGCTCAGCCAGGGAGAGACAGTCTATCCTGGCGAGGGTTACGTATCCTTCAAACTTATGGCGCCACGTGTCGAACTCACGTAAAGATGCTGACGCCGTTAAGTGAGGAATGATGGTGGCGGACGTCGGGAACCTCGCGCCCTGGGTAGACGTGCTGCGGGCTGTGGTTTCGCCTTCATTGCTCGCCGTGGTGCGACTGGGAGCTTGTGTCCCCACTCTCTCCAGCAGCTGGGTTAAACGCTCCTCGCGAGCCTGACTCTGCTCCGACTGTCGCGCTAGCAGGGCAGCCAGCGCCTCCAACTGCTTCTCCATTCTGCGCCGTACCCACTGCAGCCTTGTCCTGATCCTACTCACTGCGCCATGTTCGACTCTTGACCAGCAGGGGCACAGGAAACGCAGGTAACAGTGCAGGTGTTTATTCACAGAAGGTGTGAACAGAAGGCTGGAGGTAGGTGATCTCCCGGCGCCAGGCCGCGCACTTCCACTTAACACTTATGACTGAAGCCTAGCTCGTTCACTCATACACGTATTCATGCCTCACACAAGTCTCGCTCATTCACTCGTTCACACAACTAGCTAACAACCACACAACAGCTGCGCACACGGCTGCTGCAGGTGTGTGTGTGTGTGTGTGTGTGTGTGTGTGTGTGCACATATTAGGGCACATCAACACACCAGTGGAATGACGCGTTTATGTACTCTCTCTCTCTCTCTTTCTCCCTCTCTCTCTCTCTCTCTCTCTCTCTCTCTCTCTCTCTCTCTCTCTCTCTCTCTCTCTCTCTCTCTCTCTCTCTTACATTCTTTTAATTATGCCTTATTACGTTTTTTATTTCATCTTTCTGTGACGAACCATTTTAAGAGAGAAGTGTCGAGACAGATTTGGAATGAAACTGATAAATTCTATTACAACTTTTGAATGATTTTTTTTGACAAATCTTCAAAATGTTAATTTATGTATCCCTTGTCCGGCTTCCTTCGTGCGTAATATATATATATATATATATATATATATATATATATATATATATATATATATATATATATATATATATATATATATATATATATATATATATATATATATATATATATATATATATATATATATATATATATATATATATATATATATATATATATATATATATATATTACAGATTGACATGGAGACAGACAGACAGACAGACAGATAAAACAAATCTGTAAACTGTACATAAAACAGGTTTTCCTAGCAATGCATTAATGTCATATCTAAATCCTTCATTGCATTTTCCCGTTGCTGATCTATCACCATAATGTCACCGCTACTTAACGGAGAAGAAAACTCTGAGCTCCCCAAGTTACAACTCCAACAGCAGGCCATTCACTGAACACACAGGAAGTTTAGAGCCTTGAGGGTCCTCCACTGTGGTTCAGCTTAGGGTAGGTGCCCCTCACCCATCAACCCTCTCCCCTCATCCCCCATACCCCACACCCATTCCTCATACCTCTCACTCCTCCCTCTCACCCGCCAGTAGCGTATACACGATGCACAGCAGGTGACTTTTTTCCCTGTGCAGCAAACAAAGACACACTTAGAGCAGAGGCAAGCACGTTCCACTTTCCTTCCCGTGTTGACCAGGACAAACAGGTGCAATTATCGATCATCACGTCCCGCCGAGCTGCAGCCAACATACCGGGCATTATTTTCAGCCAGGACAAGCCCCGGCGCTGCGGCCAACCGTTGAGAGAATTTTCACGTGGTCTCTGCGTGTCCGGATTAGTTTTCTCCACCTTAAAACCGCGAGAGGCTTGATGATTTCCTTTACTCATAATGAAAACTGCATGGTTATAAAAGTCAGTAATGGATAAAAGAAAAAAATGCGCTAGAACCTTAATCTATAGAGACAATATGAACTGTAAACACTTCAACAAAACCCCAGGAAAGGCTTAATGATTTCGTTTACTCTTCTTGATAAAAAAAAAAAAAAAACTGGCAGTGGTGGTTAGAGTCAGTAATGGATAAAAGAGAGAGAGTGAAAAAAAAATTAAGAGCCGTACAACCTTAATACAATGAGGCATTATAAATATCAAGAAAACCGCAAGAAAAGCTTCATTATTTCGTTTACTCATGATAAAGACTAGTAATGATGGTCAAAATGCACTGCAGAATCTTAACCCATGGAGACAATATGACGATTTTTAAACACTCCAACAAACACTGTCAGAAAATACTGTAAAAAAAAAAGTCACTAAGATCATCACAGGTCGTCGGGGAGCGCTCACTTATTATCTGGTGGGAGCAACAGTGCGGCCCCATCACCCCATCACTTCCACTCAGCGTTCCGCCTCCCTACACCTCAACTTTCAGTGTAAATTTCTAATGGATTATGTTTTGAGGGGGAGCGATTGTACGGGGACGTGAAGACAACTGGAGGAAGGGGTGGAGGGGGAGAGGGAAGAATATGTGGGGATGGTCTGGCGATTGGAGGGGGCGAGGAGACTGTTGAGGGTGGGGAGGCGATTGGAGAAGGTAGAGGGCTGCATGAGGGTGGGGAAGAGCAAGGAAGGGGCGAGAAAGGCAGGATGTGGGTGGTGGTGGTGGTGGTGGTGGGTGGGAGCCTTTACTGCCATTATATATCTCAGATGAAGGAACCGCCTGGCTTTGTTAGGCGTGTTTTAGCAGAAGTTGTTTTTGTGACGACGCGGCGCCGGCTGACGTGAGGCGCATCCAGCACCGCACCGCGCCTCTCCCTGTAGTTATTTACCCGCCGCGGCTGGCGCACCTGCACTCTGTGGCAAGGGGGCGTCACCGGCAAACAAACCGACGCAGGTGTATGTATGCTCGAGACGTAGACGCCGGTAAAGACCCTCCCCTCCCCCCCCAGACCACCTCCTGCCAGCCTCATAACGCTCCCTTCCTTGTTCCCCCTCCAGTGCCTCCAGCCAGTCTCATTATGCCCACTATGCACCATTTTCGTCGCCTCCTGCCAACCTCATAACTTTCACTCCCCTCAGACCACCTACAGCCATCCTCACAACATTCTCATAAACCCTCATAATCTAATCTCTTCGCACCCATAACCCCTCGGCCTCTCGGTCTATATTCAACAGATTTTTTCGAAGTAAAATCGTGTGATAGATCAAGTCATCTGCACCACCAAATATTTACTGATCATTTTTACTTTCCACAAGCACACAGACAGACACGAAATCTTACCTCCCCTGCAACGTCAACCTTACACTTTCCCCCCAACAAGATACAGCTTTCCAGTCACATAAACAACATTTTTTTCCCCCTCTTATGAGATGCACACAGATTCAAGTTTATTTCAAGTCCTTCCCTTCCTTCAGGTTATCGTTCCATGCGGCCGCCCTTTTAGAGTGCCCTGGCGCCACCCGGACTCTGCCCCCCCCCCTCTCCCCACCATGAACCCTACTCCCCCCGCATCACCGGCCCTGAAAAATGCTCCCTGCAGCCTATGACCAGCCCTGCTCAACTTTGCTTCCTGATCACATGTCGCCTCCCTGGAACCGCCCCCGCCCCCCCAACTCTTTACCTCCAACCAAACCCTCACCTTCTTGTCTTGTCCTGTTCCACCCCGCCCCGCCCCGCCCCAGAGTGCTCCAGTCTGCCCCGCCCGTCCCGCTTCCCCACGCAGCCCCTCAGGCCGCCCACACCTGCAGGAGGAGGTTATTTACCTTGAGGCCGCAGCTGGAGGGTCGCGCTCCAGTGACTTGCTCAGGTGTTGGGTGGTTGGAGAAGAAGGAGGAGGAGGAGGAGGAGGAGTAGGAGGAGAAGGAGGAGGAAGAGGAGGAGGAAGGGGGTTGGAGGTATTGAGAGGAGCTGAGTGGGGTGGTTGGGTGGAGGTACAGGAATGGGGGAAAGCTAGCGGAGGAGAAGGAGGAGGAGGAGGAGGAGGAGGAGGAGGAGGAGGCAATGCGTATGAGTAGATAAGGCCGAGAAGGGATACACTAAAATGGGCAGGATAAGAGGAACGGGGCCGGCAAAGGTTTGGGGAATGAATTATTAGAGAGAACAAACTAGTGTTGATGGCGAGGCTAGATAACGGAACGGCGTGAGGCGCATGAGAGAGAGAGAGAGAGAGAGAGAGAGAGAGAGAGAGAGAGAGAGAGAGAGAGAGAGAGAGAGAGAGAGAGAGAGAGAGAGAGAGAGAGAGAGAGAGAGAGAGAGAGAGTAGGGAGGAAAAGAGAGTAGGTGGTGGCACAAAAATGTAAGAGGAAAAGGAGGAGGAGGAGGAGGAGGAGGAGGAGGAGGGAGAGAGGAGAGTGGGGAGGGAAAGGGAGGAATGAGATGGGGAAAGTTGAAGTGCTGCACGTCAGACCTAAAGTTAATATGTACACACACACACACACACACACACACACACACACACACACACACACACATACACACACTTTAAATAACACACAGACAAAAGACACGACGTATATACTTACTTACATTACTACGTATATTTAGTCTCAACCTAAAAAAAATACCAGAACAAAAAAAAAAAGATCATGAAAATAAATATATATGGATAAAAGAAAAGGACCGAGACTCGAGCATAAATAAACACGCAGGGGAAAAAGACAAGACACAGAACTTATAATACAATATCATGAAAAATTGTCGGGGAAAAAAAAAGTAAAAACAGGAAAACATTTTTAGCTCACCGAATTTACAATGAGTAACGAAAGTTGATGGAGGAAGAGGAGGGGAAAATCATAAGTAGAGGCTTGGGAAAGATAATGAAGAGAAACGAAAGGAAACAGAAAGGGAAAGAAGAGGAGGAGGGGGAAGAAAGAAAGATTAGGAAAGAGTAGAAGAGGAAGAGGAGGGAGGAAGAGAGAAAAATCATAAGAGGAATAGGAAGGGAAGAGAAAGAGGAGAAAAAAAAATAGAAGGAAAAAAAAAGAAGAGCAAGGGGAAGAAATCATGAATGAGAGAGTATAACCGGAAAAGGAAAAGGAAGGAAAACATAAAAAGGGAGAAGAGAGAAGTGATACGGAGAGGAATAAGAGAAAAAAAAGAGGACGGAAAGAGAGAAACGGGAATTAAAGGGAGAAGGAATGAGAAAGTATAGAAACGAAAGAGGAAGAAGATATGATACTAAAGGATAGGGGAAAGGGAAGAGGAAGAGGAAGGGAAGGAATAAGGAGGCAGGAAAGAGAAGTAAACGAAAAGGGTAGGAGAATGGGGAAGAGTAAATGGAGAGGACAGAAAACGAAGGAAGAAATGGAGAGAAAATAGGTTAACGAGAGAGAGAGAGAGAGAGAGAGAGAGAGAGAGAGAGAGAGAGAGAGAGAGAGAGAGAGAGAGAGAGAGAGAGAGAGAGAGAGAGAGATAACAATAGACGGGAGAAAAGGTATACGGAAGAAGATTTAAAAGAAAAGAAAGATGGAAAGAGAAACGAAAAGACGAGAGAGATAGGAGGGTGGAAAGGAGGCATTATAACACGAAAAAAAAGAACAGAGAAAAATGAAGAATGAACAGAGGAGACATAGGCATGGAAAGAAATGGGGAATGGGGAAGAGATGAGGAGAGGAGGGGTGGTGGGAAAGGGAGAAAGGAAAGCAATTACAACCACTTCCTTGAGGGAAAAACAAGGTTGGCAGGTGGTGACTTCTTTCCTCCCTCCCCCTTCCCTTCCTACCCACCCTCCCTCCTCCTTCTCCTCCTCCTCCCGCCTCCTTCCATTCTCCCTCCCTTCTTCCTTCCCTAACCACCCATGGGAACCATTTCGCGTGGCGTGAGAGGGAAGGGGATAGGAAGAGGAAGGGGAGGGAAGAGGTGGAATGGTAAAGGAAGGAATGAGAGGAGTAGAAGGACGGAAGAAGATACAGTAACGGCAGGGAAGGAAAGGTTAAAGGTAGTGAAGGAGAGAAAGGAGGATTACAAGTAGTGAGGGAGACAAAGAGAGAAGAGAGTAGAGGATGGAGATCAGAAAGGAAGGGAAAGAAGGGGAAGTGAAGGGAACGAGATGGAAGGAATAGAGGAGAGATGAGGTAAAAGGAGAGGGAATGGGAGATGATGGTAAATAAGAAATGAGAAGAAAGGAGAGATTAAAGAGAAGAAAAAAGGGAAAGACGTGAAAGCAAGATAAGAGAATGTAAAAGGTGGTAGAAAATATAGGGAAAGACTGGAAAGGGGTGGAAATAAAGGAAAGCTAGAAGAAAGAACGAGAAAAAGAGATATTAGAGGAGTAAAAATAAAGAGGATACAAGAACAAGAGAAAAATGGAAAGTATGATACAAAACTTTGACAAGGAATCGGAAAGGATGAAAAAAAAGGAAAAGGGAGGCTAGAAGAAAGTAAAGGAAAAGAGAGAGAGAGAGAGAGACCGACAAAAAAAAAAAAAAAAAAACTATACACGCTCGAGTGAAAATCAAACTGGAGGACAAGCTTACAAAATGCAAAGAAAATAAACGAAGTAGTAAACCTTTTTCTTCCTATTCGAGCCAAGCGTCCACGTGCGTGCGGCTTTAAATATGGCAGATTTTAAATGGCCAAGCTTAAAATCGCGAATATACGTGAACCTGACAATGGCTGGACAGTTACAAAGAGAGAATGGAAGACTACGTGAGGGACAACGAGGACAAATCAGAGAGTGGGGTGGGTGGGGGGGGGGAAAGAACAGTAGATATAAAGATAAAAGGTAATATTTGTTGCTGCGAAAAAAAAGTGAAGGAAAATTGGAACAGAAAACGGGAGAAATACAGAATGTTGAGTGTGTGTAAATGTTTCTTCTGTAGATAAACATAGGAACAAAATAATGAGGTTTTGTCTGCGTGTGTGTGTGTGTGTGTGTGTGTGTGTGTGTGTGTGTGTGTGCGTGTGTGTGTGTGTTTGTGTGTGTGATATTTTCCAGGACTAGTAACTCAGTGAAAGTTTTTTTCTTTTCGAAACGGATTAAACAAGGTAAGACTTATTAACCCTTCCTTCTTTTTCATCTTGTATTATGAGTACACTAATTCCTGTATAGACTCTGCGCTAACTATGTACTCTGTTGCGTGTGCTGTGTGTGTGTGTGTGTGTGTGTGTGTGTGTGTGTGTGTGTGTGTGTGTGTGTGTGTGTGTGTGTGTGTGTGTGTGTGTGTGTGTGTGTGCTCACCGGGTCATGGACACCTCTGTGGCGGCGACATTAATAGCCTTCATTAAATACCTTAACAAAACATTCAATTTCTGCTGCGTGCCGCGGAGAGGAGGTTGGGTTTACTTACGAGGGAGGGACACGACGCTGGTGCTTGTGTCAGAGAGAGAGAGAGAGAGAGAGAGAGAGAGAGAGAGAGAGAGAGAGAGAGAGAGAGAGAGAGAGAGAGAGAGAGAGTACAAAACAGGACATAACCCTTTAGAACTGATGACAAACCCTTGTTACTTAAAAAAGAAAAAAAAAAAATACACGGCTTTACTGTGACAGAACATAACTATAGACACTTGAACGTTTGCTGTGTCTCTAAGAATCACACACCTAACTCGTAAACTATTTCTTAAAAACCTTGAGAAAAACCCATTGCAGTTTGGGAGTTAATTCTGACCGCAAGGGGATTTCCTCTCTAATACAAGGCCACCGACCATCCACTTACGTTGCTGCGATACACACAACTATGATGCAAAACGTGTGTGTCTAATCTATATTTTTGTTAACCTATAAACTCCAAGAACATCTATCTAGTGCCAAAAAAAACGTTAATTTACATTGTCAGTCCATATCCTATCAATACATTGTTAGTATCTTGCAAAAATGAACGTAAAGGTTTATTAGATTTTTCTGAATGAGTTCTGAATGTCTATTTGTCTTTATTTTAAGGGAGGAAGAAGAAGGAAAGGAGGGAAGAACAGTTAAAGAGAAGAGTATGATAGGGAAGAGATCAAGGAAGAGATTAGGAAGTACTGAGTGGAAATAGAGGAAGTAAGGAGAACTAAGAGGAGGAGGGAAGATGATGAAAAGACAAAGAAGAAAGAAAAGAAAGAAAGAAGGTGAAGGAAGCTAAGGGGAGGGGAAGATAGGAAAGAGGCCAGGGAAAGGTTAAAGCGTGCTGGGAAAGCGAGAAGGCAGGCTATGGCGAGGCGGCGTCTGTGGGTGCGCTGCCGCCACACTTTATGAAGGCAATTAGAGGGAGGAGCAATAAAATGATACGCTGGTGAGAGGAGGAGGCGGCCGGGTGTCGCCTGCCTCGAGGTGGTCGTCACCATCCCTAAACAAAAAATAATTATCCGCTAAAAGAGCAAAATGACAGTGTGTTCCTCCACTTTGCTCGGTTCAGGTCTGGGTGAGGTGATAATGTTTTAGGTTTTTGTTTCATATAATCAAGTTGCTCTTCGTGGTGAATTAAGGAAAGTATCTCTATTTTTAGATTTTATGTTCGATTTAGTAAATAGGCAAGTGGAAGAATGAATATGAGTTAAAGAAGTAAGTCGGCAATAATGAAAATTTTGGCAGGGGATGTTTCGTAAAAAGCCTCGTTCTTGGCGCCACACGTTAGCATTATGTGACTCACTGAAGTACAAGGCGGTGTGAAGGAAGAGGAAAAGAACACACACACACACACACACACACACACACACACACACACACACACACACACACACACACACACACACACACACACACACACACACACACACACACACACACACCAGCAAATTACTGGCCGTCACCTGGGGCCACGCGGAGCTGTCCTGCCTTAATGGGCCTTGCTCTCCCCCGCTGCTCCCGGTGACCACCAAGATGAACACTCAAGCTTGACACTAAACACAATTATGCACCTACCAACTCGATTATCCTCCCATCCATTCATCCTCCCACACACCCACTCTTCCTCACCTCCCCTCTTCTCTCAAGCCACTCTAACAAACCTCAACTTTTTCTTATTCCTGCTCTGTTATGCCCTGTCCTACACTTCTCATCCCTGAGCACATCACCTGTTGCATCCCACACATAAGGGCTCCCTGTCTGTCTCTTACCAATACGAGTATGTCCTCACTGTGCATGCACAAACACTCAGGCACCTTTAAACTATTCTTGTGCATCATAGAGACTTCCTTAACTAATGCTGTCTCAGAATCTTTATTTGGGGAACGACGAAAAATTTCCTGCTCAGATAAGCTCTAACATGCTGTCTTCGCTTTATTTTGGAAACATTTGCGCTCCCCAGCGTAACCCACATTCAGGACATCAAATCGCCACGTGTACTGCTGTATATATACGATGGACAAAACAAGGAATGAAGTTTCCACGGCCACTTCCATTAAGGCTGCCAGACTCATCAGTGAGTAGAATAAGAAAACTGCATACGATGAACGCATCCTGTTGCAGAGTTCACCACAATCACACCGGCAGCACAGCGGGATGGTGTTACGAAGACTGCTTCGCACCGCATATTCCGATCACGACACGACTATTGTGATTGCGATTTGCATGAGTAAGGATTTTGAACGTGCTTGCAGAATGATGATGATGATGATGAGTTATAATTGTCTCACAGCATCACAACAACTAATGAATAAATGAGTATTATTTTTCTGATGAATGAATAACATGCAACAAATATGAAGAAAGAATTTGAAGAAATATGAAGAAAATAGTCACAATGTCTTTACATTATATCATAAAAAAGAATGTTGTAATTTGAATGATTCTATGTATGTTTAAGATGGCCAGCCTTCCCTACACGCCAAGTAACTCAGTTTGTTCACGGATATCGGAATCGTTTCACACTAATGGACACGCAGCTTGGTGCCGACACGTTGCCTGAGTGACGGCGCCTTGACCCTCGTCTCTTCCTCACCGGGATTCTGGCGTCGGAGGCTTGTGATGGCTGTCCGTATTCAGTTCTCACCTGACCACTCAATTTCGATGCAGACGTGTTAGCCGCGACACGCACAAATTGACATTACTCCCTCGTGCCCATGAACCTTAACTTTTTAGAATTTTCCATTCGACAGACCTTTGGCACGTTTCAATAAATTCAGTTATATTGTATACTTTTCTCTTACTGGTAAAATTCTTCAGTTCTTTAGCCTGAAATGTAAAGCACATATCGAGTCCTACCTTTAAGAATTTCCGATTTATGACATTTTAATGTTGTTCAACTCTCTAATCTCTCTTTATTGAACATTTTGGTGAGCACTCCAGTTCTGCCAGCATCTGTGAACCAGAACAGTCTCGGAGAGACAAATAAGCATACCTTCATGGATTTTCCATATGTAAACTTTCAGTCTATTCCGACAAACATTTTCTGGTATAAATGTTCACTCTATATTCTGTTAACTATTTTTCCCATAGCCTTCCTCGTATGATCGTCACTTCCGTAATGGCAGAAAGATGCATTTGTTTCAGTTCCTGGCGTCAGAATGCTAACCTTCCTTTCCTTTATTCAGTGTTAGTATTTATATAAGTTCTCCATGACTCGACGTAAGACACCACTGGGATTACTTCCTCGGAACCGTAGTGGCAGCCGCTACCTGAGGGCGAAGCAAGTGTTCCTGAAGGAGATACATCATGATAACAGTAAAAGCTGCATGTGTTTTCTAACCTGACAAATCTACACGCTTAGTATTCATATACACGCTAAGGATTTTCTTATTTTTCCACTCATATTTGGTATTACAGCACTCCGCGCCGCCTGTGGCTATACATGGCATTGAAAGACATGTTTTGGTATGCACTGTGCCGTAAGCCTGCATGTACAGACAAACATATAGAGGTTTCAACGCGAAAAAAGGCGGTGCTGAGGTTCCCGCGTTAAGGCAAGGCAGTGTGAATACCATATAAAGTTTGTAACCCGTTCTGCCGAAGAAAATCAATGAGAATGTGTTATTTCTCTCTCTCTCTCTCTCTCTCTCTCTCTCTCTCTCTCTCTCTCTCTCTCTCTCTCTCTAATGATACCAACAAACAATTATGAAGAGGTGATAAGACAACGAGAAACAAATGAAAAGAGACAGAGAGAGAGAGAGAGAACAAAAAAAAAAAAAAAACTACAGAGAAACAGCAACAAAGAAAAGTCCATCAACAACACTATAATCACCACATCAGTCTACGTACAACTTTCTGACCATGACGACTTAATCCCATGTTAAGGTGGGGAGCAAGTTGAGAAGCATGTGACGAGACGAGGGTGACCTGACTGAAGCTAGATGGAGGAAAGAGTCTGGCGGGTCGGATCAGGAAG
>NC_087164.1:19974922-20007422 GCF_035594125.1 Scylla paramamosain
ATTTCTCTCATGAGGCAAGAAATAGCAACAGTGACGCACACCCGCGCATTCCTCCTAAGTGAAAGTCGGGGTCGGCGAGGAAGTAATAGGGAGAAGGAAATAATTCACTCAGGGGAGATAAGACACTGGGGCAAGTCTTCGTTTCTTCCACCATGCAGGAAATATCAATAATCTAGAACCGCGTCGGGCTCTTGCTTATGATGCAAACCGAGTGGGGGAGTAAATCTGCATATGATAATAACCTACAGACCGACTTGACTTCACATGAAATAGATGATTTATGGACCTCGGGAAATCAGGGAGACTCGCGAGCTTCAGTTTGGGCTTATGTCGAAAATCTGAGGTTGTCGAGGTCTCCTGCACCGCCACGGGGGAAGCATGTGTCGGCCCAGGGAGTAATTGTGTGGAATTAAAAATCTATTACAAAATTCGTACAATTTGAACATGCATGGAGTGTATTTTCCTTAGGTCATGTGTGTATCGACCGTGTTTGAACAGGATGGGGTGAGAGGCGGCGGTGGTGCAGCGGAGATGTGGAAACACGCCTGATTACGGTTTGTCTTGGAAACTAACCTGTTCTGCATAGTGTTATTTCTTATGCTTAAGTGTGTGTGGTTGTGTTGGCGCTCGGGCCATACAGCAGCGTGGCCTATCTCAGCAATGCATCATTCCCGCGCGCCGCCGGAACGCTATACTCAGGGCGCGCCAAATGAAGGCTGAGCGGGGCGCCAGCGGACTCCGGGTAATGAGGGAGGCGTCAAGATAGCGCGGAGCCGTCAGCAAAAGGTTACCCGGGGACACACTCACCTCAGCCACCAAGATATTTCCAAGTATTTTTTTCCAATAATGTCTGCTTAGAGTCGAGCTCGAGACTAATGATTAGATGCGGATAAAAATCATTAAAGGCAAATCATTGGGTAGAAACAATCAGCTGTAAAGGAAAAGTGAGCAAAGAAAATTGCATTCTACCAGGATTTATAATTTGCACACCAAACGATGAACGCCAATGAGAAAGAAAACGTGGGTGACACTCCATTAAAGTGCTACAATAACTCCGGACAAATATTATGTTAGACAGAAATTACACGAGAATGAATACAGATTCGAGGAAGAGGCGGAGGCAGGAGGAGGCAGGCAAGCAAACAAGCCCACCAGTTTAAGCTGAGCCAAAGTAAAAGGTACACACTGGGACTAATCACATGACACTCGGCCTCAATACTCATCACCGTGCTCTTGGTCTCATGAGCTGGGTGGGCCTCTCACCCAGCAGCCCGGAGCACGCAAGCACTGCGTCAGTCTGGTTACCTCGGAAACGAATACTTCCTAAACTGTGAGTACTGTCGGTGGTGCTGCTCTTGCTGCCACTACTACTACTACAACAAAAACAGCAAGAATAGCTACAATATATACTACTACTACTACTACTACTACTACTACTACTACTACAAGAACAGCAAGAACTACTACAATATATACTACTACTACTACTACTACTACTACTACTACTACTACTACAAGAACAGCAAGAACAACAACAATATATACTACTACTACTACTACTACTACTACTACTACTACTACTACTACTACTACTACTACTACTACTATTACTACTACTACTACTACTACTACTACTACTATTACTACTACTACTACTACTACTACAAGAACAGCAAGAACAGCAACAATATATACTACTACTACTTTTACTACTACTACTACTACTACTACTACTACTATTTCTACTAATGATGACGTTACCGTTACTAACCTTACGAGTACATCCAAGTGCATCAACAACAACTAGTATTCCTAATGAAACTACAAGTGCCACAACAATAAGAACAACCACCACCACCACCAACAACAACAACAAGAACAGGAACAACAACAACAACAACAACAACAACAACTACTATTACTACTACTACCACCACCACCACCACCACCACCATCACTACTACGTATCACACTCACAAAAAAAAAAAAAATAACCCCTGTACAAGGTTCCAGGGTTCCTCGGAGTTGAGTGGGAGAAGTGTGCCTCGTAGGAGTAATACCAATGCAGTGGGCAAGGCAACATATTGACGAGGCAGAAATGGCAGTGGTCTGGAGCCTCATTGTCTCTATGACCGTGTGCAGGTGAATCCCGAGACTCCTGACATGATAAGCATAATCCTGGCTGGTTTTCAGGGGAGGCAGGGACGGGTGGGGAATCAGCGGGGCCCTAATATATACATCCCACAGGCGACAAATGGAAAAATCTCTACGAAGGTGGTGATAACGTATCCAGTTTATTCTAATACTCTTTAGGATATTTCAATTCCCCGTAGAGACGCTGTGGTGAATCGCAATAGGGACTTGGGATTGTGCATACAGGTCGAGGGTAGATATAGGTGTGCTGTTTACGACTGACGGTGAAATGATACAGATGATTTTGTGGTGTGTGAAGGGCAGAGGTGTTGTTTTTTTTGTTAGTAACAGGAATTGCAGTTATGGTAATGATGGTGGTGATGATGATGGTGGTGATGATAATGATGACACTACTATTACGAGAGAGAGAGAGAGAGAGAGAGAGAGAGAGAGAGAGAGAGAGAGAGAGAGAGAGAGAGAGAGAGAGAGAGAGAGAGAGAGAGAGAGAGAGAGAGAGAGAGAGAGAGAGAGAGAGAGAGAATTTTTTTGTGGTAGATTTCTTATAAAATTTCTTTGCCACTGTTGTGACTTTTTCCTTTCTATCAAAATAAGGAATACGTGAACAAAAAGTTGATTTAGAGGCATTAGCTGGATTAAAATCAGCATAAAACGAAATTACCCAGCGAATTTATACATTGTTCATTCTTCTTGTTCTTGCTCTTATTCTTGTACTTCTTGCTGTTCTCGTTCTTGTTCTTTTTTTGCTTATTATTATTATTAGTATTATCATATTATAACAATAGCTTTCATTCTTCTTTACCTGTCGTTAAGGACGCGAGAGTCAGGCACTTGTCCTCCCGTGCTTGCCTAAACAACCTCTAACTAACAACCGCCTCTCTAATCAAGACGCAAAACGATGAATTTGAATAGGAAAATAAGAACTCGTCTGAACAACATGCGCATAATTCGAATAATAATAATAATATAAAAAAAATTAATATGACCGAAACATTAAATCAAAATTATCCTTGAATCTAATTAAAACGGACAGATAAAATTACATGCTTCCCTCTAACCTTCACTTTCCCCTCATAAAGCTGACAGGGGTAGTGGTGGTGGTGGTAGGGAGCCGAGAGTTGCGGGAGGCAAGGGTGAGGGAGCACTTGGGCAAGCCAGAAGCAATCCACGTAAATCTTTAAGTGGTATGCCGCCCATAATGAAGTAGTAGGTGCTGCCTGTGTTGTAATATCGATAATGACAGATGCTGATGTAAAGCTGTGTGTGTGTGTGTGTGTGTGTGTGTGTGTGTGTGTTTCTCTATGCTTTATCTGTCTGCAAGCCTTTTTTTTTCATCAAACTGAATATTTGTTTATTGGTCTGTTTTTCACTCTCTGTATTTATAAATCTGGTATCACCAGTTCTCTATTGGGTTCAAAATGCAGTTATGACCTTGAATTCGGACTATGTCTTAAGGGACTACCACATCCAACGGATCTTTTTTCCAGTTTGGCTGCCCTTATCCAGTACCCCCCTAAAAAAAGAAGAAACAAAATGAAGGTTCTTGTGTTGTATAGAACCATAGTCGTTATTCAGAAACGCTTAAGGCTGATTATTCTTTATAGCTTGAAGAGTGAAGGGAGACGATTTACTTTGCAATCTAACGCTAGCTTTCTACGAGATGTTACACGGAGAATCCCACACCTTCACCACCCTTCCTTCCTTTGCTTTCCTTTAAACAAGAACTAGAATATTCATGTTTTGAGAAATAAAAATCATGCTCCCGCCAGGGCTCGAACCTGGGACCTTCTGCGTGTAAAGCAGACGTGATAACCACTACACTACGAGAGCTGGTATTGCTGACCAACTATTTTTTTATTTGTTCTTGTGTGATGACAATTATATTAGTAGCTCATGATGATGATGATGATGATGATGATGATGATGATGATGATGATAATGATAATAATAATAATAATAATAATAATAATAATAATAATAATAATAATAATAATAATAATAATAACAGAAAATAATATCAACAATGACAATAATGTTTGCGAGATGACAACTTGCCTAAGAATTACATTATTACTATTATTATTATTATTATTACTATTATTATTATTATTATTATTATTATTATCATTATTATTATTATTATCATTATTATTATTATTATTATTATTATTATTATTATTATTATTATTATTATTATTATTATTATTATTATTATTATTACTATTATTATTATCATCATCATCATCATCATCATCATCATCATCATCATCACCACCACCACCATCATCACCATTACCATCATTACACTATTGTCGTCCCACCCACTATGATGACAATAATGGTGATGATGATTGCGCCTGGCTCATTATAAAGGGCGGCCACACAAGGACAAACTCATGGAGCACCACAATAAATGACACAAACAGGAAGGCAGGTGGCGATGAGCAAGGCGGGAGTAATGTAGGAGAGAAACAGGAGCAGGAAGGAAATTACGAAATGGTGAGGAAAAATACAATATTTAACTTCCTGGCTGTGTGAATAACAAATACCACGAACGGGTTGCGAAGACAGACTGGTGCAAGACTCCCAGGGAAAGTAAATGAAAGTGGAACATTGACTTTTTTTTTTGGTCTACAATTCAAAACACTTTCACAGATACGTCTTGAAATAAAGGACCCCATATTTTCAAGCGTATTATCGTCTGAAAAATGTAACTAAAACTATCCATTGGTGTTGAAAAATGTAACTTGAAATTGTACGTGAAATCTTATCACATCTATCTTTACCGAACTCTAGTGGAAGTTATTGCGGTTTTCGAGGATATTTCCATGATTCTAGTGACACATTGACAAGGATTTTGCATTAACACACACAGATACACACAAAAAAGGTGCATTTCATCATATTTTAGTGATATGCGTCACTGATAACTAAATTGCTAAAAAATAACTAGCTGTCTACGTATCCTAATTAACAAAGGAGGCAAGTGATATCGGGAACACTGGCTGAGGAATTAGTACTTCATTCCTTACTTTATTCCACATTCCTCTGAAGGAGCTACTGCCAGACCAATCAGAAATAAAGTGCTCATTCCTCAGCCCGTGTTCCTTTTATTACGTACCACCAATTTGTCACGATGTCCTCACACTACTTAACAATGCATGAGTTTTCCTGTTAAGTAATGCGAGGGTTTTACTTATGGTGGTTTGGTAAGGCCGCAATGTATTAACGCTCTGGGGCATACCTTCCTCGAGGCTCCTCCGTGTGGGAGAACTCGATTACTAAACCTTTTGCGTGGGGAGTGACTTGCGACTATTGCCATATATTTACCAATTACACACACAGACACACACACATACACACACACACGAGACAGTGCATCGGGGTGCTTGTCACGCCCTCTGGCATATTTAAATCTCGTAGTCCTTTCCTTATCTTTGCTCCTCCTCCTCAACACAGTCATCTTCCTCGTCACCCTCCTCCTTTTTCTCTCCTCCAAAACTTTATCAATAACGGCCTCAATTTTCTGAGAGGCATCACTACACTTGGTTTATTTTTTTATTTAACTGACAGAATAGTAATGGTGGATTTGTTCTCTCTGCCAATTGGTTTGAATATTGAGGTGATGTGATTGCCAGTTATTTAACGTGTCCATGTGTAGGCAAAGAGCTTGGAGGTATTTCAGTAGTGAGCAAATGTAGTGAGTTTTGTGAAGCAGTTGTTGAGTGGGCGTTTCATGATGGCATATGGGTATTAGTAACATTAGTATAGTCAGGTTCACATAAGGGAAGGTAAGTGGGTATCGTGGCTAAGGGTTCTCATGTTCCTATTTATTTTATATCGTCACTCTTACTGGTCATCGCTCACCTGAAGGCCTTTGTGTATCACTGAATCTACACTGCTACTAATGACACTAATGAATACTAAATTAATAGGAATTCGCATTTTTCTTAATATAATACTTCTTTTTGATATACAGGCCGCATAATCTTGAATATCATTTATAGTCCTTGCATTTCTTTTATACTTATCTTCCCACAGTATTCATTTACACATTCCTTTGACAGTATTAGTGTAGGATAGGTTTCATTTGTTTTTATCTAAGAGGGGGTCTGAAAAAAAAGACCCACTGTGTTGCAGGCCTTAAGGAAACGAGCCAAAAAGATTATCTAAAATTGAAGAAATGTCATGAAACCTCCATCTTAAAAGAGTTCAAGTTATACATAGGTTTGTGAATGGCGTCACTTGTTTCGTCTATGAAGTTGAAGGTGAGACGAAAAGCAGAAGAAGCAAGTATATTCATGTTTCTTCATTGTCTTGGCCTTTGACTCTACCTCGATTCATTAACCACTTCTTAATCTGGGACACGGGCTACTGCCTTCTCCTGGTTACAAGGTCAGCCTACCTCTCTATTAATCACAATAAGTACATTTATATACTAGGAGGGTGGGGGAGCAACTAAGATGGATAGGTGTCAGGTTCTCGTTGCGTTCCCCAAGCTCAAAACCCACTTTATATTGAGCATGCAGAGCGGCAGCCATCGGGAAGGAGTTTTGAATATTTCTTAATTCTATTCTGATGTATGGTGCATATAATAACAATAACAATAACACCATCACTAGCACTAGTAGCAGCAGCACCAACAGCAGGAATAATAACGACGGTTTCCTCTCAAATAGGAAAGATTTTCTGGGTATTTCCCGAGTACACTTTGGTGCATGGTAGCTGTAATAGTAAGAACAGTAACACCACCATCACCACAACACCAACAGCAGCAGCACGAGCAGCAGCAGCAGCAAGATTGATAAAGGTGGTTTCCTCTCAAATGGGAAAGATTTTTTTTTTAAATAATTTTTGTATTTCCAGAATCCACTCTGGTGCATGGCGAGTATAATAACAACAGTAAAACCACCACCACCACCACCACCACCACCACCACCACCACCACCACCACCACTACCAGGAATAATAACGGTGGTTTCCTCCCAAAACGCAATCAATCGGCTTCCTCCGCAAAATAGCTACTTTTATTCTCACACCAGCAACTCATGTCTCCAGAAATGGGATGCAAGCAAGCGTGCACACACACACACACACACACACACACACACACACACACACACACACACACACACACACACACCCCACCACCTGCTCGTGTCTGCCTCAAGGTCCTGCCTCCGGGGTTCGCCTCAGGCACTATCTTCTATATCCTCTCTCGCTCACCACTTTCCTTACTCCTTCCTCTCTCTTTCTCCCCTTCTCCCTCCTTCCTCCTCCTTCTCCCTCCTCCTCCTCCTCCTCCTCCTCCTCCTCCTCCTCCTCCTCCTCCTCCTTCTCTCCCCCTTTTCCTCTTATTTAGCGTCCCTCCTTCCTTCCTCTCCACCTTCTTATCCTCCCTTTGTTACGTCCTTTGTCGTCAGTGTAATTCTTTTTATGTACCACTTCGTTTCCTTTTCCGCAACTTGAATGATTTCCTTACTTTTTTTTTGCTAACCTGTTATTTCTTTTATTTTCTTTTTTTAGTCAAAGAAGATCGATCAGACTTATAGAGCTTTTTCTTTTCCTTTTCTTTCTGGTTTTCGTCTTCTCTCGTTTTTGTTTTTATATTCATCATCATATTCTCTTCATTTTACTTTCCCTGCACTTTTTTTTTTCCGCGCTGTCTTAATAAATTTTTTCTTTTCTCTTTCTTATTTTTTCTTCTTCTTCATCCTTGTCCTTCTTTTCCTACCCATCCTCTTTTTCATTTTCCTCTCTATCATTCTTCTTCTTCCTTTACCTTTTTCTTACGCAATCCCTCATTTAATCTTCCTTTACCTCTTCTTTCTCTCTCATCCGGTTTTCTCTTCTTTCTTATTCTCCTTCACACCTCGGTTCACTACGCCATCTACCTCATCCTTTGTCCTTTTTTTCCTTATTCCTGTTCTTCTACCTCCTCCTATTCACAGCTTTTATCTCTGCTTTTTCCTTATCTTTTTCATCTCTCCCTCTGTCTCCTCTTCCTCCTTCCACCACAAATTAGCTTCTTCCTTCTGTTTACCCTCTAATCCTTCCTTCCTTTTCTTCTTTTCTTTCATTTCATCATCATCATTCTGTCTCTTTTCCCTTCTATTCGTATTCAGTCTTCCAGTTGTTCTTTCTTATTTTTTTCTCCATTTCTTTTCAGCTTTTTTTCCATTTTTTCTCTTACACCCCTCTAGTTTTCCTTATCCTTCTCTCTTTCTCCTACATTCCTTCATATTCACCTTTCATTTTCATTCCCTATTCTCTGTTTCTCCTTCTACATTCATCCTCATTTTCTTTCAGTCCTTCTTAAATTTCTTTTTCCTCATTCTCTGTTTGTTCTACATCCTATCTCATTCTTCTCATTTTTTCTCCTTCCTTATTAATTTTTCATGCGTTCTTATTTTTGTTTATATTCCTTCTACATCCCTCCTCTTCCTTCTCTTTCACTTTTTCTATTCATCTCCATCTCTTCAGTATCCCTCCACGTCTTCATTTTATATTCCTACTTTGAATCCTTCTCCATTTCTCCTAATGCATCCTTCACCATCCCTCCTCTTCCTCCTCCTGCTCCTCCTTCTCCTCCTCTTCCTCCGCCAGTTCTCTTTAGTATTCTCTTCGTCTTATATTCCTTCTTTACATCCTTCTCCATTTCTTCTAATACATCCTTCACCATCCCTCTTCCTCCTCCTCCGCCTCCTAAGTGCCCCCAGGTGCTACCGTGCCCCGCCATAATCGCGCGGCGCATCACTCGTTCCTCACCCTTGGCCTTGCTCCCCCACGCCCGCCCACAAACACACGCCCGACACGCTCCTCCAAGACGTTGAGGGCGCGTGCCACTCCCGGATGTGACGTCACAACCACCGTCTTATTGCAGGTTGCCGCCTAACCTCAAGACGCTCGTAAACGTCTTCCGGAAGGGACTTAGTAATCGGAGTGAGAATTTCGTGTGCGTGAAGGGGAAAAAAGAGACGGAAGAAGACGCCGCCGCCACGTGTTTCCAAGACGCGTCATCATCGCCTCGAGAAAGAAGGAAGGAAGGACGGACGCTACCAAGACTCTTCCTTCCCGCTGCTGTTCTTCTTCCTCTTCTTCAGGCGACTCAAGTGTGACTGAGCTGGGATATTGAGTGAGTGAAGGAGTGAGTTGGTGAGTTGGTGAGTGAGTGAAGTGTGTGTGTTAGTGGGCAGGTTGGAGAATGAATGGATATATAAATAGATTTGATAGATGGATGTAAGGATGGATAAGTTATTGTCTCACTAGGTCTATTGTAGCCTAAGTAGTTTTCTGATTCTTTACGCTTGGATTGGTTAAATAGCTATGAATCCTTTACACAAATACGTTTTCTCCTGTAGTGCTTACTCGCAGTCTAACATTCCATTTTTAATATCACATTGTATTTCTTATAAATACCAAAATTCGTTACTTTGCCACTTCTTCACTTCTCTAATACCCTCCGTCAGTGTGTTGCAAGACGGCGGGAAGACAGGCAGGTGTTCCAATGGACGCCAAGGAAGGAAACGTCTCTGGGGTACGTAATTAATTATCCGAAGATGTATGGTGTGCTGCGGGCCTGACCTTCGCTACACGCCTCAAGGACCGCCACGCCTGTTTCCATCTTTTCCATCCCTCTCTTCCTTCGCTGCCCTCACGTCCTTCTTTCCTCCTTACACCTCTGTCTCTTTTCGGCTTCTCCATCCACCCTTTTCCTTCGCTGCTCTCACATGTTACTTTTCTCCTTACACTTCTAGTTTCCACCTTTTCCAAGCGGCACCATGTGATTCTTATATTGAGACGTTTCAAAGTAAATCACTCACTTAGTCATTTAATCTTTTGCAGTCTTTCTTTTCCTTCATTGTCCTCAAAGCATCCTTGTCTCTGTTTCTTTCGTCTTCTATGCTTTCCAGACTTCTTGCTTTCCTTTCGCTGATTTGACTCTTGTCTTACAATTGTTTTTCTTCCATTTTTTTTTCATTTAGCATCCCTCTCGCTTCCAAACATCTCTACAGCCTTCCCTTACCCTGCTTCATGCTCAACGCCTCTATTTCCTCTCTTTCCCACGTTATTCATTAAAGTGATAACCTGCTTTCCATCATCCTCCTCCCATCGCTCCTGTTCTGACGCCTTCCTCTCCTCTCTGCCGTGTCTTCGTCTGTCACTCACGATTCCTTACCCTGCATATTGTTTTTACTAACCCTGCAAACATCTACGCCACTTTTTGTATGTTCTTTGTGTACCATTTCAAAAAAATCTCTGTGATACTAACTTATTGCTTAGTTTCTTTTCCCTCATGCCCAATGGAAGACTCTTATGCATTTATGTTCCTACTTTTATTTGTTTTTCAATGTTAAATAGTCCTCCCTTTCCCTAAATACAAAATAATATTTTTATTATTATTATAAAACCCCTTTGTTTTTTGTTACACTGCATTTAGATTCTTCATACTTCCATCGTCTCTCTCTCTCTCTCTCTCTCTCTCTCTCTCTCTCTCTCTCTCTCTCTCTCTCTCTCTCTCTCTCTCTCTCTCGTGTGCCTTCTTTCCCTGACCCACTCGAGCCCTTCTCCTCCCCTCTCCTCCATTTCCTCCGAGTTCCTTCCTCTCCGCCACCTGCAGGGAGGAGCAGCTGCCCCATCACCTGGAGGTAATTGTGGCCCGGGGCGTTAGTCATTACCACCGCCCCGTGAGTCCGGAAGTGACTGATGGAGCAGGAGGAGGAGGAGGAGGAGGAGGAGGAGGAGGAGACTGGTAGTGGTAGTGGTGGTGATGGTGGTGGTAGAGGAGGGGAGTGGAGAGGGATGGTAGAACTGGAGGAGGAGGAAGGAGGAGGAGGAGGAGGAGGAGGAGGAGGAGCAGGAGGAGGAGGAGGAGGAGGAGGAAGGAGGAGGAGGAGGAGGAGGAGGAGGAGGAGTAGGAGGAGGAGGAGGAGGAAGAGGAAAAGGAGGATGATGAAGAGGAGGAGACAAACGAGGAAGGAATTAAATACCTTGAGGAAATGAGAAGCCTAATCCAGAGGCAATATATCCAGATAGGAGGGAAGGAGCAGATAGAGCGACGTGTGTGTGTGTGTGTGTGTGTGTGTGTGTGTGTGTGTGTGTGTGTGTACCCGGATACGCTTATACGCACATGCACACGTTTATGCAGAGAGAGAGAGAGAGAGAGAGAGAGAGAGAGAGAGAGAGAGAGAGAGAGAGAGAGAGAGAGAGAGAGAGAGAGAGACAAATGGACAGACTGACAGACAAACAGGTACATAAATACGAATATAAATAAAAAGAAACACTGAGACAGAGAGACAGACAGATATACAGAGAAAAAGAGACAAACAGAACAGTTATAGGTGTCTCAAATATCAGACCAGAGATGCCTGACTTCTGAATAATATCTCCTGACAGACTGACCATTGTCTTACGGCCTTCCTATATACATACCTCCCCACTCCACTCCTCTACCACCATCACCACCATGGCACTGAGATCTAGCTGGTGGCTATTAGGGTAAACAAAATATCACTCGTGTTTTGTTTTTTCTATGTGATACTTTTAACAAGCTGCTTCCGTTTTTCTTTACTTTTAATGTAAAGGCAACAAAAGACTATAAAAAGACACACTAAAGGTGTCAGTCCCTAAACAGTGCAGTCAAAAAGGTCATCCAAATTTTGAGGATGTGTCTGTTCACCTATTCATGTTTCTACTCTCGATTTTACACCGCTCTTCGCCAATGTCACATACGTGCACACACTTCCACTGGTTCTCAATCTTTCATACTTAGAGTCAACACGAAGGTTTCCCTGCAAGGTGATACCAGAAAATCTCTAGCCATTCTCACAGAAACATCAAGGCAAGATCTCAGTGGTCCCTCCAATATGCGGTCTGCAGCAAGCGTGCCTCTTACACACTGTAAAGATGGTTTCCACCAAGCCTGGGAAACGCAATCTCAAATGTCTCGACGTCTTATCTCTACTACTTTTAACAAGCTCTAGTAGAAGTTACAGTGGTTCTCAACAGTGTTTTCATGATGCTAGTGATGGTTTAGGAATTCTGCATCATCAATAGGAAAAAAAAAAACATGACAAATTGAGGAATAGTTAGCGTGGCATTTAAAAAGTAGTTCACATGAGAGCCTGAAACATTTGAAAACACAAGACATGACTCTCACTCCGCATATTCTTCCGCATAATTCTTTTTCTCTGATCCCAAAGCATCCTCAGCGGCCTCTCTTAAAGACAGTCCCCAGCAAGCCTGCCTCTTACACACTCTCCACTCTCTCCACACTCTCCCGCACATTATTTTTTCCCCTCCACTGATCCCAGGGTGTCCTCGGCGGCCCCTCCCTCCCGCCGGGTCGCCTCTGAGGGTGTCTTGAGCAGCACCTGGCGACGACGGTCACGACTTGGCTTGAAAAGGAAAAACCAGCATCTGGATTTCCGCTCCGTCCACCGGGTTTGTCGGGTCAATGACATGTCTTTTTTTTTTTTTTTTTATACTAATAGCTAAGCAGCGTCCTGACTGAGAAAAAAAAGGAAAAAATAAGGAAAAAAAAAGAAAGAATGAATTGTGTTTATATCTTAAGTACAGTTATTATTGATATTTGTGTATGAGTTAAGTACAGTGAAAGGATTTTGTCTTGGGAGAGAGAGGGAGAGAGAGAGAGATAGAGAGAGAGAGAGAGAGAGAAAGAGACAGGGAGAGGGAGAGAGAGAGAGAGGGAGGAAGAGAAAAATGTGTATTGATTAATCCGTCTGGTGCTAATTCACGTGGCTAATCACAATCGGCTTATAATTATTCTTCATAGTCGTTGCTGAGAGTATCATGGCCACAGCACCCTGCCATTCGCGGTGATCCGTTTGGGACACGCACACACACACACACACACACACACACACACACACACACACACACACACACACACACTTTTCAGACCCAACGGCAAGATGAGACCACAAGAATGGGTGCAAAATAAACCCTGGGAACACCGGGAGACCTTGGCAGTGAGGAAATATATAAAGAAAAAGAGGAAAAAGAAAGAGAGAGAGAGAGAGAGAGAGAGAGAGAGAGAGAGAGAGAGAGAGAGAGAGAGAGAGAGAGAGAGAGAGAGAGAGAGAGAGAGAATAAGTGCTACCCAAAATATATCAGTCACCCCCTGCGTGTTCTGGGTGGGTATACCTTTCCTGTTTTCCCACGATTTTCCTGAGGGCACCTGTTTCCTGGCGCTGCAAAATGCTCCCTTCCCTCCCACTGAAGATCGCTCACCCTCCCTCCCTCCCTTCCTCTCCCAGTCTGCCTTACGCTGAACGATTGGCAGGTGAACCATTGTGGGAACCGTAGCGAGAAGGAAACTGAGAGGAGGAGGAGGAGGAAAAGGAAGGCGAGGATGGGGAGAGAGAGAGAGAGAGAGAGAGAGAGAGAGAGAGAGAGAGAGAGAGAGAGAGAGAGAGAGAGAGAGAGAGAGAGAGAGAGAGGATGAGTGTGGGTGACGGAAGGAAGAGAAAGAGAGGGAGAATGAGCGAGGGAGAGGGAGAGTCGTGTTAAGGTGTATGGAGATTAGTATGGTAAGAGGAGACGTCGAGAGAGAGAGAGAGAGAGAGAGAGAGAGAGAGAGAGAGAGAGAGAGAGAGAGAGAGAGAGAGAGAGAGAGAGAGAGAGAGAGAGAGAGAGAGAGCAAAAACATTGAAGAAAGTCTATTTATCCAGCAACCATCACCTCCCCCTCTGTGTCGCCCCCCACACACACCATCACGTTCTGTTTGGTCATTTCTCTTTCGTGGGACGCTACCAACATACACTAACCCACACCTCATCCCCCAACCTTACCTTCACCCCCACTCACCCCCTCTCTGCACCTCCCACTGTCTAGACCAACCAAGGAGCCTTCAAACACTAATTCTTCAGAAAATCGGGAATGGTGAAGTTGTATGAGGAATGTAGTGTTCTGTTATTTAATGAGTGTCTTGTATATCTAGAGCTGTGGTGTGGATTGTTGAGGTAGGACGGGGGAGCATGAGTGCCGCACACACACACACACACACACACACACACACACACACACACACACACACACACACACACTGCTCTGTTTCTCCATTCACAGTCATCAAGAATTATTAAGTCGCTTTACTGACTTTTATTTTGCTTTATTTGTGTTCCTAAATGAGACTGACGGGACTAAAAAGGCTGGAAGAGATAAAATGTTGAATGAAATAAGCAAATAAAAAAATAATAAACAAATGAAAAAAATAAAGGTAACTAAAAACTATGAGAAAATATATAAAAGACCAGTTAATTGCTACCCTCCCCTCTCAAAAAAAAAAAAGAAAAAAAAATCTCAGTCTGGCTGGGGAAATTTTGTTCTGGCGTTGTCACTATACTTTTCTCGATGTATGAACTGCAGGTGTGATGAAATATATACACCAACATCTTCACAATTTATACTGCCAGAGTGTTATTTCAGTATCATAATTCCATTTACATAATATTAGGTTACTTGAGTCTTCTGTGTCCTCTTACTTTCCTCCCTTGCCAGTCATTCTTTATGTTTTTCTCTTCTTCGCCTACTTCTCTTTCTTCCTTTTTGTTTCTCTCCTGCTCCTGCTCTTCCTCTCCCTGTCATGCCCTTTCCTTCTTTTATCTCCTACTTCTCTTTCTGTCTCCTTTTGTATATCTTTCCACATTTGTCTTTCTTTTTCTCTATTGTGTCTTTCTCTCTCTTACTCATTTATCTTCCTTCTTTTCAAATTATTTAAATCTCCTGTCCTCTTATTTTGCCATTCGTTCTCGATCACACCTCTCACCCACTTCTCTCTCTCTCTTTCTCTATTTCTATTCTCTTTTCTCAAAGTTATTTAAATCTTTTGTCCTTTTGCATTCTCCTTTGTCAGTCGCTCTCCATCACACCGTCTTCTTTCGCCCACTTCTCTTCCTCTTTCTCTTCCTCCACCATCTCTTTAGTTATTTAAATCTCTTATTCTTTTACTTCCTCCATTGCCAATCATTCTCTATAATGATTTATTCTCCCACCCGCGCCTCTCTCTCTTTCTCTTCCTCTTCTCTCTCTTCAGTTATTTAAATCTCTTGTCCTTTTCTCTTGCTTCCTCCACTGTCAATTGCTCTCTTATAGCTTCTTTTCTCTCCCACTTCTCTTTCTATTTCTCTTCTACCTTCTCTCCGTTGCTCTTCCTCCTCCCCCCCTTCTCTCCCGCTGCACCTGCCCTCCACCCTCACCATCCGATGCCACACCGAGATTCGCCTCCAGAGATGAAAGCTGACAAAGCCGGATGAGAGGCGGCAGAGTCCTTTTCTGTCCGATCAACTTACACTTCTGAATCCCCTTTGTGTTCCTTTCAAGCGCGTCCACGAAGGGTTTCCAAGTCTACATTGATACTGAGGCAGCGTCGACAGGTACAAGGCATTACATGAGTGCTAGCAATGGGAACAAGGAGGGAGACAAGGAGGAAGAGGAGGAGAAAGAATAAAAGTGGGTGGCGGTATCCTACGTGGCTGGAGAGAGCGAGGGGTATTGTGTTCCTGGTCTCCCCTCCCGCACAGAAGTTGAAATGTTGAGGAAACAAACCTGTTCTAGATGTATTCTTAACCGGGATTAGTTTAAACGAGAGGAACCGGTTCTCAGCCACGGAGCACGCGGGTCAAAACCTTCCTGCAGGCGGGGAAAGAGGCGGTTCTCCCCTTCGCTATGCATCGAAATCCGTCCCTCTCCTCGAAGCGCGGCAGGGGCGGCCTTCGGGACCCGCGCCGCAAGGGCCACAGAGGGTAAGGAGCAGCGTCGAAGTGCAAATCTTATGACAGACTATTTTGTTACGGGAAAGAGAACACCGGATGAAGCGAGGACCCCTGCAGCCAGGTTGTCGCACGCCCTCACTCACACCACCTCCTCTCTCTACTCTCCCTACCTCTCTCCCCTACGCCCTTTTCCCCCTCCTTCTCTTCACCTCCTTCCTTTTCTCTGCTCACTTTCTTCATTCATTCTTTCTCATAAATTCGCTTCTTTTTACTTCAGACTAATTCATTTGACTTGCACATTCACTTTCCGCCTCGATTAGTGGACGACTAGTGGAGAAAAATCACACTATTAACGCCTCCTCTAGGCACTTTCTCTGTTCAGTCTTTATCTCCTACGTGTTACCAGCTTCTTTTGTCACAACTTCAAACTAATTAATTTGACTTGCACCTTCACCGTCTGCCTTGTGTGGATGATCACTGTGAGAAAATTACACCATGAAATCCAACTCCTGCTTCTGCGTGGCGTGTGTCTGTCATGCTCGGCGCGCTGGCAGCTCTTAGGCAAGTGTTAATCAAAGAGAAGCCACTACCTTTCCATTTCTCGTAGTCTCTCCGGTGTATCTGCCTTGGTATTGCATTATCTGCTCCTCGATACTGTTGCCACTGCAGACCTTGTTCCACTGACCTCATGAAGTGTACGCCTCAAGCTGCCTCGCTGCACATCACTTCCTGCATTATGAGCGCTCTGTGTACACTACTCAAATATCGATCCGCAAGCAAGCTACCGCCCGCCTCAGTCCTCACCTTGCCTGCCGGACCTTGTGCAGACTTTGATGATAAAAAAAAAAAAAAAAAAATCTACTATTAATTACTGTAAGAACTTGATAAAAGCACCTGATTAAAAAAAAAAAAATGTAGATTTTAGGCTCTACGTTAAAGTTCAGCAAAAAAATGCACAGTGTTTTAATGATTTTTCCTCGGTTACTAGTCTAATCTCATACGAAACAAAGCCGCTTCACGGCCAACCTTTTAACTCCTAATAACAACATGACATTCATTTCACCTAACTAACCATAGACAAATTTAAAGGGACATAAAATAAAAATACAGGTACTAAAATTAACAACACATACTGTCGGTCACTCTTTTAGTTGTCATTGATGACTTTTAAAATCATACTGTAAATACGCACCAGACTTTTAAATTAAGGTGAAGCCAAAGCCATAGCAGCAGGTGAGGTAATAGTTGATATTCTCATAATCAAACGCAGAGACGAAGCTTAGAATAAAGGGTTAATTTGGCTTGATAAAAAAAAAAAAAAACACTTACGTCACGAATTAGAAACAAGAGTCACGCGACAAGGACACGAGAGAGAGAGAGAGAGAGAGAGAGAGAGAGAGAGAGAGAGAGAGAGAGAGAGAGAGAGAGAAATTGCCGTAGTTACTTTTATAAGGGAAAACAACCCCTGACTCGATCGACCCGGTAATTGAGCAATGAATGGAACACCGCAAGTGGCAAGTTACCGCCTGGGTGATTAGAACTCTCTCTCTCTCTCTCTCTCTCTCTCTCTCTCTCTCTCTCTGCTGTACTTTCCATAAATGGCTATTAAATTTTGTTATTTTCTTTCTTGAATTGAGGAGAGAGAGAGAGAGAGAGAGAGAGAGAGAGAGAGAGAGAGAGAGAGAGAGAGAGAGAGAGAGAGAGAGAGAGAGAGAGAGAGAGAGAGAGAGAGAGACGAAGAGTAATAGAAGATGGAGGAGGAGGAGGAGAAGGAGGAGGAAGACAAAGCGGAACAGTAAGAAGAGCAGGAATGACAGGGAGGAGAGAATAGGTGGAAGAGGGAGACAAGAAGAAATGGAGAGGAGCTCAGAGGGTGGGAAGGAGTGAGAAAGGAAGAGAGGAAGAAAGGGAGAGAAGAAGGGAGAGAGGGAGTGAGGGGGGAAGGGAGGTGAAGAGCTGTACTTGGAGACAGACAGAACAATAGGAATGAAGCTTAAGAAGAAAAAAAAAATAAAAAGAAGACTTAAAAACGGGCAAAAATCCCCAATTGACGATGAACAGGCAGAAAGTAAACATTGCAAAAGGCTTAGGTATATTATGAGAGAGAGAGAGAGAGAGAGAGAGAGAGAGAGAGAGAGAGAGAGAGAGAGAGAGAGAGAGAGAGAGAGAGAGAGAGAGAGAGAGAGAGAGAGAATTAGTAGAAGAGGAAGAGGAAAAGAAGAAAACGAAAAAAAAACGAATCAGTAATAATAATAATGACACTAACAATAACAATAACAACAGCAAAAAAAAAAAAAAACAAAGATCAGAACAAAAAAAAAGAGAAAATAAGAGGAAAAGGAAATCGTTAGCGGAATTAGGACAAGTGAGAGGATGAAAGAGAGAGAGAGAGAGAGAGGAAGAGCAAGAGATCAAAAAAGAGATGGGAGGGGGGGGAGCGGCAGCATGAAGTGTTGAAACCATCCTTTAGAGCGGATCCTTCAGTTAATATTTCACAAAAAGCACGAGGCAGCGGCAGGCGGGTCGAGCACACAAGGGGTGGTGTTGACTCGTTCCTCGCTTGATGGAACTTTGTTATGTGAGAGCGACTGTGAGTGAGAGATTGAGGGAGGGAGCGAGCAGAGGGAGGCACGAGAGGGAGAGGACTGGCGAGGCTGAAAGGGACACGAGAGGGAAAGGGGGGAGAGTGTTGGAGATTAAGGGAGGAAGCGAGTGAGGGAGAAGGTTAAAGAGGATAGGAAGATAGGAGAGGAAGTGAAAGAGGGAAGCGAGTGAAAGATTGCGAGAATAGAAGCGTATGAAGGAGAGAAGACTAGAGAGAATAAAAGAATATGAGAAATGATGGGTAAGAACGAGAGAGCAAGTGATAAATGGAAAGAAAAGGACAGAAAACGGAAGGAAAGAGATGGAATACGAGAGTGAAGGAGATGTAAAGGAGAGATGGGAAGAAGAGACAAATGCAAGATGAGGAACGGAGACACGGATGCAATGAAGAGAGACAAGAGAGAAAAGATAGCGAAGATAGGAAAGAAAACACGAGATAGTGAATTGAATAGAAGAGGAAGGAGGTCGCCTGGTGGAAGAATTAAGGCAACGAAAGTCAGTCCATAAAAAAAAAAAAAAAATTGAATAAGTTTACATAAGATCAGGTGTCCCGTTTTTTTTTTCCTTTGTTTATTGTTTCCTTCTCATTTTCTTTATTCATTTTCGTTCTCTTGCGCTGATTTCATTGTTGGTCTTACAGTTTCTCTCTCTCTTTCTTCCTCTCTCTTCTCAGTTATCTTGCACTGTTATTTTTTTCCCTCTCCTCTCATTCAGGTATTATATATTTTTTTCCTCCTTGTTTTTATCTCTAAGGTCGTATTTCCTCTGCCCCCGCCGTCAATTTTCTCTCCTGGTATTGTTGCCTACAAGTCTCTTTTTACGTACTCCTCTAATCTGTTGCTTTCCGCTTTCTTCTCACGCTTTGTTTTCGGTCTTTTTTTATGTTATCATCCGTTATCTCTCTCTCTCTCTCTCTCTCTCTCTCTCTCTCTCTCTCTCTCTCTCTCTCTCTCTCTCTCTCTGTGTGTGTGTGTGTGTGTGTGTGTGTGTGTGTGTGTGTGCGTGTGTGTACAGGATATATCTTATTTGTGTATCCATCCATACATGAGAGAGAGAGAGAGAGAGAGAGAGAGAGAGAGAGAGAGAGAGAGAGAGAGAGAGAGAGAGAGAGAGAGAGAGAGAGAGAGAGAGAGAGAGAGAGAGAGAGAGTTTAAGATAATAATGGAGGGTTTGCTCGTACAGAAGAGAAAAAAACTAAAACATGAATGAATTAGAAACAGGATTTAGGTAAGAGAAGAAGCGGAAACGGGAGGAGGAGGAGGAGGAGGAGGAGGAGGAGGAGGAGGAGGAGGAGGAGGAGGAGGAGGAGGAGGAGGAGGAGGGCTGGTAATTGAAGGAGAGAGAGAAGGAGGGGGACAGGCGAGGCGAAAGGAGTTGATGACTAGGATAGTAAGAGAGGAGAGAGAAGGCCTGGCTTGGCGGACAGAGATGCCCTGGACGTATTAAGAAGCTGAAGACGGGCGCGGGCGTGGTCAGGAGGAGCTTCGGCGAGGGGGCAGTGGGCGTGAGGCTATTAAAAGGCACGAGGAGAGGGACTGATGGGCGGGGGAGACTAGGTAGTGAGTGTCTGGCAGTGGGGCGGGGTAAGGGTGACGTGGGGTGAGGGGTGAAAGGGATGGGGGATGGCTGGGGCGTCACGGAGGTGGGTCTCGGCTACGCCCGGGCAACCAAGCGGGACACAGTGGCACGGGCACCCACCGCCGCCCACCTGCAGGCCACCCTCACCTTTCCCGTCCCTTACATAGCACCCAGTATCCCATACCAACAATAGGACGTCCATTTGTGCACCTCCACGCCACTAGCACCTCGAATTACTCCCCACACAAAGCTTCTTCTAGCCTGCCACGCTATTCCTTGCCTCCTCAAAGGTCCTGACGGTACTGTAGCCCTTATGATACGAGAGCAAAATGTCGCTTCTACCGCTAATTCACCCATTAGCTAAAGTCACCACGGGATAATGGGTCGTGCGTCCAGGGGGGTTAATGGCGGTAATGGGGAGGCGGATGGGTGACGTGTGCCGGCCCAGGGAGACAACAAGAGTGTAATCTGAAGAAGCTACTGTGGACGGATTTGCAATTACAGTCGCGGGGCAGAGTGGAGGAGGACCGGACCCGCCGCACGCTGGGGAGATGGAGTTGCCTGCGCTGGTTCGGGCCCTTGCTGTTTCTTTTACATATTACCTGCTATGGGAGTCACAGGGATGGGTGGCTGGATGGATGGATGGTTTTGTATAGGGCAGGTGGGGGTCAGGGTCAGGGATGGATGGTTGGATGGATGAATGGATGGAGGCCGAGGTTTTGTGTAAGGCAGGTGCTGTAGGCTTCCTCTGCCGCTATGCCTTGATTAGAGAGAAGATTAAAAGGCTAAATAAAGAGACACATCATCCTCCTCGACCATTGTACGTTTTCTTTTCGTGACGAGCGCATTCATCGTTGTGAAAATTAAAATGTAATGATGGAAGTCACGGAAAAGACAGCTGGACAGGAAATTTCCCCTCCCCTCGAAAAAAAAAAAAAAATCAAAACCAGCAAACGAAAACTAACACAGGGAAATGTAAAAGAAAATAAGCAGAAGAGGGAGTCATATAAAATCAATTCCATAATAAAAAAAAAAAAAAAAAACTGCAAAATCACGGAAATTTACCACCAAAGAGATAAACCTTAGCAGACATCAAAACAAAACGATGCGAGATATAAGGACGACAGTACAAAAAAGTTAGGGAAATATCTAAAAAAAAAAAAAAAAGAAAAACCTTCAGAATTACACGAAATTTCCCATCCCAAAAATCATCTAGGGAAAAAAGTGACAGAAAAAAACAAAAAAACAAAAAACACAACGGTATGTAAAAATAACAGGGGGAAAAAAGGAAGTCATGTAAAAGTCAACAGCAAGAGAGGAAGACATTACAATTACATAATCTTATCCTTAAAAAGTGATGCATTACAGTGAACACCGAAGGAGATTTTGCTCACAAATCCTTATATAAGAAAACAAAAATAAACTTATAGAGGGACTCGAACAGTGCAATCTGAATTTGGAGTTTCTTAAGCCACTCTGTCACGCACGTCCTGTAAAAAAAAAAATACTTGGTTGTTAATTTTTTTATTTTATCGCTCTGCACTTTTTCCTTTATACATATACTGAGGTCTTCTGTTTTACGATTTGTATACTTCCCCCCCCCTCTCTCTCTCTCTCTCTCTCTCTCTCTCTCTCTCTCTCTCTCTCTCTCTCTCTCTCTCTCTCTCTCTCTCTCTCTCTCTCTCTCCATCTTCCTGTTTTCCTTCCGTCTGTCAGTGTGATCGTGTCTTACTGTTTCTCTTTATCTTTCCCATTTTTTCGATTAAGTCTTGATCGGTCTCATTCTTTCCCTCAACCTGTCATTTTTACCCACCATCCTTCCGTGCGTCGCCCAACAGTCTGTCTCGCCCATTGTTCTTCTGTCTGACTGTCTGTCCGCCCGGGCACTCACACAATAAGGCGCTGTCCACACACACGTGCACACCTGCCCGCGCACTGCAACCATTAAAGAACCCTGCTTCAAAATTCGCCTCAAACAGTCAAAGGCGTTTTGGGTTATATAAAAAGGGAGGTACGAAATGAAAATGTATGATTATTATTTTTCCTTTAATCAAAGTCGTAAGTTTTCACCACTACTAAAGGTAACCAAAGTTTGAAGAGGGCCGAGATACAAGGAATACAATGCATAAAATGTATATACTCACTACTCAATGCGAGTATTTAGTATAGCCAACGAGGCATTCATGCTAAGAAATAGCAATAAAAAACACAATGGTAAAGCTAACACGGGGCGCGAGCCGTCAAGCCGTCGCACCTGCGCCTGGGGAAGCAGGTGTCTCGGGGAGTAGGGGGGCGGTGGGGGTGTGAGGGTGAAAGAGGCGGATCACCCTCCCTTGCTCCTCCTTGAAAAGCCCCGCCCTCGCCCCACCTGCCTCTGTCTCGCCACGCCCTTCACCCATCGCCCCGCCCAGCCACGGGCCTCGCCGAGGCTGGCGCGGCCCACACTCGGCTTGGCGTTATAATACGCGGCCCGCAGCGGCGCTTGCGGCGAGGCGCGTCACGGAAGCTGTGCGATGTCCACCCGCAGCGATGTGGCCGTCAGGAACATAATCTTTGCCTCTTATTTACAGCTATAATGAAGTAAAGCGAAGAAAAAAAAAACAATGTAGAAAAGACATGTCTAATTAAAATAACCACAACTCAGACAAATAAGATAAGAGTTCCCATCAAGAAAAGCAAATTAAATGTAATCTCGCATACAAGAGAGCTAAATAAGTGAAGAATTCATGTTATCTTCTGACCTCAGGGCCAACTTCTCTAGGCGAGCATAGCACCTTCTTGACCCAGACAACGGTGCGGCCTGAGACTTTGTTCACACGGTTAATATAAGTTAATATCGACCTTGTGTGTAATTAATTAGAGAAACACTGTTAGGCGCTGGATGAGGCCTCGATGCTGCGTGGGGAAAAAACTAATCCAGCGAGAATGACGCTACTGAGAGAGAGAGAGAGAGAGAGAGAGAGAGAGAGAGAGAGAGAGAGAGAGAGAGAGAGAGAGAGAGAGAGAGAGAGAGAGAGAGAGAGAGAGAGAGAGAGATTATTTCACCCTCTTTCCCCATCCATCCACTCACCCCATTCACCCACACTCCCCCACCCACACATACACACACACAATGGTGTATGCACAAAGTTTCCACTTCAAAACTTTCACCAACTATCACACACACACACACACACACACACACACACACACACACACACACACACGCAATATACCAGACAGTCCCAAAGAAGCCCAACCTCACTTCCCAACCTCACACCACCTAATGATACTACACACCTGCATCTCTCCTTCTTTCCAATCTTACTTTATTATCCATTTCTCACCTAACCTATCCTAACCTAACCTAACTTAATCATACTAAACACACGTCTCTCCCCCTCTCTCCCATACTTTATTAACTTCCTACATGCAATTTATCCATTTCTCATTCACTCATCCACTCATCCATCCAGGAGCTTCACTTACCCACTCAGCCTCCAGCCACACTCCAATCTGTACCCTTCTCTCATCCTCTCATCCATCCTCACACAGCCAGCCATCAGGACCGGCACCCCCTCTGCGGCCCAAAGACAGACGGCCACGAGGTCACATTGCTGCATCAATCGTTGTTAGTAAAAGCTTGTTGGTGCGTGGGAAAAGACGCGCCGGTTGGAAAATAAGGGTGGACTTGGGGAAGGAAGCTAATGCTGACTAGTGGGATGTTAAGATATTCGAACAGTGGATGAAAAAAAGGATTAAATTAGAGTTTGGAGAATGAGGAATGATAACTGAAGGAAATGAGTAAAATAAGGGAATAAGGGAAAGAAAGGAATGAGTGGTACGATAGCGATGAAGAAGAAGAAGAAGAAGAAGAAGAAGAAGAAAAAGAAGAAGAAGAAGAAGAAGAAGAAGAAGAAGAAGAAGAAGAAGAAGAAACAAAAAAAAACAAGAACAAAAACAGCAACAAGAACAAGAACAAGAAGAACAAGAACAAGGATAGTGAATGATGGTTATTATGGTGATGATGATAGGAAAGAAAGACAGATGCATAAAAAGAAAATTAAAAAGAAAGAAAGAAAGAAAGAAAGAAAGAAAGAAAGAAAGGTACAGCTAACAATAACGAAAAAGAACGAAAAGACCTAAAAGCGACACACACACACACACACACACACACACACACACACACACACACACGAACAAATACTTGCTACATACAAAAACCCCACAAAAAAAAAAAAAAAAAAACTGCACAGGAAGCTAAAAGGTCACAGCACAAAAGTTTAAGATTCCAAGACTTAAGAGTTTAGATTCAGCTCACAATGTAGAAAGGGGAGGGAGGGGGGACGTAAGGACATACGTACGAGCAGCTAACCCTGGGGCCATTACCTGAATGAATGAGTACACGCGGGACCTCATGAATGGGCAGATGATGAAGGAAGAACCAATTTCGACATGAATGGTCCAGCTGACAGCGGATGAATGAGAAGTGCAAACGTATAGAAGAAGCACTGACACGTTGCAGTAAGACGTGAATATTGCCAATCCTTCCCTGTCAAAAAAAAAAAAGAGGAAGAGGAGGAGGAGGAGGAAGGAGATGAGCAGGTGTAGGTGGAGGAGCTTAGGAGGAAGTGGTGAGGTGGTGAGAATAAGAAGGAAGCATAGGAGGAGGAGGAGGAGGTGGTGGTGGTAGTGGAAATGACAGTTCTGGAGGATGAAGAGGAAGTGATAAGGAGGAGGAAGAGGAAACGAAAGGAAGAGGCGGAGAATAAACCGGAAGAGGAGGAAGCAAAGGAGGAGGAGGAGGAGGAGGAGGAGGAAATGACAATGACGGCTCTGGAGGATGAAGAGGAAGAGAATGAGGAGGAGAAAGAAGAAAGAAGGGGCAAGACAGTATTGGATGAAAAGTAGAGGAGAAAGTGGAGAAGGAGGGGAAGGGAAAGAAAAAGAAAAAAAGAGGAGGAAAAGTACATATAAAAATACGGGAAAGAAGGAAAAGAAGGAAGGAAGGAACGGAGGAAGGAAGGAAGGAAGGAAAAAAGGGAGAAGAAGAAAGAAAGGCAGCAGGAAGAAAGAAGTAAAGAAGGAGCTGAAGAGCAGAAGAAAAAAGTTAAAACCAAAAATAATTATGAAAGAACTAGCAATGAAAAAAGAACCATGAACGTAACAGGAAAAGAGATAAAAAAACGAAAAAAAAAAAACGAAAAAAAATCCATTGAGGACTTTAACACGAAAGAGGAAATATAAGAGATAATGATAAATCAAAATTGAGGAAGCATAAAACTCCACAAAACTCAACCCTAAAATCCATCAACAGCCGCAGCAGCAGCAGCAGCAGGAGGAGGAGGAGGAGGAGGAGGAGGAGGAGGAGGAGGAGGAGGAGGAGGAGAAAAAGGAAGAGGAGGAGGAAATGAACAAACTCACGATGAAAGAAACTCCATGAATGAAACAGGAGACAATACTCAGGAGGAGGAGGAGGAGGAGGAGGAGGAGGAGGAGGAGGAGGAGGGACTGACAGGCCGAGTAGCCCGGATGCACGGAACCACCACCACCAGCACCACCACCACCACCATCACTACCATCACCACCTTCAAAGAACCAAGTCGACGGGCGGGCGATTCACCTGTGCTGGGAAAACGCCGCCTCGCCACCTGATGATGTAGCCTTCCCGGTCTGCGCGGGGGGACAAGACTGGGGGAGGAGGAAGCACTTCCGAGCAATACTTTTTCCTCAGCGCCTTTAAAACCCCTGCGGACCTAAGAGGCGGCCGTGTGGGACTCCGGGAAACGACTCCTACGCAGAGACGGGCTAGGAGTCACTTTGCGAGGCTGTCACGGCGCGCTGGTTCAGTCTTGGTTTTCCGGGAGATGTCCAGATATTTATTGTGTATGTTAATGTCAGCGGTGACTCAGGGTGTGTACTCCACCCAACTAATGAAGGAAGTCACTGACGGAACTAAGTGGCCTTCTCGACGGGCGGTCAACGCACGCACGCACGCACGTACACCATCAACCACACACGCACGCGCATATGAACACGCGCCTGTCCATTCACGCATGTATGTTACGTTTTTTTTCTCTCTCTCTTCCTTAAAGATGACGGCAAGGTGATGTGATAATTATGTATCTGGAGCTTTTTTTTTATTGTTGATTGTGATGTATTGATAATTGATTTATTACCTCTCGAAAATAAATACGGTTCTCTCTTCACATTTTTGTCTGTCTGCTTTTCTATCTGTCGTTATTTCTGTATGTATGCATGTGTGTATTTGTGTATGTATGCATGCATGTACGTATGTGTGTATGTATCTCTCTCTCTCTCTCTCTCTCTCTCTCTCTCTCTCTCTCTCTCTCTCTCTCTCTCTCTACACACACACACACACACACACACACACACCGGTACTTCCACTGTGTATTCCTTCCCAGTATCCAGAACGGTAAACTCGTATTTTTCCTCACACGGGTCATTACAGGCTGTGGCGAGAGGCGAGTATGAGAAATTATTTATTAGTCAGTCCTAGACGCAACTCTTTTTTTTTAGTGATTTATCTAAGAGCAATTATACGCTATGTTAATCTTGAACCCCAGTGGACGCAAGTATATAGGTCTCTCATTCTCGTTTCACCTGTCACTCAACACGGCAGTCATAGAGTGTCGCAAGTGGTGCTGTGCTTCCCCGTTTCTTCTGGCTCCCTTCCTTTCCCCCCTCCCTTACCACCACCACTACCACCAGCACCACCACCACCACCAAGGCCGCACTTCCCTCCTCTCGCAACATTCTCTTGCAAATCTCCGCATCTAACATTGCAAAATCATAAAAAAAAAATATATATAGCTGCCTTGGCACGCTTTCTGGGTTTTACTAGCACTGTGATCTTGGTGAGGTGACGTGACTGACGCGACACTCCACCGGGACACTCATGACGGGTTCTCTTTCATGACATGACTCACGTTTTCTGTCGTTTGTAGGTTCGTATTCTGAAACCCTTTGCTCTCTCACCACGACTATAAAGGGCAAAAAGATGATTAGATGGGTTCTCGAGAGTGTCTCTACTGTTAACGATGTAGAGATCTTCTTAATTTGTTATTAGAACTGTTGAAGCACCCTTAAAAGCCAGTGTAATTTCAAATAGAGCCTTTTGAAAGTAGTGGATGTGCAGTATTTCAGAATGTGGTTCGTAATCATCAATGCTTAGCGGCGCGCCATTGCTATCTCTCCTTCACACGGACGCGGGAAGCTGAGGCTCAGGCGAGTGAAGCGAGTGGTTATTGACGTTTGTGTGAAGTACATAATTACTCTCTTACAGCTCAGTGTGATTCCCTTCCCTCTCGTCCTCTCTAAACGCTTCCTTGAACGGGAGTCACTCAAGCGTTGGTTTATCCGGCGAAAATTGTTTGGCAATAGATATGTGTGTAGGGGAGAGGGAAAATTGCAACCTCCAGATGTCTATAGTCAGTGTGAAGTGTGATTTAAAGAACCGGAAGGACGTAACTATCAATGATGTCGACCTATTGTTTGCCAGACTGGTTTCCTTGGCTCGACCAGATCAGTTATTTGAGACAAGAAAACGAAAATAGAATAGTGGTTTGTAAAGGTGGCTGGGATACTCATGTTGAGGCAAGCGATAATGTAACATTCTGAGGAAGACACGAGTGGAAAAGGAAGATATATGTATAGCATTTTAACATGTTTCTTTAGGGTGCTTGAGGGGCTGCTGGCAAAAAGATGACACGTGCATAGGCTATCTTGTATAGGCACGTAATACTATACACGAGGAAAATGATGGAGGAAACAAAGATGTAGGAATAACAGGCCATATTCCTTTGTAATATGAAACTCGCTTCTGCTTGGTTTACGAATGTAGGTATATAGCTGTTTATGAAGCAAAAAAATTGTTATGTCTCGCCGTGTTCCACAACAATATGAGCAAATGTTTGTTTCTTTAATATTTATTGCACGTATTTGTTATCAGATATTATATTAAATGCATATGCACTAATTTAGAAGTATCAGTACAAACCATAATTTTATAAAGTTTCAGAACACCGTTACCTTAATAACAATAGATATAAAAAATATATGTATCTTATCGGTAGGTTAAATTATTTTCTGAACATTAAGGAGTGCTTATAATGATCGATACTGTTTTATCATTCAGAATCCACTGCACTTCTAATCGAACCAAACCAGATTATAACACCTAATTACACAGAAAACCTCACATTTTGATCATCTTATCTGAAGAGTTGGATCTGAGTTCAAGCAATGGAATCACGAAAAATTCACAAAAAATATTCTGATAGCAAACGTGGCATTGTATTTGATGAAGTTTACCTAGCGTTACAAATTGTGCTGCATCTAGTTCTCACTGGAAAAAGAAAGCCACTAACGGGAAGTCCTGTGGTGCTTCCACTTACCTATCTGTGTGCTGGATTTTGTGACTGTCTTTGCCTTCACGTGTTCCTGAAAAGAAAATACATATTGAATACAAAGAACAATATGAAATGTAATAATAACAAGAAACAATCGAGTTCTAACTAAATAGTCATAAGTATCACTTATTTTTTTACTATTATGTTTTTTTTCCCCATTATTTCCTTCCTCTGTACCTCACTCTATTTTTTTTCTTGTACCCCCCATTTATTTAATTTTCTTTCAGTAAACCGCTAAACTGTTAACCTGCTCAGTGATCGCTATGGCGACCCGTAATACTAACGGCTGAGGTCAAGTTACAGAAACGCCTTGGTTGTTTGCTTGGATGAACATTCTATATTTCGTATCACAAAAAGCGCTTCGTGTCTGCCTGTCTGTCTAACTGCTTGGAGTTTTCACAGCAAAATCCTCTAATACAGGAGGCCAGCGGGCGGGTAGTAGTGCTGTGACGGGGGTGACCTCTGACGCGTCCCCATTACTCCGCTCCTATACGTTTGCTGTGACGCGCGCTTACTGAGGTGTGCATTCTGTCGTTTTTCTTTCTAGACCTTCTATACTATAATGTTGCATATGGGTGCCTATGCCTGCTAGTGGAAAGCTGTTGATTATATATAAAACAGAACTAATGGTGTATGTACTGGATGTAATAAAGTGAACGATCGGTAATTGTTTACTGCCACTTACCCCGCCAGTTCTCCCTCGTCCATTGTTAATTAGCTACCTTACTATCTTTTACCTGATTTTGCTTATTAGATCTACGCCATTATAGTAAATCCTGTACCTGAAGGCTTACGAATGAATCACGTCAAGTATTAGCGGCTAGTGGCAAACAGAGGCAAAACCCTCCCCCTGTGTCACGGTCGGCGGAGCAACACAGGTTTGGGTACCGGAAAAAAAAAAAAATCATATATATATATATATATATATATATATATATATATATATATATATATATATATATATATATATATATATATATATATATATATATATATATATATATATATATATATATATATATATATATATATAAAATCCCCTCATGACACACAGTGAGGGTAGTTAGCGGGTTGGTACTTAAATGAACCCTTGGGAATACAACACTTACCCTGATACTGCTGTTTTGTCAATCCTTATCCATGGTTTTGGAAAGAAATGCCACTCAGACACTCAGTCACAAACACTCCGCGGCCATTAGGAACAAAATGCGTCTCATTGGCTGCCGCTGCGTGACGTCACGAGCGGGGAATTTAAATGCATGAAAGCCTACCGGACCCTCGCCAGTGGGTGGGAAGTGTTGTGTTCCTTCTTAAATATCAGTTGATCGTTTGTAGTTAGTTTCACATTGGGAGAAAAAATGAGGGAAAGAAAAAAAAATAGAATGTACGCGAGTATATAACACGAAATAAACTAGCATGCTTACAAGTGGAACTATCACCTTCAGGACTGTCGAATGTTTTTAATACATGCTGCATTGTTTTTTCGCATCATTTCAGCTGACAATGAGTGTGTGTTTTTTGTCTAATTCAAGATACTTTATAGTCTTAATGTCCACGAACTTTGCCACTACGTTCAATAAGCTTACATTCTGGCTGCGTGGTTGGCAAAGATAACTATTGGCAAAGTGCAGCCTGGTGGTGAGGAATGAAGTAGTGTGGGCCTCGTGGGTCGCCGCAGACGGACACCTTCCCTCGTAATGGTCGTGGAATGTGTGATAACAAGAGGTGGGCGGCTACAGTGCTATTTGTTATCACCGCCGCGCGGGTCATGATGCTCCACGCTAACAAGGAAACCCGTTCTGCCCGGTGTTATCAGGGACGAGCGCTCCTCGCCCGCCCCACTGGTGTAAATTAGTGTCGATTTCACAATCCCGGCACGGTGCAGCTTTCAAGTCAGCCACGGGAAAGCGGAGGGATGAAAAATACATGTGATGTGCTATTCTAATATTTTCGTTAAGGATACGAGCGATGTGTGATGCGAGACACTAAAGATGTACCAGGATCAAGACTTAAAAATGTTACATACACTTGCATATTTCATTAGTTTAGGATTTTCTTGCGTGTTCTGTGCAAACTAAATAGAAACTAAAATAATTTCTCTACTGCGCCTGGGAGGAGCCTTCATAAGCTCCCGTGTTAACAATACGAGCATGACAAGGATCTGGCTGAAGTTTTCCTGAGTAGCAATTCTGGAGGCTGAAGGCTGCATGCGTCTGACACACCAATGCTTTCATGCTTTTCCCAAGTCGCGTATCACCTAGACTGAGTAGTGTTTACAGGTGGCCGACTTGCGAGCTCACGTGTTCCCTCAAGGAATATATATCTTACTGCAAGGTGTCTCGGGGTCCTGTCCCCTTTACCTTCCTCCGCTCTGGCCTGCGGATCCGGTCTGTAATTTTCTCACGGGTTTTTGAGGTGGCTAGGAAGTGCTTGCTTCTCCCATGTCTGATTGTAGCGGCGGAGATAGAGGTGAGAAGCGTCCAGTGTGTGTTGACGAGGTACCCCTTGTTAGCAGCGAGAGGGACAACTCCAGCGTGAGGGGTGCCGGTCGCTGGTCACGCAGAGGGAGGCGGCGGAGGTGCTTGGCAGAGAGAACGATAAGTGAGAAAATAGTTTTGGTCGAGATAAAGGACGCCTGAGATCAGTGACAATGGCTAAGTGGCGGGGTGGTGTGAGAGTTAGTGTTTGAGATGAGCAGCCTGGCGCGGTGATCGAGGAGAGGTGACCTGGACGGAAGGTGACCTGGCTGGCGATGTCTGGTAGGGAGGAGTGACCTGCCCTGCTGTGGTGCGAGTGGTGATACAATACCGCGGGAGGCGATGAAGGTGAAGAAAAGAAAAAAAAAATAGACTTATTATTGCATGTGTGTAAATGAGGGATAATGCACACACACACACACACACACACACACACACACACACACACACACACACACACACACACACAGAGAGAGAGAGAGAGAGAGAGAGAGAGAGAGAGAGAGAGAGAGAGAGAGAGAGAGAGAGAGAGAGAGAGAGAGAGAGAGAGATCTATAAACATATTCTCTTACTTTGCATATTATACCAAGCCAGTCACACAACTTCAAAGGAGAAATCGGTACAAAAAAAGAAAAAAAGAAAAACAAGAAAATTATTTTAGCATAATGATTCATAATTAATATAATATGTATACGTAGACCTGTGTTTCAAGAGACGATAACGAATGACAAGAACACCACGCCTGGAGAATGAAATAAAGTAGACTCTCTCTCTAACAAATAATTTAACACACAGAAAAAAAAAAATCAACGGCCTTAGAGAAGAAAGTGTTACAGGAAGGCGGCGCCTGGAGACACCCTTAACGGCGGCTTAGGCTCAGTGACGGGACGAGCCGGTGACAGAAAGGAAGAAGAGATGGAAAGTCACGTTTACCTCCTCTGCCAAATCAGAAAACGGGCGCCACAAGAGCATCGCCAGAATGAAACAGTTGAAAAAAGAGGATCGAGTGAGAGGCAAGAGTGAGATAGAGCGATTGTCTTGAGGCAGAACTGTCAGGAATGTGGGTAACTGAAGATGCCACGGAGAGGAAAAACTGGAAAGATTCGTGCATGACGTCAGTCCCTATCATTCGAATAACCACACACGAGAAAAGTAGATTAGCAACACTCAAAAACTATAAACGAGAAAAAAAAGTAGATTAGCAACACTCATCACATTCGGTTTTGTACACAGTAAAAGAGGAAATCCGGTAATACCTTAAGTTTTATGTGCGGGGGAAAAAACCTGGTCTGAAGAAGAAAAACTCCAAAAAAGGCTGATTAGCAAGAGTTTCAAATAGACTGAACAGTTTTATATTAATGTTTTTAATTCTGCACAACTGCAGTAAAGCTGTGGGAGAGATCTTTACTTAAGCCCTAAAAATTACTTTCCTGTTATCACTGGACGTTATTCTATCAGTATAGTTATTAGAGGGAAAAATGACAGGACACTGAATACCTAATGATTTAAGTGAATGCCATGAAAGAATAAAGTTACATAATTA
>NC_087164.1:20012422-20027422 GCF_035594125.1 Scylla paramamosain
GATGTCAGTAAGAAATGTATATACTTTGTTATTAGTGTTAGTCTGTCCTGAAGAGAAGCCTGGCCACTAAGATAAACGTGCTTTTACAGACGTTGATGCAGTGATTATATAATTAATACATAATGCATATAGTGGGCTAAAAAGCTAATGGAATGCATGATTGTTTAAGGTCATACTAGCAACTGATGTTTCGCTTTGACAAATAAAGGTAGCAATGAAACTTTCTTTCTCTCTCTCTCTCTCTCTCTCTCTCTCTCTCTCTCTCTCTCTCTCTCTCTCTCTCTCTCTCTCTCTCTCTCTCTCTCTCTCTCTCATCCTGCATAAGCCCTCACATCCGTTTTAAGTTGTCTGGATTCTTCAATGAACACATATCATATTATGTTTTGCATTCTGCGATCGTAACATTACATACATATTACTCGTATATTCATAACCCCTGCAAAAAATGTAAATGTTTTATCAGTAGTACTTTATTAATATTACATCTCCATGCATATTTTCGATTACGCATCTTGAAGTATACTAATGAAAAGTGTGTGTGTGTGTGTGTGTGTGTGTGTGTGTGTGTGTGTGTGTGTGTGTGTGTGTGTGTGTGTGTGTGTGTGTGTATGTGTGTGAGAGAGAGAGAGAGAGAGAGAGAGAGAGAGAGAGAGAGAGAGAGAGAGAGAGAGAGAGAGAGAGAGAGAGAGAGAGAGAGAGAGAGAGAGAGAGAGAGAGAGAGAGAGAGAGAGAGAGTGATCCTTCATCCCCCTACTTCTCTCCCTCGTCCACCACCTCCTCGCCTTTCCTCTCATCCTCCTCACCCTTCCACGGATGTTCTGCGGTAGCCACGTCCGGCTGAGCTTGTGCCCAGGTCAGTCGAGCCTCCTGAGCTGCAGGTAAGCGGGCTCACATTTCGCAGTGGCGGCGTCAGGTGTCTCGGACTGGTGTCAGACGTCAAGGGGCGGTGTCAGACGAGTGATGGGGCAAAGTGTTCCTATTATCCAGCCACTGTGATCTAGTCTTGTATGCTGAAGTCACCGAGAAGGATGTGTGGGGATAGCTACGATTCATACAAGACTGTCACGTGTAGGTCTGACGTATTTTAACAGCTTCCCTTATTCACATATATTCTTATGTTCTTATAGGGACTACACTTAGTAAGGGCATTAAAAGAGTGAAGAAAAGGGTCCAATGAAGGTAACAGTCCCCAAGGAGTATAGCTAAAAGGACTGTCTACCTCTACACATCATGTATGTTACTAAGAATAGCCCCAAGGAATAGCCATGACGTGATTCTACAAGGCAGCGTCCAAGGAACTCTGAAGAAAACACGAAATACTTTAGGGCGATTGTGACCACAGTAAACCCAGACAAAAGGGATTTATGCCAAGACTCCTCAATGCTCCACAACCCAGCCCAGCAATTTTCACCTCAGCTGTCACAGGTCGAGTTGCTACCTGTCCCCTATCATTCCATATGCCACCTCTCTATTCTCCTCTTTCTTTTATATTTCACCCAAGAGTAGTGCTGTGTTGGCCACCCGCTCGGGCTTGTTCATTTTTCACATGCTCCATGTGGTGATCAATGGTAATAAAATGACTGTTTCTTATATTAGTGTACAGTGTTTAAAACTTCTCTACGATGCAACGTTTCATTAAATTTCCCTCATCTGTTCCGCTAAAAGGCACAGTATCTTGTCATTCACATATAATTCGTATCAGTGCAGTCTTATACACCAATCCTCTCAGTAAACTGCAATGTCTATGATCGCTAAAAATACCACTACATTTACGTAAATAACTCACAGTCATCCTCAGTGGGTATAGGAAGGAAAAATCCGTCAACTTTATAATCCATTCGTTTTGCACTGTATATGGGCCGTTATAAGTACCATATTTATCTCCACTCCTAAATAACTCATACTCACCCTTTGCGGAACAGGAAGAATAGAAGAAACCAGTCAACTCTAACCTAAACTACGATCGTAGGTGTAAACTCTGCACCATGTATGAACCGTTAAAAAGTACCATATTCACCTCTACATAACTCACGCTCACTCTTTGCGGTACAAGAAAAAAAAAAAAAAATCAACCAACTTCAACACCTGCTCTCGTTTAGACGTGCCGCGCTCACAACACTCGAGCAAGACCCCCAATCAAGGCACCCACACGGCACCGATGACTGCGCTAAGTGGGCAGGCAAGGATGAACACAGCGCAGCCAACACCCACAGCACAATAACAAAGTAATGGCACGAGCCGCTGTAACAGTAACGCCGTAGGTAACAGATGGGTCGATGTGTAGCGAGGTGAAATCTCACAGGAAATACCATCCATCTCTTGGCCATCCGTGACTTTCAGGAACTGACTTACGATCGCTAAGAAAGGAAGGTGTGGTGGTGAGGCGCTGACAGACGGAGAGTGAGTGACATAAGGGAGGAGGAAAAGTAAAGGAGGAAAAAGGAAATGAAATGTTGTGATGAGGCGATAAGAGAAAGTAACGTAATATAAGGGAGGAGGAAGGATGAATATCAAGAAAGGAAGTCAGATGTGATGGTTTTGAGGGAATAAGAGAAAGAAGTGACTCGCTAAAGGGAGGAGGAAGGATGGACATGACGAAAGGAAGTGAAATGTGGTGGTGAGAGAATGAAGGACGGGAGGAAGCAGTGAATAAATAAAGAGAGGAGGAGAAGAAATGATAGATTTATTATATGAACATGAAAATAAGAGGCAAAGTAAAAAAAAAAAAAAAGAAGAGGATGACGATGAAAGCTTGGGATGGAAAGTACGAGAGAGAGAGAGAGAGAGAGAGAGAGAGAGAAAAAAAAGCAGACAAATAAAAATAAGGAATGTAGTAAAGACTAAGAATAAAGGTTAGAGCAACAACCTCATGCATTATACAGCTAAATCATAAAAGGCTGAACTTCGCAGGCAGGCAAGCAACAGAGTAATAAATAAACATGACAGGAACAATTTCAGCGTCCGATACTAATTCTTCTTTACTCCTTCCTGTCCATAAATAACCGACAGTTTTTAGAAAGGTCAATGCAAATTAGGTTAACATGGGCTGCCTTTTCTCCTGTGTGTGTGTGTGTGTGTGTGTGTGTGTGTGTGTGTGTGCGCTATGCCTAATCAATAATTCTACTTTTTTGATCACAACTCTAAAAGAAAAAAGACACTGATCTTTAGCACAACTTAAACCACTTTTTAACACACTGGAAGACTTAAATAACAGTTGAAAATCACTTATAGGAATTTCTGTAGAATGAGATCCGTCCCACAGTCTCCAGTATTCTCACGTGCCATTTAATCTGGGTCCCGTCCAGCTCGCGTCGCGTCCCACGGTGGCGGATGCTCGCGACAGGACAGGAAAGGGAGACCGTTACGAGGGAGCGTCGCCAACATTACAGGCTTCAGCTCAGGTGCCCAGTGACTCCACCGACCCACGCACGTCTTGGCCTACCCAGCTGGCCGCCCTACTCACACTCACACACACACACACACACACACACACACACACACACACACACACACACTGCTGTATACATAATAAGGTTGGACTCAAGAGCTAAAACCGAATTTCATGTTGTATGCATTCAATGTGACAATAAAACTATCTGATCTGATCCTATCTTATCTTATCTCATCTCATTCGTAGCTGCATTTTAGAGGCATCGGGACGTGCAGTTAGTTATCCAGCATGCACGTAAAAACCTCGCCCTCTAAAACGCGCGCTACTGAAGCTTATGACGAACGACAATCATGCAAATTAAGGAAAAAAAAGGAAAGCAAACTAACATCTGTCCTATAAGTTTTACCTGAACACATAAACACTACACCTGAGGAGGGAAGAGCTACAGTTCTATCGTAACATTCGCATAATTCATCTGAGACTGTTGTGCCGCCGGCGTCCAGGTGCTCGGCTCACCTGTCACTGCCGCCACACTGCCCAGCCAGCCTACCACGACTTGCCTCCACGCCTTGGGTATTTTTCCGAGACCTGAATTTTGTCTTCTCGTTCACTTCTCTGTGGTATTCTCTCTGTCTGCATTAAATTATCTCAGTCTGTCTGTCTGTTCGTCTGTCTGTCTGTCTGTCTGTCTGTCTGTCTGTCTGTCTGTCTGTCTGTCTGTATGTCTGTCTGTCTGTCTGTCTGTCTCTCTCTCTCTCTCTCTCTCTCTCTTTCTCAATAAAATTGTGGAAGAATTGGAATAAATAGAAAATCAATAAGAATAAGAACAATAATAACAACAAGTAAACTGAAAATAATACTGTATATATCAACAATCATATACATCAATTTCAATAATAATACCTACACATTATAAGTCATACAGCATTTTATCTAAGCGGAAGAACATCTTGCTGATTACACAGCTAAACTTGACGACCCTGATAGAAATTACAGCGGCAGTTAAGTGGTGGTAACGGCGGACGGCGAAGGGGAGGAGGAGGAGGAGGAGGAGGAGGAGGAGGAGGAGGAGGACGAGGAGGCGGCAGCTGCTACAACGGAACCAGAAGCAAATATACAAATAACTAACCACATTCAGCACCAAACCACTACTAGCACTCTGAAGATCAAACATAAAGAGAGGTCGAGGCAGTAGTGAGAGACAGACCACAAATTAGGGAGATCAGGAAACAAAAAAAGAATGCTACATGGGTGTCCTGGTTGTTGAAGAAGACTCAGTAAGATCTCCCAGTATGAAGCTTAAACAAGACTACTAATGCTCATTGGAACACACTTAAGGAGGGAAGATCGCGACAGGAATCGGAAGGAAAAGAAAGAGCAAATTACTACCAAGCCAAGTCAAGGTAAGTAGTCAGGACATCCAAAAAAAAAAAAAAAAATTACTAGGACTATTTATTCAAAACCAAAATGAAGACGATTAGTACTGAGACGAAACCAAGGGAAAGGTCACAACAAGAGTAACAAGAAAGAACTAAGCGCAAGAAAGACTAGAGTAGGCATTCAGAATAGCGAAAAGTATTGTTAGCAAGAACATTCATTCAGAACTACAAGGAAGAAGGCGAAACAAACCTAATAAAAGATCACAAGAGAGAGAGGCCAAGCAGCAAGAAAGTGCGGGGTAGGTGGGCAGTGCATGGAAGAAAGCTATTAAGAGGACCACAAAAACGTCATGGGGGCGGCCGGGCAGTAGCGGGCGCCACGTCATGCAGCGTAATTATCATAGCGACAATACTGACGTTAATCTGGAAAGGATGAGCAGTAATTGTGTGCTGTGATCATATAATCGCCCTTTCTGACCGCTTCTGTATATTCAGATGTATACGATTCCCTTCCTCAACACTAATTTCACGTAATAGTCGAGTCTAGAGTCCATGTATACTTAACTAATTAGGCAACAGGTAAATAGCTACATCGTGGAGATACAAAATGCATACCTGTTATATACGTAGACACGCTTATTTAAACCACACGCTCGCAAAGCAACTGTCTTCCTAAATTATGGTAAAAACTTTAATTAGGGAAGAGGTAATGTGAAGTTTCCAACGGGGTGAATAGGTTTTGCTTGAAGGGAAGAAGAGGCGATAAGTGAGATGAGATGGAGACACACACACACACATACACACACACACACACACACACACACACACACACACACACACATTAAAAAATTGACGCGAGATTACGAAGGCGAAAAAAAATTACATTAGTCCGTAGAGGATGCAAATAGAATGTTCAGAGAGAGAGAGAGAGAGAGAGAGAGAGAGAGAGAGAGAGAGAGAGAGAGAGAGAGAGAGAGAGAGAGAGAGAGAGAGACCCTACCTGTGTGTGTGTGTGTGTGTGTGTGTGTGTGTGTGTGTGTGTGTGTGTGTGGCCAAACAATTCGTCAGGTCGCGCTAAAAACACGTTGTTACTGTCACGCCAGTCTCGAGATAAGGACAGCGGAGGAGCGATAAGGAATTACCAAGGCCTACACAAGAGTCTGCCTCGAGTCCCCATACGGAGCAGGCCATTAGTCCCTTGGATCACAGGCAGGGCAGGGGGAGAGAGGGAGAGGTTGGGACGGACTCAGGCAGTGGTGGGAGGGTGACGGAGGCTGGAAGCGTGCGAAGAGAGAGTGCTGCAGACAGTGAAGTGAGAAGGCGGGTGGATGAGAAATGGTGCTCGATGTGTAAAGTGTGTGGATGTGGAAGGAGGAGGAGGAGGAAGAGAAGGAGGAGGAGGAGGAGGTTAAGAGTACATGAGACAAAAGGAGATAGTTGATGAGAAGCGGGAATGACAAAGAGATGAATGTTTTAGTATAAAGGAGACATTGATGAAAAGATGAGGAATAGGAAACTGAGAAACAGAAAAAAAAGGGAATAAATATGTTTTTAATTTTTTGCACGCTTTCTTTTCGTATCCACTTTTCATTAGATGGAGTGGCAAGCAAAGACAAATAAGATGAAAAAAAAAAAAAAGGACGGGATAAGAAAGTTTGCCATTGTAAATTGGACTGGATGAGTGACGGAGGGTTACTTGAAGGATGAATGGGAGACGATTTTGTAATACTGTAGAAACCCAATGATGATGATTAAAATGATAACAATGATGATGATGACCCAAGCAAATCCACACGAAGGACGGAGAGAACCTTTCCTTATATTGTCACTACACTCAAAAAAAAAAAAAAAAAAAAAAAAAAATAACAATACTACTCATCGCTTTGTTATTTATTTTGCAATCTTTCTTAAATTACCTTCAGTGGCATTTTTCCCTCCTCTCTTGACGATGACTCACTTGTGTCTATTGGTGGCGGTGAGAATAACAATGACACTCAAGGTTGCAACAGCAGCGATGGTGGTGGAGGTGACTGTGGTAGTGGTGGTGGCGGGGATGATGGTGCTGCCCGCAACGCCTCACTCGAAGACAAGCCATTTCCTGACATGTTGCCGGTCGTCATGATCTGTGCCATGCAAGCGAGCCCCTGCCCCGCCACGCCCTCGGGGAGAACGTGTCGGCGCAGCACGGCAGGGGCGGGGCGGACCGACAGGGCATGTCACCAAGGAGGGCAATTAAAGTCAGTCCGCTCATATTAAGAGATTGGGCGTAAAAAAAAAAGTTATATCTGCAATTTTCAATAATATTTTTAACTATGTGTGTGTGTGTGTGTGTGTGTGTGTGTGTATGCTTTATTTTTAGACACCGCTTGTAAGTAGGAGAAAAAGAATTGTTCCGTAAAAAAAAAATAGTAGTGGTGGTGGTGGTAGTAGTAGTAGCAGTAGTAGTAGTAGTAGTAGTAGTAGTAGTAGTAGTAGTAGTAGTAGCAGTAGCAGAAGTAGTAGCAGTAGTAGTAGTAGCAGCAGTGTATAGGTAGGTAGCTATTACAGGTAATGAATTGGTTACTTTGGGCAATGTACAGAGCAGAATTGAATAGCGGATAGGTGGAAATTGCGTTGCATTTTCAAAGGAATCAGCTGAAGGAGGAAACACGGAGAGGGCGAGAGAGTGACGTGGAGGCAGAGTGAAATGAACACCACTCGACCGCGACGGAGTGAAAAGGGGACTGGAAATTGACTAAAAACTTGCTGATTCCGGGGCCTCCTATTGATCTCCTCTGAACTCTGACCTCCTGTCCGGTAGCTCCTCCTCCTCCTCCTCCTCTCACTGAAACAGAAGCAGGTAACTGTTGTCTTCGCCACACCAACAGAGCGCCTTCTCCTCTAAGGTGCTACATATGTAATTCGGTGTAATTCCTTAATTCTTTTCTTGGCTATGGGTCTTTAGTTTTTTTCTTATATCAGTATCATGACAAATAAAGGAGTATGCCCGGGATACTGACTGACAGATGTATAACGCTTTCTTAGAGTGGTGAAGTAAGAAGTAATTAGTATCATGGTGATGCTGCTACTACTACTACTACTAATGCTACTACTACTACTACTACTATCTCTTTTTTACACAAATCCCATTTTTTCCTGACCACACGCTATGTCTAAAGATAAAAAAGTAGAAATACACACACACACACACACACACACACACACACACACACACACACACAAATATGAAGATAAATGACACTTTTGTATGTTATCTCGCCTTTCGATCACATTCAATGCATTCAACATTCTTTTTGTCATCGTTTACTACTACTTATTGAATTCAGATATTTTACCTCCACACAGACAAACAGAGAAACACACACACACACACACACACACACGAATTTATTCCAAACTAACATCCTTCACTTTCAAGCTCTCACAAAGCCAGGCTCTAAATGAATTCTTAGTGGAGTACCCCCCGCCACTTTTACTACACAAGATCCCGGATATCAGAAGAGGATTGGTCAACTATCAACCTCATCACTGTAAGGAAGTTAATCTCATGCCTGCCTTTCATACAACATGCTTAGGATTCTGTGATGCAACGTTTCCTTTACATCTCTTCATCCTCTTTTGGATATCTTCTTTTTGATTATGTAGTTTTCCCTTTTGAGATGAATCGGTGGTGTTGTGGCTTTATCCATACTTTAGTAACGATAATTTTTGCTTATTATGCTCCGTAGATCTTTATTCTCTGCTGAATTCACTACCGGATTTTGTTTATTGCATATCCTCGTAAATACTGCGACAAAATAGTAGGTTTCTCTGTTAGAAAGTAAGTGATATCTACATCTAGTGCCTCAGAGAACTTTAATCCTTGGTCATTTCGTTTCCAGGTTTGGCATTTCGCACGTTCTTTTCGATACTCTGATAAACTGTATATTTTCACTTTTCTGTAATATAAAAAAAATGACTGAGGTTGCTTCCCTCACATATATTGCTCCAGAGGTCTTTAATCCCTGCTAAATTTACTTCTGGAATTCGCTTTTCTTGTGTATTCTAAATTTCTTTAAAGAAATTGTATGGTTTCCACCTAGTATTATGTAAAAATGAGTGACAGACACCTACTTTCCTCTAGGTACCATGTTTCATCCATGTTTCTGCATTCAAAGCTCCAGTTTTCATTCTTCTTACAACTTCATATAAAATGCAAAGTTGCCATGGCAACCTCACTCACCTCTGTCGCAAGGCAAACTGTGCTACAAGATGTCCACTTTCTTCTCTCTTTACCCTCCCACGCAATTTACCTTCCTTGCTATTCGTCTTCCACATCACTAGGGGCACGTCCACCTGCCCCATAAACCTGCAACACCTGCCGCAAAGCAGTCATGTCAATCTTGTCATTTGCTTTCTCCAAGTCTATAAATGCCACATATAAATCTCTCTTTTCCTGTGATGTATATATATTTTTTTCTCTCTTCAAACATCGGTTTTTTCGAACAAGTGACTGACACAATCTCTACCGCTCATAAAACCGCCGAGAGAGAGAGAGAGAGAGAGAGAGAGAGAGAGAGAGAGAGAGAGAGAGAGAGAGAGAGAGAGAGAGAGAGAGAGAGAGAGAGTTAAATATATTGCAGCTATAAGTGTCCCCTGTGGCGTGCGGATGGTGAATAGCAAACAGACAGAGGCAACACCAATGACTACATATTTGGCCTCTATTTTGACCACTTTTGGAGCCACGTTTACGACTCAGCTTGGGCAGTGCGTTGTTTAGTACTTGTCATAATCTATGAACACCGAACTCACTAGACCGCTGTTTTAGTCATTAAAGAAAGGCAGTCAGTTGGATAAATAAGATATATTACACCAGGCATCAAACTGTGAGTGTATAATTAGCAAGTGGTGGTGAGGTACTCATTTAACTTGTCCACCAGTAATGTGTGTCATGTTTTACGAACGAGCAAGATTAAACTAATGGCTTCACAGATTACAAGGCATTCTGCGATCGCCCTCTTTTATAATTAGACTGACGTTTGCCATATTTCAAATCTGCGGGGCCGCAGTTCTATAAGCAACGTGCCATCAGGGGGAGAGAAAATGGTAACAGCTAAGCAGGACATCCAGAGAAGTATGATATAAAAAAAAAAAGACTCAGGAATGTTGGGTGTGTCTCCAAGGTTATCAAGTATGCGGGTCGCTCCACTGTGACAATTGCTCATAGTTACTAAAGATGTATAAAGAGAAGACTGTCTTGTTCATGAGCTTGGGAGGTAAAGGATGGTGGTGACGAAAACTGGTAGTGGACGCTGAAGTCGCGTAAAATGTGCGAGTCTTTGAGAAGGAGGCAGGGTGAGTTACAAGACACGCCGGCGCTTAATTCAAATGGTTCTTGAAGATTTCTGCATGATCATTAGAATTTCATTAAGTATATTCATATCAGGAAAGAAATATTGGGTGAGATTTAAGTGTACGTCAGAAGAGAGAGATCGTAATCAGTAAAGTAACTCGTATCACTGCATATAAAACAGAAGCTGAACATTTTAGGATCAAGCAAGCAATAAAGAAAAGAAAGAATGACACTACAGGTTTGAAATATCTGAATTTGCGAGAGAGAAAAAAAAAAAAAAAAGAGAGCATCATAAAGTAATAATTAAATAAAACAAAATAACATATCATTGCTTATCCAACAGAAGAGAAGGGGAACAATTTTGGGATAACAGTGAAAAAAAGAAAAAAAAAAAAAAAGAAAAAGCTCGTAATGGTTTCATACTCTAAACTCTGAGTGGAAATACAAGGAAGCACAGTGCAACATTTAACAAAAGAAGAGAGCATGTACAGCACGACTAACAAACGTTGCTGATTCGCTCCAGATAAAGGCTTGAGTTAATGGATCATCTGTGTGAGTTGTCGCTGTCAGGGATGCTCGACCTTGGAGGCATTTTCTGGTTCTCACTCTAGTTTGCAAACCTTCCCCCACAGGCATGCTTACCAGTGCGGCTGCTCATCATCAGGCTTTGTAAAATAGATGTTGAGGTTTTCTCTTTTGACGTATGCTTTCATGTGGTATTCATCATCATCATCATCATCATCATCATTCCCAGCATCATTATCATCATCATTATCATTGTTATCGTCATCATCTTCATCACCATCATCATCATCATTATCATCATCATCAACCTCATCATCATCATCATCATCATCACCATCATCATCATCATCATCATCATTTTAGCCTTAGATTCCCCTACGGGACAATAATCTATATCCTGTCTACTGCCAGTCTATTCCAGCCAGTCTTGTAAAACTTATCTTCTTATTTAATTCTCTGTCTACCTCAAGTTCTTTTTTCATTTACTTTTCTACCATTCCTAGGTTGCCAAATTTAATCAAGACAAAAGTAAACATCAAGAATATTTTGTACAAAGGAGTACAAAGTATTTCAAATAGCCAACTAAAGTAGATAAGAACGACGTATAGTATAGAAAAAAAAAAAGGGAAAAAGGTGCAGGATATGAGAGTAGTGTGGATGTATGGACGAATAATATGATAGAAGAGAGTAGGACAGAAGCATGACAGCATAGGCAAGGCATATGTGCTAATGATATATGATATGAATGCAATGGTATATGACTAAGGCGTGACATGGATGTAGGACCAAGGAGGACGCAGGATATGGTAGGAAGCAGTAGGACTAAAACACAACAGTAAAGTAAGACATATGTGTTAATGGTATAGGACATGAATGCAATGATGTAGGACTGAGACATGGCATGGCGTGGCATGAGTGGGTGGTGAGCGGCCGCGGGGGGATCAGGGTTATTAGGGACATTGTTACCTGGACGAGATGCGGCGGCCGAGGACACCTGCATCTTCCTTGACTAACTCCCTTCCTCCTCCATGCTCTCCCACCACCCACGTGCCTCTCTCTCACCCGTGCATTGAAATGAAGGAAGAAGAAAAGGAGGAGGAGGAGGAGGAGGAGGAGGAGGAGGAGGAACAGAAAAGTCCATGAGCATATAAGTAAGATAAACTTGGTAGCGCATAAAAAGTACCATAAGTTTCCCTTTTCTTTTACTTTACGAAGCTTTATTACTTGACCAAGAGGAGATGGAAAAGAAGGAGGAGGAGGAGAGAGAGAGAGAGAGAAAAAAAAAGCATGTTGGAAGAATAAAGGCAAGAAAATAAGAAGAAAGAGTGATTTTTCCATCAACCTGAGTAACACGGAAGCTGTCATCACGGTGAGTCTCATTATCCACGTGAATAAACGGAGTGATGCGCAGATAAACACTCCCGCTGTGCCGCTGCCGCCCTGAGCTACACCCTACCTTGTACTTGTATACCCTGCTATTACCTGACTTTTTGAGGAACACCAACAAAATATTCAGTCGTAAGGCGAACCAAGCATGATGAGGTACCGTGTCTTGGTGCTGCAATGTGAGTGGTTGGTCAGTACTGCCTGTGAATGGAATGTCCGTCGGCTACTGACAATCAAACACTCGTGGGATGGAATTATTTCGAACGATTCAAGGATTACAGCGAGGGGTTGCTTACTTTTCTATTCGGTATATCAGAGGTGGACTGGAAGGATGATTTGCAGTTTACTCGTGCATTCTAAACAACATTCTTCCACACGCCGCGTCGTGGGACATTGCCTCAGTCACCAAGGGCAAGACTCACTCAGGACGGTGCAAGATACTAAGAGGAGGAGCTGCCTTGCGTGATGATACCTCACCCACGCCGCGCAGGTGACGACAAGAAAAAAAATCAATTATACAATGCAAACAGAATTATGCAGTTGGAAACATTTGTATACTGGTGTTTATCTTTTGTTTTGGACGTGTTGAATCTGGATCGCCGCATTCCTCACAGACATGCTTGGGAGTTGCAGTAATGATACGTGTGTCGACACTTTTATGCTGGCTGTGGGGCATGTCTGCAAGTCCCTGGGAAAAGATAAGACTATAAATTGTGTGGCGCAACAGCTGAATTGATTTTTTGGGTTTTATTAAGTGAATTATATATATTTTTTACACTTAATATATTTATCTAGCATTGTTACCGCTGAAGTGATAATAACTACACATAACTCAACGTGATGACTCTTTGTATCACACACGCCATATCCCTTTCACTATTTATTGCTCTCTATTATTTCCTTTAATATGCGGGCCTGACAATTAACACTCATACATCACTCTTCTGTTACCGTGTCTTTGTCCTGCCTCGCTAGCACTCACTCCTGGGCCAATAGCTTATTCTACCGAAAATATACAGTGGAACATCAGTTTCACGCAGCCATCACCACACATATCCTTACCGGAGAGTAACTGGCTCAACCTAACTAGAAAAAAAGAACCGCCAAACCGAAAATTAAGCCCCGGGCGACGCGAGGGAGGCAGTCTGTCAGGTAGAGCGAGGCTGCGGACGCCATCCCAGCGTGGCATTACCGATCACTCTCCCCAGCCCGCCCATCACCACTCCCGGATTACTGTATTTAGCGCTAATTATCTATTTATGGGGGGAATCCACCTGGCATAACTGTATAATTAGAGTCTGTAAATATATCTTAATTTGAGGAACGGGTGAACTTCAGGGATGGCGCGAGAAGCCTGTCCTGTCACCCGCTACTTTATGGTGTGTGTGTGTGTGTGTGTGTGTGTGTGTCAGAGAGAGAGAGAGAGAGAGAGAGAGAGAGAGAGAGAGAGAGAGAGAGAGAGAGAGAGAGAGAGAGAGAGACACGTAACCGCACATCTCTCACCTCCCTCTGGGCTCGCCATTAGCGCCGGGTGACAGACACAGCTTGGCGGAGGTCCTTCCTAACAATCTAAAATGCTACAATCCCTCGTTATTTATGGCGACACAAAGAGGCTCTGGTCTCCGTGATGTCCCTGCAATGAGAGGTAACGTGAAATTATATCAGACAAGTGGTGCGCCACACAGTCAGGCCAGAACCCTCAAGAGCAGCTGCTGACGACCACCAGAGCCTCGTCTTAGGAAGCATACTGATGTTAGGAGGTCAGATTATACTAGTACACTGCAACGAAAACTCTCCTCCTCTGCTTTCAATTATCCCGTGAAGTTTACAAATATTGGTAACAGTCATCTGAATGGAGAGTAGACACTCGTATTTATCTATCTGTTTTTATGTGTGACATCATTTGATTGGGAAATAAATGATATAATTTATTCTAATTGAGCGACGGACTTCTTGCATGTTAATATACGTACCGCCCTGCATATGTTTTAATAATTGGAACGAATAAACAATTCTTTAGAAACGGGCAATTTATACACAGCAGTTTGTTTCACCAAGTAATTTCATGGCAAAATATACAAAAACTAAGAAATGCAAGTATATAAATAAACCTAAAAACATATAACAAACTAAGCTTATCCTTTTCAGAACTACCAAGTCCAGCTAAGATGCATTTGAGTATTTTTTTTCCTTCCTCTCTCTCCCACTCACACGCCTGGCCTGGCCTCGCAGCTGTCGCCCGGGCCGCGGGGGGCGCGTCCATCCGTCTTGCTGCTAATTAATATCCAATCTGAATCCCCGAGGTGACCCCAGAACACCTACCGCCACTGTGCTCCCCGCCGCCGCCAAGGACAGGGCGGGGCTGGGTGGTTGGGTGCCTTCAATTGCTGCATTCCGCCGCCATCACCACCGCCGCCACCACCACCACCATCACCACCACCAAAGGAAGCAGAACGTATCTACATTATCATTATTATTGTTGTTGTTGTTGTTGTTATTATTATTATTATTATTATTATTATTATTATTATTATTATTATTATTATTATTATTATTATTATTATTATTATTGTCATTATCATCATCATCATCATCATTCATTACTACTATTACAACTACTACTTACAACAAGAGCAACAACAACAACAACAACAACAACAACAACAACAACAACAACAACAACAACAACAACAACAACAACAACAACAACAACAACAACAACAACTACTACTACTACTACTACTACTACTACTACTACTACTACTACTACTACTATTACTACTACCACAACTACTATATTCTACTATCTGTACATCTGAACGACCAATTATCGCCACGTTTTCCATAACTAGTCCACAGACCATCGTTCAGAATTGCAAGATTTTCGTGTTTTTCTACTAGAGAGAGAGAGAGAGAGAGAGAGAGAGAGAGAGAGAGAGAGAGAGAGAGAGAGAGAGAGAGAGAGAGAGAGACCGCAAGCAGTAATC